>NW_008796044.1:4041159-4067229 GCF_000699145.1 Aptenodytes forsteri | reverse complement strand
GGTAGAGCATGGGAAGCTGAAAAGTCCTTGACTAGTGTAAGCATTACCTAGCAACAACTAAAACATCGGTGTGTTATCAACTTTGTTCTCATCCTAAATCCAAAACACAGCACTGTACCAGCTACTAGGAAGGCAATTAACTCTATCCCTGCCAAAACCAGGACAGTTGAGAACGGTACATGAGGATACTGAGTGCAGCCATGCACATGAATTAATAAATGAAATCAGTGTGCAAGTATAAAGCAAATATAGAAGGGTTTTTGAATATAATAAAAATGTTTAATCCTTTAAAAGTTTGTGCGAGTTTTTACTATTTTAATTTAATTCTGTTTTTTCAGCACACTAATCATCAATGAGCATTGCTAGTTATTTCAAAGTAATCTACCACAGTAAAACTTCTGCTGCAGACATTATGACCTACTTCTGCAGCATTTGCGTAGCTATGAAATTTCCTCTCTTCACATGCTATTTATTTGTCCTGTGGTTCATTTAGTTTGTGTGTCCTGGAGTGAGAGTAGCAGCATCTCTGACATGATTAAAACTCACAAGCTTGTCAACTGCCAGAGTGAACTATGGCACTTTGTTAGTACACTGTAGTGACAGATATATGCTAATACAAAATGTGATAGCAGCAAAAAAATGGACGTGGTAGAAATGTGAGGCAAATAAAATAAATGTCAATACAGCTTTGGTATTAAAAAAGTTCAGGCTTATTGCTAGAAGGAAGTTAAAATAGATGAGGCAGCAGTTGTTCTACCACCCAAGTGTGTGCCTCTGGGCATTATTTGAGAGTGGTTCCAGAGATCAGAACAGTTAAACTCATTGGGAGGTAATATTGTTCTTTCTTTGCCAGGTTCCATCAGCAAAAGTCTCTGTATTTGTGCTGTGTTTTATAAGATAAGCAAGCTTAAGTTCTTATGCAAAAGTACCCCAAAAGGAGAAAGAGCTTCTGGATCTGTAGATTGAGGTAAGACCTAGTGGATAATATCCTCAGCACCCAGGAAACTTCCCTTGAAGCCAAGTATTGTGTACTTTAAAGCTAAAACACTTGAGAAATTCTTAATTGGAGACATTAAGAATTTCCTATTTCATAATTATTTTATCACTGTAATCCTTATGTGGAGAACAATGCCCCACATTGCTTGGTTCGTAATTTGGGACATTACTCCTCCATTCATGGGTTGTTTCCAGAAATTAAATGCCCAGGGCTGAGAATATTTATTCAGTTGGGTTTGTGCATAGTCTTCCTGTCTACTCTAGAGAGAGGATTTTATTGTTACTGAAATAGGTTGGGAAATGAAGACTTCAACCCAAATTATAATTATTTTTCTGCATCTGCTCCAATCATTTACATGGTTTATGGTTGTAAATTAGGTGTTAATGAAATCCAAGTGGGGTAACAGTGTGGAACATCAGAACTGCAATTGACTGGAGAAGTGGAGAACATTCAAATATCTCTGAGGAGATCACTTCACTTGAGCAATAACTCTGGGGCATTATATGACATGCACAGAAACATCATTCTGTTGCAGAAGTTATCTCAAATATATAAAGAGAAAAGAAAATCCATCTTATGCAAGAAATTGTACTTTTAGTACATTTCTTCAGAATGGATCATTTTCTTTTTGAAGGTTTTTTTTTCCCCCCTTGTAGCACTATTACTCAGCATTTACATTCCAGATAAGCAACTGTTGCATGTATCGGAGTATATGCCCCTTTCCAAGTGTTTTGTACTCTACCTGCCTGAAAGCACCAATTAGAAGTGATCCTTCCAATACTTCTCATTTTAGGTATATTTGATATAAAGGGAATTTGTGCTATGAATACCTGTTATGAATGTTATAAGCCACTAGTGTTGAGGTTAGTAACTTTAGAAAACTGAATTATAAAAAGTTAATTGTAGAATTATAGGGAACCTTGACATTGTTTTAAATTTTGTACACAGTTAACTTCTGGGTGTTATTTGCCTGAAAAGTACAGGAGAATGCTACTGATTATGTGATATTGTGTAGAATGCAAACACAATATAATGCCTTAGCTCTGGAGCTATATATTTGTGATACTCTAAGTATACCTGCCCTTTTATCATTATTTACTTGACAGTGACATTCATATTCTGAAGAGAATCATCTTAGAGCGATGAAAGAATGAATTAGAGCTGATTTAGTATGTGGAAGATATCTTCAGTGCAGGTATCTCCTTGAGTCACACTGTTGCTGTGATATTCTCTCTAGACCTCAGTGATGGCCTTTTTCTGATTAGGATTTACCCAAGGGAAATGAGGGGGAAAAAATGATTTTCATCCCTCTCATTGAACCAGTCTGGAGAGTGTTTAAAAGTTGATGTAGACTGACAAATTAGGTTTTTCATGGTTCTAATGCTCCTGATTTAACAGCTGTAAGATGCTTTACAAAGGTATCACACTAAACTGTCTGAGATTGAGAGTTAAGAATAAATGCAAAATAAAGTGACTTAAAAATATAGAAATGCATATAGTTAGGGCACAACGAATATCTTACTCTGAGTGATAGTCTGTAAAAATAAACCCAACTTGGTTCATCTGCTGGGAACTAGCTGAACCAAAAGAATAGCAGCTCTGTTCTTAACCATGTAATGCTTGTGCAGATTCTTCCTAAAAAGAAGCAGAACTGACCACCTCATGCCCTAGAAGGAGTGAGAAGGCAAATAGCATATTGAAGGCAATCATTCTTTTTCATTAAGATCCTCTGTGCCTCCAATTATGCAAGTGTCATTAAACAGCCAAAGAGCGTATCTATCGATATGACTCTCTGTCCTGGTTTCGGCAGGGATAGAGTTAATTTTCTTCCTAGTAGCTGGTACAGTGCTGTGTTTTGGATTTAGGATGAGAATAATGTTGATAACACACCGATGTTTTAGTTGTGGCTAAGCAGTGCTTACACTAGTCAAGGATTTTTCAGCTTCCCATGCTCTACCGACTGAGAAGGCTGGAGGTGCACAAGAAGCTGGGAGGGGGCACAGCCAAACTGGCCAAAGGGACATTCCATACCATGGGACGTCATGCTCAGTACAGAAACTGGGGAAAGCTGGCCGGGGGGGCCGCTGCTCGGGGACTGGCTGGGCATTGGTCGGCAGGTGGTGAGCAATTGCATTGTGCATCAC
This sequence comes from Aptenodytes forsteri, assembly GCF_000699145.1. NCBI lineage: Eukaryota > Metazoa > Chordata > Aves > Sphenisciformes > Spheniscidae > Aptenodytes > Aptenodytes forsteri. Next base: position 4,064,088 of record NW_008796044.1, on the reverse strand, counting down.
TTGCTTTGTATATTCTTTTATCATTATTATTATTATTATTTTCCCTTCCTTTTCTGTCCTATTAAACTGTCTTTATCTCAACCCATGAATTTTACTTTTTTTCCCCTGATTCTTTCCCCCATCCCACAGGGTGGGGAGGGAGTGAGCGAATGGCTGTGTGGTGCTTAGCTGCCTGCTGGGTTAAACCGCAACACTCTCATAGGATCAGAATGTGGAATAGAGCACTTAACTTGATAAGAGCTGAATGCTGGGATGGTACAGGATAACCACATTTTGTACTGGAGACTTGTATTTGACTGTAACTATAAAAGTAATATTTCTTCTTATATATTTGAATATTGCACCCATAATCTGCATAATTACAAAGTCATTACTAAACTTGGTAAGGTCTAAGCCATAGAATTTATTAAATCTGTACGCAAAATAGATTATAAAGATGTTTGCTGAAAAGCGATTGTATTAGGACTGAGATCTGTCCAAATATCTGATAACATCCGTTACCTGAAGACATTAATTCAGATGACAAAACATTTAATTTTAAAGGAAAATTATCAAGTAAAAAATGAAACAAATGAAGACAGAAATGTAGAAAAGTAGTTTCAGTGTCTGTTGCAGTTATGGCTATTTTAGTGCATAAGATCTCCAGTTATGATCCTGAGTGGTGCTTTGGGTGGAAGATGGGAGGAGAAGCAGTCCATGGCAGTACAACCCCAGAACAGCTGTAGCTCCCAGCAGTGGGTGGTTCAGGGACTTGCTGAGCCAGAGGTGGCCTCTTTGAATGGACCTTCCTGTCTTTTATATCAATAAATTTGTGTCTTTGGCTTTAGAGCTCATGTAGACTGTTAGCATCTTGGAACAGGACCATGCATAGTATTCAGCATGCAGCTCTGATGTGCTTGAAAAAGGACTTAATGAGACACTGACCTTTCTAACGTTTTCTTTTTATTCCCCTTGGAGAAAGCTCTCTTTTTTTGATTTGCTTTGTTGTGGGTTTTTCCTGTTTCAGTGGCCAGAACGTGTTCCTCTTTTTATTCCCCTCACTTGGACAGCATGTGAACGCTGCCCTCTCCCTTCACACAACCTCCCTTCCCGTGCTGTTTGGGCATGCTGATCGCCTTTTCGTTTGTCAAATCTTTCTGAGAGGTTGAATGTGTTCAGTATTCAATTATAATAAATTTTTCCAAAAAATTTATTGTTCTCCAAGTTGCCCTCAGTACTAAGTATTTTTATTTGAAAATATCCTTTGTTAATACTATCTATATCTCTCCATAAACAGTCCTAGGGGTTGTGCTGTCCATTAGAGAACGATGAGGTAAGGGTTAATATTAGGTAAAATGAGCAGTTTTGAGTTAATCCGATGGATTACATGAAGATAGACGTTCATAGAGAGGCTGAAATTAAAACATAAAACATTTGTTAGATCATCATTACTTCATACAATTACTTAGGCGTATCAAGTGACACAACAGTTTCTATGTGTTTGGGATTTAAATATTCAAATAAATCTACCAATGTCTCAGGTATATAACTCAATACAAATTTCAAACAAAAGTATTTTTGCCAAGATTAATATAATTAACTTAAATAGTAGCACATTGCTTTATCTAAAAAAAAACAAAGGGGGGGAGGGGGAATTTAAATCCAAACATTTGATTTGGACATGCTCAGAATAAAATATTTTGAATTTTCAAGTCAGAATGATACTTTGTGTTGGAATATATCAATCAAAAGTAAAATTAAAATGAGCTAAAATAAATACAGTCTTGTATGAATATTAAAAAAAAAACCAACACACATTTGTGAATGAAAGAAAAGTGTTTCACTTTCTGTCTACCTCCCAATGTTTAGAGGGGTTATATTTTTTTACGTTAGCTAGGAGAACAAACACAAATTAATCAATTATTCACATCATGCTACTGGGGTACTAAAATATTCAACTTGTTGATTTACTGTGAGTGTATCAGTATTGTTCCCTCTCTTGAATTCAAAGCAGCTGCTTGGCCAGTACAACTGTTTTGTACAAACTGCACCAAAGGAGACAATGAAATATTCTTTGCTTATCAACTTGTGTTTTATGAAAAGTTATTTTCTTTGACACATGCTCAGAGACAGACATTAATATTTTTGATGTATAGTCATTTTTGGCTATTATATCACAGTGACATCTTCTTAAATGGAAAATTAAAACTCTGAATACAGTAAAATTATAACATGTTCTCCCCAAGTTAAAAAAAAAAAACAAAAACCTCTCAATTTGTTAGTTTTTGAGATTGAAAACCATATGTTTAGTGCTTGTATTTAAGTCAGATTTTTTTTATCTGTAATCTTGTAAGATTTTGAAAGAGAATTTCATATACGGCCCTGGAACAATAGATGATCAAAGATACGCATTCTGAATAATGATGGGAAATGTAGGTCCCATTGACACGAATTAGATTTCTGTAACAAGAAAAAACCATGCAGTTCTTGTGGATTTAAAAAGCAGATTTTTTTTTTTTCATTCAAATTTACTGAAATTAGGAACACATTTTCATTAAGGTCAACCTCCCAATTTTTTGCAGTTTTACTTAACAAAGACAGTGGCAATGATTTTCACACATGATGAAGGATCGTGGAGATAGTCAGCCTGAAAAATGACAGGTTCAGATTTGCAGAATTTATAATCATATCCCCTCTAAAAACAAGTCTGTTAATCCCCAGACTGCAGGAACTGAAATTACCAGGGGAATTTTTTTTTGGTTTTTGTTTTACTTTTAAATCTAGTCCTAAGGAAGAAGTTGGAAGAATATTATCTCATCATATGCCGAAACAAAAAAAAAAAATGCTCAAAGAAGTTGAAGCTCATAATTTTGATTCTTGTCTCTAAGAATATAACACATCACCCTGGACCATGTTGGTGAAACTACGACTGAAAGAATATCTCCCTGAAGGTTATTCTCTCTGATCTCAAGAAAATTTTTAGAAAACTTGGGAAAGGTTTATTCCTTCATTTTCTAGGCAGAGGGAAAAAACACTGTATAACATTTTTGTTTTCTTTTCCTCTTCTTAAGCATGTATTTTCGTACATAAAGCTGTTTCTGAAACCCTAATGAAACAATATCTCACTTATGAAGAATTCTACCTAAGATCTTGGAAATCTTATATTTCCATGATTGTTTAATTTGTCAAATTGTTTGTGAAAAATTCAGCCTCAGAAATTTATCTCATACATCTTCTCTCTGGACATATCAAAGCAATGGAAGGTAATAAAGGATATATTGTATTCATTTTTTTTCCTCTTTAGAGCATATGCTATGGCTGGTACATAGGTCAAACAATCTTATTTTCCTTTCTTTCTGATCATTTTCTCAGGCTGGGAGTATGAATCAGTTTTCGTTAGTTGACATAGATTACTTTTCTCTTATTCCCCTTCCCTCAGCAGCCTGTTTTCCTCCCTTTATACATGCTCACAACCAAAACACTTGGTTTTATTTCTATCTACTTTACTGTGAATATTAAACAGATTTATGAAATATTTTGCATATAATAAGTAGAGCATATCTTACTATTCAAGAACATGTTTCTAATACTTAAATGCTTCTTTGCTAAACTCTTGTTTTAAAGACTCCTTTGTTTATAATTACAACTTCACTGTAATTGTTTGATTTGGAACCTAATAATTGAGGAGATAATCTGGTTCATTTAAATATGAAGAATTGTTTGATATTGAAAAATAAAAAATGAGAGAGAGAGGGAGGAAGAGGAATTCTTTGGCCAATATTATGTAGTGTTTTTCCCCTGTCCATGGTCATTACACTTTGAATTTGAATAGTCTTTAGGCAGTGAATTAGGCAGCAAATACATATGGCTAAAAATTATTATTTCTTTTGTGAAGTGACAACTTCAGTGATTATTTCTGGCAGCAGTGTTTAAGTCCTGCTTGGGGAGCTTGAAAAGATGGGAAGTCAATAGTTGAAGAGTGCTATCTTCGGCAAGGAAGTTATCAGGCCAGTCTCTGTGCTTAAAGGGACTGAGTTTAGAAAGAAGCCTAAGCTCTCTTGCACTGGTGTTTTAAGAAGCAGATCTTTGGGTGCAATCAATGAACGGTGATAAATGTAACTGTGGTGATTCAAAAAATTGTTATCCCCACTTGCCTATTGCTATTTGCCTGCAGTAATTTGTCTTTATTGTAGTTTAAGCAAAGACCAGGGACGGAAGCAGCTGATGCACAGGCACTTGTTTTAAACACCTAAACCTGTGTTTTGAATTCCAGGGGTCCAGCATGGTCTTAAATGACTATGAAGTTTGGATATCTAGATGCCCCTTTGAACAAAGGCTGGCATGGTGTTAAGAGGGTTAAGGTGTCTCTCAGCCACATTTAGGTTACCATAAGACATTGAGGTTCATCACACTTGCTATTTGTAAATATTTTTTGAAGAGTTCTGCAGCATGGGCCTTGCAGGATTGGGAACTATGAGTAAGATCGTGTTGTTTGCAGCCGACATTTCCCTCCTACTCTCATCATGAAGCAGTAAGGAAGTAGTATTAATGCAACAAGCTGTGACTCTTTTCTGAGCATTGTTTTTAATATTGTTTATAGTGTAATATAAGAAGTCTTGTATATATTTGTACCCTGGGCAAGTTCTTTTCTACCTAACTCTGGGTATAAAACTAGATATAGATTAGGTCTGAATCATGCATGGATATACTTGACTCTGAAAACCCTACTATTGCTAAATCTGCATCATGCAAGTGTAAGTGACAGTCTACCTGGCTGTAGAATTTGAAATGAAGTTCATTTAACCTGCTGATAGGCAATGCTAATACACACAGTGAAAATAGTTATCTATAGCTTGGTATGAGTTGTTGATACTGGAATTTTTTTTTTTAGAAACAAAAGACACTGCCACTTACTTCATTATGTTGCATATAAATGAAAAGTAGGCAGGAGATAAATATCTGTTGTCATGACAAAGAAAGCAGTTGTAGCATTTACAAGGAAGTCTGCTAACTTGTGTTTACTATTTTATTATTGCTTTCACAACTCGAGCAGAGCAAAATTATTCATTGTGGATTATATCGTTTGTTTCCATTAGCACATGAATCAAAGGAAGTTCAGCTCAGCCAAACAAAGGGAAAAAATGGATGTTGGTGTCCATGATTAATTTAAACAATAAGTTGTTGAGTGTCCAAAAATACGTTTTAATGCCAAACATGAAAAGAGGTAATGTTTAATATCGCAATTTTCAAACAGTGGCAGTAGCTCTGAAATTGCTTATAGCACCAAATGAAAATGTTGCATCTGTTTGAAAAGAGATCAGGGTTTAAGTTCCCTGGGGGAGGGCAGGGAAGAAAATGATACGTGATAAGGGCACATAAATGACTGATTCTAGTCATATGAAATCAGATCTCACAGGGATCAGTTAGTGTCTCTAGTAGAAAGGTTTCACGCATTGTTTTTACAAATAAATCATAGGTAAACCAAAAACTGTTCAGAGGCATGCATGTTATCCAGACTGCACTTTAAATGTGCTATGGATGTAGAGAAACCAGGCAACAGGGCCAGGTTACTTACGGAAGGGCTTATCAGCCATGTGGGAAGCACTGTGGTAATACATCTGTACAGCTCCTTGAGCAAACTCCCTTCTTGCACAAAATGTCATCATATTTGTCTGGTCCCATATGCAAGCTAATACATCTCTGTACAAATAATTCTGGAAACCACTCTACAGACAAATCCAGGCATGTGCAAGGCAATGCGGGCTAACAGCTGCGTCAGACTCCAAGCGCAGCACACGGATCCATGGGAATAAATGCATACTCTGCTGCCCAGTATGACTTGCACCTGTATTTTATTGGAGAGATTTTCCTGTTACTCAAGGTATCCAGACCCCCTGTGAGTTTGTTCATAAAGAGGTAACTTCATTCAACAAATTTCACAGTTTCTGAGGAAACAAAGCTTTCAGTTTTCTTGTTTTCTTCTTTTACCCATTACATCTTCCAAAAAACAAACTTTCTTTTGGGAAAAAGATATTTCAAGTAGGAAAAGCCTCAGATCGTGCCTAGTTTCAAACTGTTTTCCTCAACCTTATATATGTTTTGGTCCTGCTTTTAAGTCACTGGAAAAATCTCCTATTCACTTCAGTAAATGAAAAAAAATAATTGTATATCATTTCATCATGACCTGGAAGTGAATAAGTACTGCTTCCAGCTATGATTGATCAGGAATGTCACTTGTTAAAGGCAAGCGAAAGTGTGCTGCGCTGCAATATGCAGATTAATTAGAAAGACCTCTGACCTTGGCACCAGCTATTGCAGTAGCACCAGGTGTCTCTGAGGACAGTGGGATATATGTGAAGACTTTTCTTCTGAGGAGAATTCAAGTGTCCTCTACTCACGGAAAACTCATGCCTAAGTTAGATTGCTTCCAGTGTTTGTGTTAGCTCGTTTCACAAACTCCAGTATGTTTGTCTAGTGAGGACATGGACAGACAGTCAGCACTGGATTAAGTTCAGGACACTGCAGTGGTTGCTGCTGTGGTTCCTTCTTTCCCCTGCAGTTGCTGCCTTGCAATGGACGCTGGGAAAGCTGAACACGCACTGCAGGCTGCAGCCTGGGCTCCTGGAGCTGGGAGCAGGAACCATTTCTTTCATCCTACATTAAGCCAGTGCTGATTGTGTGTTAACTCTTCAAAGGCACCAGGCTGCTCTTCTAGCATGAGCTCTCTGACAGAGAAGGTCACCATCCCAGGGGTATCAGCTCAGGTCTTGGCAGAGTGCTCTCTAAACTGGACCCATGAAGCAGTCAGCGCTTTTAAAAATGAGTGGGGATTCTTCAGCTTGATCATTTGACATAGTCATTTAGTTCAGAAAGCAGCCAGAAGGGTATATAATTTTATGTGGATGAGACTGTCTGGAGAATGTACCTCCAGGGAACTGCAACAGGTTAAACTGTACCTGCAACCACTGAACAGAGATGAGACTCCAAAAACATACTGTTTGATTGAGTACTCTTAATTTCTGTAACTTATATATGTTTACATATATATATTTATATATACATATATGCATTTCTGTATTGCATATGTTCTATCTGTAACTTTTATAAATTGAAGTAATGATATAATTTTAGATGTTTTTTCACCTGGAGCCATGTAGCATGAAACAATATTCTAACTAATTGCAGCACTGAACTCAAAAGGGGAGTAGGCTTTATTTTAATTTGGGTCAGTTGCAGTATTTTTTAATATTTAGTTAAGTCCGAGGTCAAAACATATCCAAATGGCCTCTGGGTGAAACTGAACTGACAACCTGTTGTTTCAGTGTTTTGCCTAGGTGAGTAAATAGGATGCAAACTACTGGAAGGCTGTACAGAGAAAGGCTCATTATCTGTTGTTGTCAGTCATGCTGCTCTGTTTATAAAAGAATCCTGGGCCTCAGCCCTTACTGCTCTGCATCTTGTGTGATTGATTTTATACCAGTGATAAATAGATGTGACATGCTACTAAATCATTATGGTAGAATATTACATTTAACTGTAGGGTAGGGTATAATTTTGAAAGATGGAGCTTTAAGAAGAATCATTATATCGTTTCACTTACTTCAAAATGAAGTTGTGTATCAAAAATACTTTTTTAGAAAATTTTGAATAAATAATAAAAATGTACAAAAATGTACTTTTGTAAATTCTGCCACACCCTTAGGTATCTGCTGGCAAAATTGATGGGGGACAGAGCTTTTTGTTTCATCAGCTTTGAATTCTGCCCTACAGAAGGAATCTTCTTTCATCAATATTTCTGTAGCCTTTGGCTGTGATCTTATGTCTCTTTCCATCCTGCGTAGTAATGTTGTCCTTGGCACTGTGGTATGTGATCATAATAAAAGACAATTTCTGAATTCTGCCCTACAGAAGGAATCTTCTTTCATCAATATTTCTGTAGCCTTTGGCTGTGATCTTATGTCTCTTTCCATCCTGCGTAGTAATGTTGTCCTTGGCACTGTGGTATGTGATCATAATAAAAGAAACAATTTCTGCTATTCTAAGTCACGCCGGTATTACCTATCACTCCTTGTAGCCTATCCATGTGTAATTGTGTACCAGTCGTAAGAACATTAAGGCTCGCAGAGTCAAGTACCCAAATATTTGTTGCCGAAAAAAAATAGGCTCAAGACCAATCCAGCCATCACTCTGCCTTTTTCTATGCAATATTTATGAAGGCTTTTAATTAGATGGAAATTTAGTCACCTTCTTATCTCTTTGCCCTCCCCACATATGTTCAGTCTAAAAAGACGATCGTTACATTTAAAACTTCTGTTGCAATGAATACATACTGAAATATTCACTATGCTTGTACCTTCTCTTTTTATTAATAGTACTCTAAGTACTATTAGTAGAAAGTACTAAGTACTCTAATAGTAGCCTAGTTTTCCGACCGACTTTTCATTAAAATAGGTACTGTTGGTTGTAGCAGGGTATCAATAGATCCACTACCACCAACAGAATTTAACTAAGGAAAGCCATTATGGGAGCAAAATAAAAAAAAAAGTCCTCAGTTCCTTTAACACTAAGGATACTTTTTCCATCCTAGTGGAATATGCTGCTGCAATAAAAGGAATAGTTTGGATATTTCCCAGCACACGCAATATGTTGTTAGTTGTTAGTTATCATGGTTAATGCAACAGGCTATCTCCAGAAGCTGGCAGGAGGTAGGACAAACAGTGGATTTGGCATTTAGTTACATTTTCCTTTGCTGATTTTTTTGGGGGACTTCATAAGCGTTTGAGTTAAATGCTCTTGTATTTTACTGCTGGATATCTAGTGAGTGTTTAGGGACTATAACATATCTAGGTGGATAATCAGATGTTTAGCAAAGTAAGTTTTCAGAAGAAACCAATTGTCTTCTATCAACTTCATAAAGATCAGTTTCTTCTGGCATTTGTGTAATGAACTGTTTTTCTTAAAAAATACTGTAATGTATTTTCATCCAGAGAGATTTAAAATCTATAATATCCCACTTGTAATGAATTATTTTGCACCTGAACACCGGTAGATGGTAAAATGAAGTACACCTAGCTTTTAAACATTGCCTGTAGCCTGCAGAAAAAACTGCCTCTGATGATTTTTAAGGATCTGTGGTAAATGCTGCACAGATGCACAACTCAGTTCTCAAGATATATACATTTCAGTGCCGTTTCACTTCTAGATAAAAACCTCAGTGAATGCAAACTGGCTTTAGATTTTCTAAATACGTAAATTAATACCAGCAAAGGTATGTATGCTTTGATAAATTCAGGATTCCATCTGGACAGTGATAAGAGGTCTTAGTCTGTTCAGCAGGGATTTAACTAAACATCATGCAAATATTTATCTCAGATGGTGGCTGGAAATCTTATGTATTTATTCCCACAGTTGTCCTTAAACTACTGTGGTTATTTTTCATTGTGATCAAGAGAAAACAGAGAAGTGCAAGGATGTTAGCTAAATTTGTTATGCAGAAAATGTAATACAGAATAATCCTTGAAAACAGTTGGATGTAAAATTCAAAAGCCCTGCCTAAGCTTAGGAAACTGTAAATGTTTTGAAATTCATGAATTTCCAGCTATGGTGTTCTGTAATTTGAAAACAAGCAGAGGTACCAGTATAGTGATCAAGATAACTTAAACTAAACAAAATGCTTACTAGGTGCATGAAAGTCATGTCTGCTGTGACATTTACAATGATATATTTGATTTTTTGAATCAGCCCTCAAATTACTCTAGCAAATAAAGGGATTATTTCCTACACATAGTTGTGTTTGACTAGTAGTCAACCTCCAACTCCACATTTGTTTACCATCATAAAATAATCCCCAAAATTGAAAAATTTACACATATATATGTAAAGCCAAGCAATATACACTATACAGTGAGGAACGTATGATGGGTGAACACTTCTTAATGATGCCTTGTGCAACTGACTGCATGATAAACCAAGTTTAGGTGTTGCCTGCCTTAGTTTTGCAGTGTCCAATCAGCTTTGAAAAGCGAAGGACATGTGGAATTTTAGATTAATTTATCCAAATTCTAAAACACTGCATGAGTATGCTTTGTTCACACGATGCAGCCCCTATTTAAGGAGACCATGGGATCAGTTCCATAGATATAATAGAAGTTATAATCTGTCTTGTGAAATGTTGTTATTCAAGATCAAGTAATGGTGAAGTCCTGGACTTCACTACTCCTGTGCACTGCCACATGATTGTACACTTCCCTGGTTTACAGTTATGAAATAAGTACTTATGTAATTTATGACATTTACTTATATTGGTTACATATTCAAATGTCTTCAAAAGCTTTTAGGTCAGTCTTTAAAATAAAAAGTACCATCAACTGTAGTATTCTAATCAAGGTCTTTCATTTTTTTTTTAAATTGTTATTCAGTGAAAAATTCAATAATAATTCTCCAATGATTTATAATGACCAAAAGCTAGCAGGACTTGATTATATCAGATGAGCTGTAGATACTTGTATTTTCCACTTGTATTTCCAAAGAAAAAAATTAAAAGTGGGATTCTTTTTCTGGTTTCTTCACTTCTTATTTTTTTATTTTTGTATGTTCCACCACATCTAACTACAAATTTACAGAAAATTGCTGTAATATGCAACAAAAAAACAGGACAATCTGATGGAATTATTCAAACTGTTACTAATTTTGATGGGTTCCCCTGTGATTCGATACCTGTCTTAGATTCCTCCATGATAGACTTGAAAAATATTTGCGCATAACATTGCACTCTATCGGTTTGGACTCTCTCTACTATTAATATTATATATTATTACACAGTGTATTTTGTTTAATACTAAACTCTACTAGCAACCTCCAGCTGCTTAGTTCTCCTTTCTGTACAAACTGCTGTTTATACCTCCATTTTCTCTACATATCCTTACTTCTCTTACAGTTCTTATGCCAGAGTCTATCTTCTGCACAGTACCTGATTATTTCCCAAGAGACATAATATCAGATCGCTCTTTGTCTTACAGAGAGATTGGATTGACTCCATTTCCATCATGAAACTCTAGTTATCTTATTTTAAAAAAATTACTTTATTCTACCACTAGAAGACTGGCAAAGCCATGCTTGGCAAATCCATGTAGTATTTTAATCTATTTTCCACTTACCCCTGTGCTTTCATTCTTTTTTCTTATAAAGATTTGCATAGTGTTGTGATGAAGGAAGTATAATTAGCCTGGTCTCATTTTCATCATTTTACTAAAGATGAAATCTTTTTACTAGGTGATGAAACAGATGAAATCTGTTTACTAGGTGACAGTAACATATCAATGTCAAGTGTGTAAAAACTTTTGAGCTGCCTCTGTGTGAGATAGCCTCAGCAGATGAAATTGTGAGTGTGGTGTAGAGATACTCCAGTGAGCCCTGAGAGTAGCATTGCCAGCTACACACAGTATGCACCAAAGATGGCTAAACTCTGGATTTTCAATAAACAGATGAAATCTGTTTACTAGGTGACAGTAACATATCAATGTCAAGTGTGTAAAAACTTTTGAGCTGCCTCTGTGTGAGATAGCCTCAGCAGATGAAATTGTGAGTGTGGTGTAGAGATACTCCAGTGAGCCCTGAGAGTAGCATTGCCAGCTACACACAGTATGCACCAAAGATGGCTAAACTCTGGATTTTCAATATAAGATATTTCTAATAGTGCTTTCCTCTGGTCTCTGATATACCAGTTTTAGTCAGAGAAGTTAATTAGTCATAAAATGCCATTTCTCATTTGATAGCTTTAATACAAATATTTCTTTGTAAACTTGGCATTTCACGTTTTTCCATTTCTTTTCTAATGTACAGTGTAACTTAAACTGAGTTCTTTAAGTTTTGCTTGCATTTCCAATGAAGAATTTTCACTCTCCTTGCACACCTTCTCTTTGCGTATTCTGTGTTTTCTCTAAAGCCTACAAGAAACTACACTATCTTCTTTATTAAAAAGTGACTTTTGTAGATGAAGGACAGGTTTAACCCATCTGCACCCTACACTACAAGAAACTACACTATCTTCTTTATTAAAAAGTGACTAGATGAAGGAAAGGACAGGTTTAACCCATCCGCAGTTGCCTGAGCTATTCCTTCACCGTTCTTTCGCCCTCTTTTTATTAAATTAAACTGGTAAATACGTGAGTCAAAGGATGGTTTGAACATTCTGTTATTTTCTTGAAATCAGGGAATGTCATCTCCTATTCTCTGTCAGGCCTATGATTTTTTTCTCGTTTTGTCCAATTGACCTTTTCCAGTTTGCACTAAGCTGAACAAGAGCATCATTTAAACTCCATGAGCTAAAGCACTGAGAGAATTATGTCACTATTCTCTTTCCTAACAGTGCTGTATCAGAACATTTTAACAAAATGTGAAAAGTGGTCACAAGGCATTTTAGTCTTGAGTTTTTATCTGCTGCCAACCTCTCGCATGTATGATAAGGTGAATACTGCGTGCACGGTATTTGTTGCTAAAAGCATCAGCCCAAAAACACATCCATTTTGCTAGTAAGGATGAGATCATTTAAACTAATAAGATACTGAAAACCAGAGAGACTGAAAAATTTTTTATAAACTGACCACATGGGAAAACATAGTGTCAGTACATTTTTCTATGCTTTTGATAAAGGTTATTTCTACTGTGGCTTATTTGTATTTCTGGCTAAACTCTGAGTTGAAAACTGTATTTGAAGTTACAGAAGATATTAGCCAATTTTACCTACTACATTTACCTTACAAATTATGGTATCTATTTATATATGCAGATTTTTCTTTTTCCAGGTTATAGAGAATTATAAGGATCAGAGTGAGGCTACATTAATGTATAATGTAAGCTGCAATCTTGGTTGCACTCTGAGAGAAGAAATGCGCGTACAGTAGATGTTTCTGCTTTCTGTATGGAAACTACTTTTCAGTACAAAGGACTTCAGTGTTACAGGTCAAGATCAGAATGTAGGAACAAGGGAATAATTCAGTTCCTCATTTGATGAAGAAATGGAATTGTTTCCTTTTAGCTTGACACAGTCACTAGACTTTTTTCTTTAAATCTTCACAAATAAAATTTTCAGTGTCAATATATCCAGTCTGTAATATTATATAGATGCTAATTTATAAAAGTACTTAGTGTGGGCTTATTTTAAATGCAATGTATAATTTTGTGGCAAACCTTTTAGCGGGTCTGTAAACTGACATCTGTAATCAGCAGCTCAGAAACAATGGTTTTCAATCAATCAGTGAAAAAAAACCTTCTGTAATACACATAGAGTTCTCCAGAGAATCACTGTGCTTCATAACTCAAACATGCACTTTTCCCTTGTGAGTCATAATAGAACAGCGACCATTTGGAACCCTTTAAAATGACAAAATAAAAGGAGTTCAACACTGAAAAGAAAAAACTGCCAGTTAAAAGCTGGAAACAATTTCAAAATGATGCTTTTTTCGTGCAATAAATACTCAAACTTCAGCTTAGACCTTTCTATTAAGCAGATGTTGTTATTGGCATGGCTTGCTACTTCTCTCTAAAAGAATCAGTGCACTTAGAACAAGATTTGTACCTTTTAACTACAATAAGTGCAGTAGTGGGAAAAGATGGCAGAATTCATCATGTCCAAAAACGTTGCCCTGCATTTATATAACCATTAGAGGGGTATTTCCTCCAAAGGCAGTGTTCATATTTCTTTTCTTGTATTTCTGTTAGTATGTTTTTCTCCTCTGCAGTGTTCTTCAGTAGGATTGCCACACCCAGTGCTGGTTTCATATTTTTAACATTATCTCTGGAAGAAGAGTTGAATATAAGATTAATGAGACTATGGATAATCAGACAAAAAGAAACATTCTTTTTCATTATCTGACTTTTATGTCTATACTTGATCTTTGGTAAAGACATTCCTCAGACACCGTGCAGTAACAGTTAGTTATACAATACTTCAAGCAGAAATGGCTGTCTTTTTCATCCCTTTAGCATTCAAAAAAGCATATTAGTACAAAAGTTACTGAGATTAATTCCTGTTGCTCAAGGAAGGGCATGCCCAACACACCAGTATTTGTATAGATGGACTTTCATTACATGTAGTAGTTTCATTTTTTAATCTGTTTCACTGACAATTGGAGTAATTTTTCTCAAACAGCAGAGTAGAACAGTTAATCTTTGTGTTTTAAGCAAAGGATAGTTTGCTGATAAAGTTAGTTACACAATACTTCAAGCAGAAATGGCTGTCTTTTTCATCCCTTCTTAGCATTCAAAAGCATATTAGTACAAAAGTTACTGAGATTAATTCCTGTTGCTCAAGGAAGGGCATGCCCAACACACCAGTATTTGTATAGATGGACTTTCATTACATGTAGTAGTTTCATTTTTTAATCTGTTTCACTGACAATTGGAGTAATTTTTCTCAAACAGCAGAGTAGAACATTAATCTTTGTGTTTTAAGCAAAGGATAGTTTGCTGATAATAATTTCTCCTTATAATACATACTAACAACTAACTTGATTATGCAGTATGCAGTCTTGGATGTTGCATAAACAGTTTAGGAGCAATTAGGTTTCAGTTTATCTTGTCCAGGACCAAGGAATATTTTCAAGGTGCTGGATGATCCCACTGTCTTTAAAATCTGGCCCAAAACACTTATGAAAAATGTTTTCTGTAGCCTTTTTTTATTCCAGGAATGATCAGCTGTTAAGGGCACTGGTTGAGAGAGAGGAATGTGCTTGTTATACACTTAGGGCTTAGGCTATTTAAGTCAATGAAAAGGCATTTATTATCCTTAGAAGCCTTCTTCGAGTTACATAGTGTTGCTCTTTCAACCTTGGTACAGCATGGTGAGTAAAGGTGCTCAGGCAAGGGCAGTGAAAAGGAGCGTTAAAACTTCCCTCATGGTAAAACCAAAAGAACAAATGGAAAGTCAGTGAGATGAGAAGTAAATATTTATAGATTTGAACTCTTGGTTTGTCTTGGTAGAATTAATTGCACAAATATTGGTGCACAATGATCCACACAAAGCATTAAGACTGCGTCCTTTATCAGGACAAATAAAGTGAAATCTGACACAACAGAGGTTTGAATGGGTAATCATGATTGTCATTCATGTGTCTGTGTGTTTTATCTTGGCCTTAGCAACAGTATTCTCTACAATTCCATCCTAGGATGTGGGTGAACTGCTGTTGTGTCTGATACTTTATATTCTAAGAGTTTTTTGCTTATAATCACAGTGTTAAGAAGAGACATACCAGAGCAGCGTAAGCCAGAATTACACTGAGCTTTGGCCCAATACTCCCAAAGCAGCCCATGCATACTCTGGTCTGCAGGCCTTGTTGGGCCTGGTTTAAACTGAGTGATCCAAACCATCTATAGGGTTAGGGGTTTTTCTTTTTACTGCTTAGGCTATAAACCAGTGTATTTCCCTTTATGACACCATACTAGTTTTTCTTACAATATTTTCTAATTCTGTTTATGATGGCTTATGCCAAAGAAAATGCAACCTGGGATCATATATGTATTCTTGTTGCCGAAAACAAAAAAGGGTGTTCCTGCAGGTTCAAGATATTTTCTCAGACTTTTCATTTTTTCCAGTGTGAATACATGCATTAAGAGTATTTAACTAACTATTTATGCTCTATTTCATGTAGTAGTTGCTCTAATCCATCTTGTGTTAACTGAGATGAGTGAAATAGCTTGAGGGTTTGATCACTGATAGTTATTTTAAATACATATTTGTACACGTAGTTTTATTGGAAATGCTACAATTCTCGGGGAAGTGATTTAATGATATTACTTTGTAAATAGTTGGGGTTTTTTTGCTAGGGTGAAGTATTATGAGTATTTTTTTGTGATTTATACCCTTGAATTTGATGATCAGATGAAATATTCATTTCATGAAAATACTTATTTCCCTTCTAGTGAAAGGACAAAATTATGAGGAACTGGCTGCAGGGCATTCAAAATACGTGTAAGAAAAATTGATTAGTAAGTTCAAAATGGAATAGTGAAGTGAATCTCTGAATGTCTGAATGAAGCTGTAGTCAGAATCTCCAGACATATCGGGTGAGATCTAGAACCATGGCACTGAGCTATACTAGGACTGCTTACTGGCTGTCAGTTTTCAGCACTTTAGTCCACATCTCAGGACGCTCTGGTTGTTCTTAAAAGCCCAGCCTCAGCGTATAAGAATCCTATGATTTTCTTAAAGTTTCTGGTAATCACAACTATATAGAAAAATGGGACATGCAAATGCTAAAGACTCAAAAAACAGAAGGCCAACAAAAATTATTATTTTTACATACATCACAATTTAGACTGATGTGAATTTGATGTGCAGACTTTTTATTTCAGAAGTTTATGGTGACACGGCTGATGAGATCACCCACTCAACTAACCTGAGCAGGATTTTTCAGCAGTGAGAAAAAGGGATTAATAGTCTGACTTCTAATAATTTTATTCATTTACTGCAGGACTCTCTATAATCAGGTACATATTTTGAAACGGGAGGATCTATGTGGCAAAATTCACCTTTCTCTTCTGTTTGCAAGTACATCTATGGAGGACACTGCTAACGACACCTGTTTAAAACAATTTTGGAGAGCAACTAAGTGATTTATTTTTTTTAATCCCTCATTTTAGAGCATCTATGTTTGTATTGTATGCTAGATGAACCCTCTCTAACAGTACCCTTTATTTTCCTTTCACTTAACTGAAGAGGAAAATGTAATACATGAAGGCATATGTTCCACAGAGTTCTCTAGAAGAGCAAACTGCTATAGTTTGTAGAAAGGTCAAGCTGCTCTGAGTTTTGCAGAGTATCTTGGGGATAGTGGTTGTACTGACCTCCAGGATAAGAAGGCTGATAAAACCATACTGTCCTTATACTGGCTTGACATCATGTGTTCAGATTACGTTGTATAGTATTTATTTATTTTGGTTGCTGTTCCTCCTACAACAGTATACTTTGAAGCTTATTTGGTCATTTATTTATTAACCTTTAATTTTGGTGGTTTTTTTTTTAAAGAATAATGAAGAAGGCAGGGCTCTGCGTCCTCACTGCACTGACAGCATAGTGACATAATAGAGGTCTGCCAAAGGAATCAATTATGATTTGGAAAATGGCAAGCCCTGGGTCCCTGCCAGTCTGCAGGTAGACTGGGCAGTTTGCTATTTCTGACAACATGTGTGCAATTTTAAATGACAAAAAATATGGTTTCTTTCTCAGCTTCTTTTGTAACAGCAGGTGACATGCTGACATTAGAAATAGCAGGCAATGTGATGCCTTGTGATTGTGCTCTAGAGTATTAGCCAAATTCTTGATCAAGAGTGATAAAAAGATCCATTGTGCAAGATCTGTATGTTTGCACCGCTGCTTCCATATTATACCCTTTTTCGATAGACTATTTTGGTAAGGTGATATTTTGATAGAAATATTGCATGTCCATATTTTTTCTCCTGTCAGTTTGGAAAGCATTTACGACACGTATATCAATAGTAAGATGGTATTTTCAATTAGTGCAACAATTTATGCAAAGCAAAATTTCTACCTCTGTGCAACTGGATAACTCTGCATTTAGATATGCAAGATTTCAAAAACTTCTGTCTCAATCCCCCCTCCTTTTTTAAAAAAAATTTTGATTTTTTCCCAGTAGGCAGGATAAACAGTTGCTTAAGAATTTCTCTGCTTGAGATATAAACACAGCAAAAGAATCAGAGATCTGAGTAGTGCATTCTGGCTAAAGACTCGGTTAAACTCATTTAATGAAGTAGCTGACACCTGTGAAAGAAAGGAAGAAAAAAGGCCTCTGTGTGTGTGCTCAGTGCTTAAGCTGGAGAAGTGGTGGGTCCCAGTCTCAAGCTTTCCTAACGTAATGATTGCGATTGTACGCAGTACCGCTTTGCATAGCCTTCAGGAGTAGTAAGCGTAGCCGAGGCTGGTGAATCTGAACCAGTGTCAGGATTCCTGATGGGTTTCCATAGCTCATGCTGGAAGTTGGGGCTACGCGCTATGGAGGCCTGGGGTGCTGGAAAACAATGTTCTGTAACCTACGCTTTAGCAATCAGCCAAATCTGCAAAGTGAGGGGACGGGACACGACACTGAAAAGGACAGAAAACAGATAAAGTGAATACCTGGACTTCAAAAGCCTGAGAGTGAGCTCCCAATCCACTTTGTAACAAGTAATCCATGCCTACAAATACTGTGTGTTACTGTCATTGTTTAGCAAAGGCAGATATCACCATCTGCAATTTCACTAATGCCTGCCAGAAGTTTTATGTACAGTGTGCGTATTTAGAGAGCGACTGCTCCTCTTATGTTTCATCCTTGTAGACTGTTTGTAAATAAAATAAGGGAAAAGCATGGTACTGTGGAATGCTAATCTTTTTTGAGATCAGTAAAGACAATAACTGAGCAAAACAGTTGCTATTTGATTTCTGAGCAAGTGGTTTTTAAAGAAGATAATTTGTACCTTTTTAATTATGGAAAGCTTGCATTAAGCAGTGGCATCTAAGAGCTCGACCAGTTAAAAACATAACAAAATGATCTTAAGACTCAGCAAACACTCCTTGATATTAGAGACAGCTTTCCAACTGGCACAGTTTAAGTTTTACAACAATTATATAAATGACAGCAATTTTGTTTAAAAAAATTAGTTGTATGAACAATGATTTCTAAGTTTTTGGTCTACTATGTATTTCTCAGCACTTACCACTTACTTTAAATGTATGGTATGAACAATGATTTCTAAGTTTTTGGTCTACTATGTATTTCTCAGCACTTACCACTTAAAGAAAATAGAATAGCTTCTTAACATGCTAGAAATTTACAGATAGAAAATGGTAATAAAACTGCTGATGAAATTTTGGGGTTACAAGCTGAGAAGCTTATAAAACAATGTAGTTAAGCTTATTTGCTTTTAGAGAATTTAATTATTAATTGCATGAATACAATTTTGATGACTAGAAAACTTTGAGTTTGTAGTGTTAATCAAATGATTTTGCTGTGTCCATCCTGAATGCTTTAGTATTTTCTAAGTATAAAATGAGGTTTGAAAGATCCTTAATAGGTCATACACCTGCTTCACAACAGATCAGTTATTCCTCATAGATATTCTGTCCTTTATGTGGGAAGGCTTTTAGAGCTATTTAATCAGTTCCACTGCAAAAAAATGTTCTTCTAATATCTAACCTGGATTCTTTATTCCCCAAACTGATACTCTCCAATTATGATAAACGTGTTGCTTTATGTGCCTTATTTTGTTGCATGCAAGTGTGATCTAATTCATCAATATTTTTAATAAATATTTCTGTGGTAGTTAGAATTGGAGCACAGTGCCTGTTCCCCCTGGTAGGTTGTAGATAGATGAATTTTTCTGTACCGTTCATTATCTTTGTTGATTGGTGAATGATTTCATGCATATTAAGTTCTTTTTAATCGTGAATACTTGAATGTCTAAAGTTATCATGAATGATGTTTCAAACCTTATTAGGAAGTACAGAGGTATATCTTGCAGTCTGCTGGTCTCTGTTGATGGCACTACCGGTTCATTTGCTCTTTCCTTGATCCATGAGGAATTCACAGAGAATCCAAACAGTATAGTTAAGAAAATCCTGCCATTTGACCCGAATGTGTGTGGTTCAAAAGTCTTTTTTTCCCCCTGTGTATATAAAAAGGTAAAATCTTCAAATTAAGTTTATAAGGGTAGTATTTAAAAAACATCTAGATGATTTGGATGCATAAATTTCACTGCCATCAAATTTTAGATTCTGGAATATAGCGTAGCTGATTTTTTTCAGCTGAGCTTACCTTCCTAAGGAAAGGAAACATACGTGTTTTTATTTTCACGCTGCAGCATAGTAAGTGTCCAGCTCAATAAGTGTGCTGCAGAGTGAAAAGAAATTTGAATTCTATTTTATTACAATGACTTTTTGAAAAATGCAAAAAAAAGTAGTCAGAAACCAGCAAGTATAGTTGGTAACAGTAAAATCTTCGCTACCACTCTTAATTCTGAATAACCGATCAGTACTTCTACCCAGCTCCGGGAAGGTCAATTTATTCCCAAAGAAAATTCTTATGTCTTGGCGCTGGGTCACACAAGCACTTTTCTGTTCTTGAAGGAAGACTTCTGCTTCTAAAGTACCTAATATTACTCTAAGTAAGTTTCATTAATGGTGAAAACAGCAACAACACTATTGTTATTAATCATTAGATATGGTATAGACAATATTTGGCAGACTCCAGACATCTTTATGTGCTGGAAGTTTGTGGCCTCTGGAAGTGTCTTTACTTAAAAGTTGTCATAGAGGAGAATGCTGTCCTCAGACTCTGAGCAAGGTTCTTTCTTGCTATCTTAAGTGAAGCTTGGCATAATTGTGAATAAGTCTTTCATTCTTTTTCTGTCCTCCCTCAGTATGTAGACATACTCTCTGGCTGTCTCCTCTGTATTTCTAGCAAGTGGTAGAAAATGAACTGTGTTAGAAAACAAGTGGAGGCTGACAGATAGCAGATGAATGCCAGACTAGTGTTCTATGTATGCGTTATAGCTAAGCTTCAAAACCGGTAGAGATTGTGCTGGTCTTCCCTGGGAATGAAACATTAACTAGTTTAGAAAAGCTTAGACATAGTGTTATGAGCACACGTACACGCACAAATGCTGAAAGAATATTACGAGATTGTAAAAACTTCAGAGTTAGGAATACATGTGAAATATTATTTAAGATGCCCTGTGTGTAACTACAATGTAATTAGAAACTGTCTGATGATGATTTTTTCTAACCCATTTCTGGTATTAAACCAACGTGTAATGACAATGATTCTTATCAGCAGAATACTGGCCTCAGGTATTGCAAAAGTTGAATGGTGAAGAAAGTAAGGTAGGGAGTAGTAGGCAGCAAGAAAATGGCTTCTTGGTTCAGGGCTGAAATATGGAGTTCCTATGTATTGTTAATTCACTTAAAATCAAATTATCCAACTATCCATTAATTTTCTGCTTCCCATTGCTTGTTTTTTTGTCTGCCTGACTTGAAATGCTTGGATCTGATTTGCAGAGGTGATCCACTTTTGACAGACCAGATCCATTCATCAGAAGTTGTGCTTTGAAAATACGGGAGACTGAGTACTCTGATGAACTGCTGTCTCAAGCTAAGCAGCCAGCTTCTGTGAATGGAGAAGGTCTGAAAATCCAGGAAGTCAGTCATGGAGCACAAATGGAAACTTGAGGAGAGTATGAGCATCTTGGAAAAAGCAGACTAGATAGTTTCAATCTGGGCTTCATACTGTTTTAACACCAGATTGGGAAGCCGGTGAGCACAGAAGAGAGACAGAATCTCAGATCTGGCTGCTGGCATTGCTTGTCTTAGAGAAAGATGGGCTTTATCCCTGTAGGGATGGTGCATGGGTAGTGTTGATGTTATATAAGAACCAGCAGAGGCATCAAGACTGCACAGGGATGGTGGAAACCTCAGAGGTCATAGCTGTGAAGCAACTCCCTGAGTAGTATGTTGAAGTAATATTTTCACAAGATCTGTAATTTGGCCAAATCTGATGTGATTTTCAGTCTGAATTCAAAAGGCAGCTTCTTTATGCATGGCTATTCCCTTCACCAAAACACAGGGTTCTTAATTTGTTTCTTAATTTGTTTTATTTTTATTAATGAAACACTTTTAATGTCTTGCCTTCATTTCTGATGATTTTTTATGCCATTCAACCTACAAAATTTCACCTATTGTGGAAAACTTCAGCCTGGCTCATTAAAATTTAATGGAACTATAGTAAACTAAAGACTGTTATTACTGAAAAAAAAAAGTTTGATTTAAAAACATGGTTTTGAAGTCTCAGGAATCAGATTAAATCTCAGTAAATAAGTACTTTGATATATTTCCTCACTGAGATCAGTAGAAATGGATTTTCCCCAAAAGTCTGGAAGTCTGTTTAATTGATACAGCCAGTCAAAAGTATTGCTTCCTTGTCTAGAAATGTCTGTTTTGCTGAGATTCTCTTCCCTACATTGTGGTCTGTTTGCAAAGGCAAAGGACGTTTTGATACCCTTCCTCGCTCACTCATAGTTTTTCAAAAACTGTAAAACACAAGCTCATGTAAGCCAGGCATCTTCCCTGATATTATTGTTCTCCTTTGATTTGCATTGAATGCAAAGTTCTAAAAATAACTGCTGCATAACTAATGGTATTCTGATCTTCGAAACCTAATTATGAAATAAGAATCTTGAAAACTCTGAAGGATTGTAAAAGAAGAGTTACAATTCACAGCTTATTTTTAATTTGCACTGTAGTGAAAAATGTCATTAGCACTCACCTGCTGGGGCTTACATGCCACTCCCAGTTGAGTGGCTGGGCACAGGTTTCTTCAAAAGTAAACCGGCAATTTGGTTTGCTCTTGTCAAAGGCTGAGTCGTCATCATTTCCAGCTGTCTGCAGCATTCAGGATCAAACAAGCAATATACTGATTCAGTGTGCGACAAGGTATAGTGATGGGTTTTCTGGAGAAAGAAAAAAATGCAAGATGGAGGCATTTGCTATTACTGCACATACAGAATGAGGCAATATAGAAATAAGACAGGACAACTATTATTACATGTGGTATAGGTAGTAATTGGAACAAAGAAAACAAATAAACACTGTCAAGAAGCCAACTATTGCTGCAGAAGCTCATGTCTGCTCTGACAGTAATAGTGATGATTTCTGTATACAAAGTTGAGGATAAGTAACTGTCGTGGTTTAATCTCAGCCGGCAACTGAGCACCACACAGCTGCTTGCTCACGCCACACACACACACCACCCCCCTCAGTGGGATGGGGGAGAGAATTGGAAGAGTAGAAGTGAGAAAACTCGTGAGTTGAATAAAAACAGGTTTAATAATTAAAATATAATAATAATATACAAAGCAAGTGATGCACAATGCAATTGCTCACCACCTGCCGACCGATGCCCAGCC
>NW_008796044.1:4037781-4041031 GCF_000699145.1 Aptenodytes forsteri | reverse complement strand
GGTGTGTTATCAACTTTGTTCTCATCCTAAATCCAAAACACAGCACTGTACCAGCTACTAGGAAGGCAATTAACTCTATCCCTGCCAAAACCAGGACACAGTGACACAACTAAGAATAGAAGCTTGAATGTCTATATTCATAACCAATGAGTAATTACTACAGTGATGATGCCATGTTTAGTCTTGTGCCCCTAAGCACATATTCTTGCTACAGCAGAGATTCTTCCAGATCAATGAGATGTAAAATAGAAGATACTGAGATTCTTGCTTTGTTCATTCCTTTATTCCAACCTCAGCTCAATAGCATTTGCCATTGCATTAACATGATTTGTACAGGAGAACACAATACAAGATCTATTTTGCAATGGTTAGCTCTGTATGACACTGAACTCCAGTAATTAAATTGTTAAGCTTGTTGGACTTTCACACCCAGATAAGTAATACTATTGCTCACCTTCAAAAAATCTCAGTTGATGAAGGGAGCTTTAGAGCACCTGTAGAATTCTATTTTTTTTGCAGTTAACTACTCAGTCAAGTATACGAAAAAAGTCAGTAAGAAGTATAGGTAATCATAAAAGTATTCCTATTTACTAGTCCTCAACAAAATAATAATTTTGCTAATTTGCTGTGATTAACAGTTCCAGGACAACACCAGACAGTAGCAATGACAGACAGCAAACCTGTCTAGTAGACATGAGAATTACGAAAGACCTTGAGAGCACTAATATTATTAATAGCTGTTGTCTTACCGTTCACACTGAGCAATCCAAGTCACTGACAATTGAAAATCTAACATTGGCAGCAACTGCCATCTCATTGTATAGAACAAGTTAAAGCCTAACTTGTGGCACATCTAGAATTCTTCCAAACAATTCTTCCAAAAGCTTTTCCAAGTCCTAAAGCTACGATGCTGCCATTCGTACAGTGATTCACACAACAGAAATCCTCATACGTGTTAATACTGTATTGGACCTTCTAGAGATACATACTGTATCAGGCACAAAGGAAACACCAGTTAAAATATTTAACCAACTTCTTTCCTTACCCTTTCTAATATGATGCTTCTCAGTAGCATTTGCTGTCCTAAGAGTGTGTAGAACACCACTTTCAAAAAGTATGGCAGCATCATTTTGGAAAGTGTAGTGTCCTTGGTTTACCTCTTTGCGCAGCCTGTCTCAAATTTCTGACAGGATTAAAGAATGAATTAGGCACAGCTATATACCTGTAAGCTATGAGTACATACTTCTCTAAACTTTTTCCAGTTTCAACCCATGTTAATTTACAATCAATTGCAGAGTCGCGGTTCTTATTAATCTCTTTTGAAATATCATGGTTTGTTTGCTCTTCTTTTCTTTTACTTCCCGCTACCAACTACTAGGTCACACTGTTACTAAGTACTAGATCATTATATGCATGCAAGCAGGAGATAAATTAAATATAATATAAATGCACATTTTAAATAGGTATTATAAATGAAAAAGTCTGATTAAGTACTAACCATCCATTTAAAAAAAATAAAAATTAAAACTATTCTAGTTTTGTGCTCATTTTTATTTGCTTTCTTTATACAAGAATGGTCCTATCTCTAAGCTTAAGTTATTTGCTCAATACAGACACAAGGCACCGCACCTTAATAAAGAATGTATCTCTTTCTTCTCCATGGATTAGGCTGCAGTAAGAACATATTTACATTCTTTCCCTAGAGCTTGACCTACTTGATACTAGTCAAAGGCTTGATTCAAACACTGAAATCAGCTCATAAATCAAATGCAGATTCCTCTGAAACAAATTTTAAGTTGTGTTTTATTATGATAGAGATTCTGTGATAAGGAAGATCCAAAATGGCTAAGAACGGTGGGAAGAGATTCTTTATCCAGAGGGTGTAGCTAGAGAATGATTTTCTAGAAAATAGCAGTCTAATTGTCTTCTGTAAATGGTGCAAAACCTTTCTCTTTATGAAACCCTTTCTGCCGTGATCCCTTACAATGCAAACACTCTTACTACTACCTGATCATTATCAGTACCCCCCATGAGTAGAGATTTGATTTCAAAAAGAAAAAAATAATAGGGCTCTATACACTCCACTCAAATCATCAACTGTAATTTGATTACAATCAAATTAATATAGATTAGATTGTGGAAGACAGTTGTAATGTAGAAACATACAGAATACATTTAATTCGGTTTAAAATTTATGCAATATCTAGTACAAACATCACAGGACTGAGCTTAGCACAGTCTTCCCAAGAAAGCGTCATCCTTTAAAAACAGCTGCACAAAACTCTGTGTCACAAGATCAGCCAGCTGTCCAAGCAGGCCAATATTCCAACTCTTACACTGAACTGTGCTAGTTGCTGAGGAAAAGAAAATACTCGACAGGGTAAGCAGAGCATAGAGAAACTCTCCCCAGCTTCCAGTAAGCACTGAACTCAAACGTTTTCAAAACAAGAAAAAGCACTTAAACTGATATAGATAGAGTGCAGCAACAGAAATTCTTCTCTTGGAAAATACCTATTTGTCCAAAGCAAATGCCCATGGAAAGGATGATTCTGACAAAATTGCACAGGGAAAAATAATTCAGAAAAAAAGCATTTTTGGAAAGTGAAAGTTTTCTGTTTAGATCTTTTAGGAACATGTGGATTTCTATTTCAGAATTTCTTCATCTCCATTTTTTAACAACATTTAGGGAAAAATAAGTCATAGAATTGAATGATTTCCAGGAATTTAGTTTTGAGTAAAATTTCACAGTGATTGTAATGCTGTTTTGGAATGGAAGAAGTGTAATTACATCCCAAGAAAGAAACCAACATCTGGTTTTTGGTCTACTTGAACTGTAGGAGATGTTAACTGTACCTTTTTAGCTGTTCAAACCACTGTTACATCTCTTATGTCTATAAACTTGTTTTAGTTTTAATCCATTTTTTAAAATGAAAAAATTATCCCAATAAAATAATATCGTTAGGAAGTTAGTCCTAATGTCCTTAGCAATGACCTAAGGAACGGAAGAGAAACAGCATCTAACAGAGATCCAGACTCTTGCAGTGAAAACTACGCATAGGTACTCTATTTGATTAAGATGCTATTCCATTAGCCATTTTGGAGAGGAAGTCTTTCCATAATAATTTCAAAATCAGTGTCAAAAGCCATTCATCAGGATTTCTCTTTTAGTTTATTTACTGTCCTGGTTTTGGCTGAGATAGAGTTAATTTTCTTCCCAGTAGCTGGTACAGTGCTGTGTTTTGGATTTAGG
>NW_008796044.1:4023787-4036622 GCF_000699145.1 Aptenodytes forsteri | reverse complement strand
GGGAAGAGAAGGTCTCTGGATCTGATGATAAAATGACAGGCCCTGCGGCCACTCTGACCCCGGTGACAGGCCCTGTGGCTGAACCAAAGAACCAGCCTGTGCCGGTATCAGTCGCCCCTGTACACAAGAAGAAATTTTGGAAGCGGAAGTTGGCTCGTTTAGTAAGGGAGGAAGAAGCTTCTTCTAAAAGGGAGCCAGAGGAAGAAGTGTATGAGGCAGACTACCCTGGAGTAGGGCCATCACAAGAACAGGAGGAGGATGGCCGGCAACTGCTTGGGGAGAAAGAAGAGGAAGAACTCATAAACGAGGCAGTGACCACCCGATCTCTATCCCTGAGTGAGCTGCAAGATATACGAAAAGATTTCAGCCGTTGTCCAGGTGAGCATATTGTCACCTGGCTGCTCCGATGCTGGGATAATGGGGCCAGTAGCCTGGAATTAGAGGGTAGGGAAGCCAAGCAGCTGGGATCCCTTTCTAGGGAAGGGGGCATTGACAAAGTGATTGGAAAAGGGACACAAGTCCTCAGCTGAAATTGCTGACACACTGAATTGCTGGGCATTAATATGTCATCTCTCTGTGTTTCTGTATCTCCACCTTTTAGAATATCATTACTTTTTACAACAAAGTATTCTGAGATTCTTTAAAAAATTAGGTGTGTAAGGTGCAAAGTGCTACTCCAGCACTCAGTAAACTGGATACACAGCAAATAGTATGAAATACGCCTTAGAGAATCCTAATTAATTCAGAACCACAGTAAACAAATGGCTTGTCACTTTCAGTTTATATAAGTATAAAAAAAAGTGGAGGTTGGGGTTAGAAACACTCGCAAGAACATATGCTTAACAAACCACAGTAAGCAGAACAAACCAGAGAAAGTCTAAGCAGAAGCAGAGATAACCCTGGCACCATCAGCAGATTGTATGGCTACGATCCAGAATGCAAACAGAAGATTGTTCAAACAAGTCATTCATATATTTAATTAACTATGGCAAAGTGTTCCAATTGTGAGAGGTTATTTTAATATTGTGCAAATGCCATACTAACCACATGCTCACCCCTGTTCTTCTGGAGATAACAGCAAAACTCCCACTGACTTAAACAGGAGCAAGACAGCACATTGAATATTGAAAATCGGGGGTTATATTGGGTGCCATTAAATCTTCAAATCTGTGAAAACAGCAGACTGAAGAGAGCAGAATACATGCTATTTTAATAGAAATCTTGGCAATTTATTATCTTTCTATACCCTGAACTCTTAAAAAACCCATTTGGGTAACTATTTAAATTTGTCTATTTTCCATCTTTAGATGTGTTGTGCGTGTATATTTCTATACAATATAATTAAGTGTGTATATACCTACGTCTACCCAAACACACACAAATAGATGTATGTGCTGGGAGGAAGGTCATCATGCATTTGATCCTTGTTCTGGCCATCAGGCTGTGGCTGAACAGCCATGGCTAGGAATGGTATAGCCCTTGCAACTGTGCACAGGAGCTCTGCTGCCCCTCGTGCCCTTGGAGAGGGAACAGGAGGAGGCGTTGGTTTTGATGTCAGGCAGAGGTGGGACTGAGAAGAGGGCCACCTCTCTGTGGTACTTCAGTGGAAGGCATGGACGCCCAGCAAACTCAGTTGGAGCAGGGCTGGATCTGGGGGTAGGGGGGCTGGCACTGGAAGCACAGGGGAGGCAAAGCTGACTACAGCAAGCCAAATCTGCTTTGCCCAGGGTGCAGTTTTGCAACCCATTAGAGCCAGTCGGTGCACCCCCACTGAAAGGGCACTTACCCAGCCAGGCTTTTCTGCCATTTGCCCTGTGCTGGTAGACTTGCTTATGCAGCTGCTCAGATGGATCAGCATCCTAATAAGGTTGAAAGCTAACCCATCCCCCCCAAAAATTAGTTTTGAGCCCTGTAAGTTCTCTCACCCAGCTGGTTTCAGAGCTATTTGGAGTGCTAGTACAGGAAGAGAGGGAACACGGGACAGCAGGGCCAATACTTTTGGAGGCTGTGTGGCTTAAATCACTTACAAAACCATGCTGCCAGTCCCGCAGTGGTGATAGATCCAGCCTGGGAGCAGACAGGAGGAGCTGAAGAGATAAAGAGGAGAAGGAGATAGCGGCAGCCCCAGGAAGTGAGAGGCCAAGGGTTGGGCAAGGAAAGTCAAGTGCTGAATCTAGTGATTTGTGAAATGCTGACAATTCTCTAAAATAAAGGTGTAGTTGCCAAAACGTTGGGAAGAGTTGATCTATATAGTTCCCTTGAATCATCAGGCTAAATGTCAACTATATTGCTTAATTCTGTAGACAAGAAAGTCTGAGATAGATTTGAAAGTTTTAGCCCTCCTTAAGTGTTGTATGTCATGTCTCCTTCTGCAAGTCAGGATTCAGTTGCCTAATTTAAGTTACTTAAAATTGTCAACTTTGGTAAAAGCTTATTTAAATAAGAAAGATGTTGTCATACTTCCTTTTCAGCTGAAAAAGTTTACTGTCAGACTTTTTTTCCTCAATCAGAAATAAGTAGATTGTTTGAAGAGTGATTTAAATTTCTTGTTTTCCAAGGTGAAAGGGAAAACTTACACTTCTCTTAATTTGAGTGCAAAACTATGCGCAATGTGTGAGTCTGTCACTACTTTAAAATAATTGCATTGATAAGCCTACCTTTCAAGATTCATGTGTGCTCGAGGTAGTCACCCACCAGAGGCAAGAACATGTATGTGTAGGTGCATATATATGTGTGTGTATAAATTAGTTATTATTAGTATTTTTTAAATGTATACATGATTGGACAAGACTTATGTGTAAATTTGCCAAAGCAAAACTGTGATTTTTATCTTTCAAAGGCAACATTCACAGTCTCTGACTCAGCCAGGGAATGAATCTGAACTTTCGTCTAAGCTTGGTGAAATTTTCAGGGTACAGGCTCCCTCCCTCCTGTTGGTGCAGTGCAAGTGTGTATTCCACATCAGGTAGAACAGGTCTGTCAGGAAGGAATGAGAGACAACCTGCCAACCCAAATTACAAAGGCTGACTTAGATGGTAGGGAGGCGACATGAGTAGTGAATGTCGTCGCGCATCACAAAAAGAAGGCATAACTATTCAGCCATGAAGCTCTCCCATGTACCTCTCTTAGACGAAGATAGTGTTCTCCCCTTCCAGAAACGTAGTTATCGGAACACTCTTTCGGGATGCAGGACATAGGTGTCAAAGCAAGGAAGGGAACTAAACCCAGGTCATGTCAGTAAAGATTAGTTTACTGGGCAAAAAGGCATGGACTACTTCCTTCTGCTGTTTTGGAAGGAAACAAATTATTCCATGCTTTAGCAACAGACTTGGGCAGGAAGTATTTCTACTTGAATTTTCTTACATGTTTTGGCTTAGCCACCAAACCGAAAAAGCAATTATTTGTACAACATCAGTCATCACCATTACTGGAATAGATATGTCACGTTTTATAAGAAACACATAATATTTTCTATCTGGTTCTTCAAAAAACGAGAGGCAGAAAGAAAGTAGTTACTTGACGGTGCTCGGAGGTCTGGAATACGGCAACTCGCAGGCAGAATGCAGGGGGACTGTCAAATACACAAGGTGGGTTATTAGAGTGAGCTGAGGAGCAGGAAGCTTATGGTACCACAGCAAACTGGATGAACTTGGTTTGCTTAAAGTAACATAAGGGGGGCTGAAATGGAGAGTGGTTTCCTATCTGTAAATGTATCGAGGGAATAAACACAGTGAATGGGAAAGAGCTATTTAAGCAGAAGGATGATGATGGCATAGTGGCAAATAGTTATCATCAGACTTGAAGAAAAGCAGGGCAGAAATTAGAAGATTTCTGACCATAAGAATGGTAAATTCTGGAATAGTCTTTCAGGTGGAGTAGCAGGGATAAGCAGACTAGTTTTGTGATGAACCCTGAAAAATTTGTGAATGATCTTATGTAATGTGAATGTCTGTAGTAGTCTGGGATTGGACTTGATGACCAAGATTCCTCTTTCATTCCTTTATTTTTGCATCAGATCTTTGAATTTATGCAAAATAAATGTAAATGCAATGAGCAGTTTATCAGCTCACCTTGTGACTTATCCCTAGCTTTGATGGATTCATGTCTAAAATAGTTTTTTAACCAATATTAACCAACAGATTCAATAGCCTCCAAATATCGTTTGTTTTCATTCCAGTGGTTTAATTTTAGCTATTTTTAATCTTACTGCTGCTTTATTTGAATATGTATGTGTATATCCAGTTTTTTACATTACTATATTCTTAAGCACCAGAATTCTACGCTATTTTCTGTAAATCAATCACTTTACACTATTTTCCCAGAGCAAATACTGTCACTTAGTCATCTTTGCAGACTTTTTTTAGCTGCAACTATTTAAAATACTACATTTTTTCTCAAACTTTAGTATCCCTGACCTTATGTAGCTCTTCCAAATGATTATGCTAGAAATGAATACACACTGTAATCTTCCCCAGGCATAACAAATGATTGATGGGAGTCAGAAGGAGTCATCCTACAGAAGGCACTAGCGTGTTATCTGAAGATACAAAAATGTAGATTTTCTCAAAATCAGTGTCTCTATACATTTAAGGATTAAAATAATAATCCAGATATCCTAAATTAGTCACAGTTTTATTACACAGCGATAAGCGCAAAAGATTTTCATGGTCATTAGTAGGAGATTGCTACATACACAGATTCTATTACAGCTCCTTTATAAGTGACCGTGCATATTCCAGATACAGATAACACGACTGATGGATTTCTATCCCCAGGCAAAGTTTCAGGGCCAAATCTAGAATGTTACCCTGGAAATTTTTCTCACTCGTTAACCTTGTAAATCAGTTAGAGATTATGGGATTAGTTGTCCTCTGTTAAGGGAGGGGCTGTGCAGTGTCGTCGGTTTGTGTGTTCATTTCCTTCTGTAATTTAAGACCATTGTTGATTTAGATTGGAATTATATTTATCTGGTGCTCAGACCACATAAATAATCATAATTCTCAGTACCTCCACTTGCCGTTATAACTAACTAGCTCTTTAGAAAGCTTTGTTTCTATGTTTGAAAAAAATCATTAACTTTCAATGGGCAGGCATACTCCTTTCTGTACCATACACAGAACTGTTGGACAATATCTTTCTGAAGAGTACAGCAAAGCACAGTATATGAGGACACATTGTTTATATGTATTTAAAGGTTATCACATCCTATTCACTATATGAATAGCCCCAACTGACATTTGCTGTCTCTTCTCAAGCGATGCATGTCTTATTCATTGTGCTATGCCGAGTCAGCTGTCAGGCACTGCATCAGGGGACCAAAAGCTATTTTCTTTCACTGTTTTGTTTGCACTTCAACTAAAAAGCTTTGAATCTTATGATTTCTTTGCAATACAAAAACTAATATACAACCAGGGATAGCAACTTTTAGCAGACGAACAAATTCTGCAGCACTTTATTTCACATTTCAGCCATGCCATACAGAATAGTAAATATAAAAGGAAAGCTGAATTTGGAAAAAAGGTGTTTATTTTAAAAAGTTTTTTGTTAGCAAACAATATCTAAGTTATCCAACTCTTGATGAGCTTAATTAAAGTTATAAAGAAGTTTAAAAAGGAAGGATGAAAGTACGTTTGGTTTTATGCTTATAATGTTGCTTTAAAATACCTGTCCAACTCACTCTCACTAGACCAAGTGGCAAGTCACGCTGTGTGCAGATTACTTACTTGGGAGTGGCAGAGGTACCTGACAGACTCTGTGTCAATTTAGAACCGTACTACAAGCAATGTTTCAAGACACATGGCAATGGGAACAAGAGTTGCCCCTTAAATACTCATAAAGTGTTCCTTTACAATGTAAAGAATTCCTTTACAAAGCAAAAGCTTCAGTTTTTCATTTAGAAGTGCCAACCAGGAAAATGTGAAGTATCCTACTTATCCATTAAATATCTGTTCAACAGCTGATGGATGCTAATTTAATAAAAATGCTTAATATTTCTAATGTAGTACAATTACAAGGTATTCCATTAGGTAAAGCTAGTCAATAGATGATCAAAAGCTTTATTAAAAACAATTTGCAGAACAATTGCACAATTTTGTGAAACATATTGCTTTTTATCATTAGTATTCATTTTGTACTAGCAAAACACATAATATAGATATTTCCATACTGTTCTTTTGCAAATGCATTTGTTTTGCTTAGAAAAGTGATGTAAGCATTTTTATTAATATAAGCTAAGAACATTTGTGGTGCTAACAAAACTTTTCCTAGTTTAGGCTAAAACTGGACAGTAATGGTTCTGAAGGCTTTTTGCTTTTCTCAAACATGGCTAAATGAAAATCTTTTTCCCTTTCTTTCCACAGCCGGAGTTGAGCTCTGCATGTGTAGTTGTGAACACATGGAATATTCTGTTTCAGATAGAGATCCTAATGTAGTGGCTGAATTCTTAATGCCTTTCCTCATTTCAGTCCCAAATCCTGCAGAATTTGATCTACCCACCAGCTTGGCAGCTTTTAACTGTTTGTCTAATGAGTACATCAAGACTAGGCACTGTATATCAGATTGAGCAGCTATAAAATAACTGCCTTGTTCAAAAGGTGAATTTTATCTATCCATTTTTACAGCATTTCTGTTCTAACAAAGAGGGAGTGATAGGAATCTCCAGTTTTAATGAATAGGAAGGAGTTGTAAGATGACTTTAAAAAAAAAAAAAAAGGCACTGCAAAGGAACTTTGGCAAAAGTCCCCCAAAGCTTTTATCGTAATAAGGCATGTTGCATTCAGTGCCATTAAAAGGGCTATATACATTTTCAGCTGATTTTTTTAAGTTCTGTTTGGGAAAATATACAGTAAACAAGCATATTAGCTGCTGAGTAAAAATCAGAGCTATTTGCTGCATGTTGGATAAGCCCAAACATGAGGTGTCTTACTTACTACTAGGTAAATTATATTCTTTATATTTAAGCTGCTAAGAAGAAAAAATAGCTCAAAACTTTGTTTAAAGATGTTTCTTTCAAACATTTCATTAAATGAATGCTGAGGAATTCTAAGCATACCTAAACTAATCACATGAGATAGCAAGGTCACCCTCAGTCCTTGCTGGCTTTTCCAGGGGGTACTCTTGCAATTATTGTTTTCTCTGAGTGAGGGGTGCAGAATCCTCCTAAAACATTTACGAGAGCATTATCATAAGAGGTTATAGAATTGCAGTGTGTTGCTATTATTACATTTGATTTTTAGAGCACAAAAGACTCTCATCATGTGATTCAGCTTAAGTTCTGAAAAGGTGACTGTTCATTTCTACTTCTGAAATGATTTTAGACAAAACAAGTTCTTTAGACTGTGATATGGATGCAACATAGGCACACTCTCCACGAGTTATCACCTCAGAAAAATATAAATCTTTAGACACTCTCATTCCTCGAGATATAAAGCTGAAATGCAGAATAAGGACGGTTGTTCTGGAATATGAAAGGAAGAGGCAACTGATGGGTCTGATTAGGCAGCCTTTTGAATTCTCTTTTTCTAATGGGGGTGATGAAAGCACGTTTTGTGTAGAGTTTTGTTTCGACTCAGTCTGCCATGAAACTGTCTGAATCTAAGATTATGCCCACATTATTCATATTGCCAAAAACATCAAAACAGGAACAAAGGGAAAGCTAACCTTGAATTTTCAGCATGTATTTCAGTCCTTGTAAACAAGTTACCATGGAGATAGAACCCATGTGAACTGCCGCCTTCCTCATAACTGCTGTAGACTTTGGACCAGCAAGAAAATGTGACGTGGTATTGGTGCCATTTGTGACAAAAAAACCCATATTTCAAATGCTACACTTAAGCATTTCCCTGCAAGACTACCAAGTGAAAGCTTAGAAATTGCTTAAAAGCATCGAATTGCTTAAAAAATAGGTGAGAGAAGTGAGAAGCAAAGCTTTACCTGTTTCACTTTTCCAAATTAAATAATATTCTCACAGGAAAGACGATGCAAGGTCACTCTGCCTGTCTTGCTAGCAAGGCGAAAGTCTGCAAAGACAACCTGATTGCAGTTTTAAATAGTTTTCGCTAGGAAATGGTTTCAAAGAAGCTGAAGTTGTGACACAGAAGAGTTCTTAAAACAAAAAGGAACAAAAATATCCCTGTCATTGATTTTGTTGTTGTTGTTCTTATATTTTGAATAGACCTGCAATTGTCATGTCAGAAATAAAAATCAGCCATCATACTTACTAGCCTACTTACCTTCCATGGACAGAAAAGGATAAGTGCAAAGGTATTTGTAGTTTTTCCTCATCCTTCAGATTTCCAGGGTATCTCTCTTCTCATTCAAGAAAGTCTTTTGTTTGCTAGCTCAGTAGATTTGTTGTTAAAACCATGAGTTCGGATCATCATCATCATCAATAATCCTTTATCTACACAGCTACTAATTGCTTAAATCACATTACTCCTTTGTATCTTGTAGATAAAAAAGGAAAAACATATCCAGCATCTAGAACAATAGCTATGACACAAGCAGGTTGTGAGTAAAACCATATTGCAGGTGTCAAAAATTGGATGGATTCTAATATTCTAGTCATTAGGCAAACAAATAGTAATAACATAAAAGCTGTGGTCTAGTCTCTAATTTTCCTTTTTTTACTCCAGTTTGAAGTCCTTATTTCCTTTCACAGCATTGAAGGCTAGAAATTAAAACTTCTGTGATATGTCCTGGGATTTTGTTGTTTAGCCTGATAACAGATATGCTTGAGGATGGGAATTGTCTTTTAATCCATACTTTTTTTCTGTTAGTTTTCTTTCCTTTTGCAAATACTATTTTCTAACGTAATGCAGTTATTATCCAGTTTTCTTCCTCCTCTGACTTGTATTCTTCTTTTCCTGATTTAAATATTTTAATTCCTTCTTTTTCCCTTTAGTTCCTTTTGCTGTCTTTCTTTTATTATTTTTTTTCCATAGATGTAATCTATTCAAATTAGTTTGGTTCTTATCTCCTGCCATAAGTCCTGATCCTGAAGCCGCTGAAATCCTTGGCAACATTCCCTGGTGTAACAGTTGGCCCTTATTTCTGTTATTGATGGCACTTTCAGAAGTCATCAGTTCTGCCTGAACAGTTTAGGCAGTGTAACCAAATTGTCACTGTAAGATAAACCAGTAGGAATATATTCTGTTACAGATGCACAGATTTTATAGTTTTATAGAATCAAGTAGACATATAGCAAAACATAGTCTGGGTCAAAGTAGTTTCTTATAGAATAAAAAGATACTACATTAAAATCAAATGTCTTCATAAAGACAAGTCAATGAAAAAAATCTATATTTAAAAAAAAATAAAACCAGATATTACATGAAATACTGTTAATAATCCTGGGTAATTTGCTTTTAACACTCTGAGAATCTTACTGCCAAAGAAACTGTCTGGCCATGTATACTGACAGCTCCCCTGTGTTATAAAGCAAGCAATATTTTTCCTACCCAAAACAAAGCAGTTAAAATTATATTCTCCCAAGCTGTATGGAAATACACTAATTTGTAACTTTCTAAAGCTAACACATTTATGCTTCAGAGATACATAATTTAGTAACAAACAGCAGACTGAATTTTGATCAGCTTTAAAAAATGGGTACAATAGCCTTCAGACTTCAAATGAGCTGAAAAGGCTCCCCTGGTATTTTCTTCAATCTGAAATTTCAGGGGTAACTTTTTTCTTGAAGATTCCTTTAAAAGGTAATGAACAATTCAAAAAAGCCTGTTTATTAATGCTGCTACCCAGATATCTTGTTAAAGAACCTTTCTATGTCAGTCCAAGCACTAGCTTCCATAATGGTTTCTTGCGTAAGTGATACAAACTGTTCCACGTCTTACTCTGCTTTTGTTAACATAATGGAGGAGTTGAATAAATTAGAAACATACTTCAATCAAATATTCTATAAGATCCTATCAACTTCATGGTTAAGAAATCACGGTAGCATTTTTAAGTCTTGGAGGAATGAGGAAGGTACAATTCAAATATTAAGAAGTTTTTCTATTAATGGATTAGAGGCTAAACAATGCAGGCAATTGCATAAATGTCAGCCTGATGTCTAGATTTGACTAAATATGTTTTAGATATCAAAAGCATCCAAATTATGAGGTACTTTTACATGTAAAGGCTCAGACATGGTGAATCCCATACCTTATTAGCTGTAACATAAGAAAAGGAAATAATATGTCTTATGTGCTAAACAAGGCATATTGTGGGAACGGCTCTTCAGAGAAGAAACTTTTACCTGAATGAGTCTGGCCAAACTGGGCAGCTGTTTGGGTCAAATCTTAATTTCAGAAGCTCTAAACCTAATTTCCACTGGTTAGCAAAGCAGGCATTTGCTAATAAAAATCAATTTTATATCTGATACTGTCAGGAGTGCTGTGGTTGTTACAGATGTCTCCCTACAAGAACACAGAACCCCTGTTCTGCTCAGGTTGGACTATTTAAAGTTTGACCCTCCTTTCCAACCTCCACAGATTCTGCTGTGGAATTCTGGTTTATCTTCTCTCCTGTATAGGTCAGTTATTTATCCAGATAAAAATAGTAATAACAACTTTGTATGCACTTTTGTTGTTTGCATGCCTGATAACTTCAGGAGGATCAGGAATTTGTTCTGCAAGTGTGTAGGCATTGCCAGGACTTGGATGTGCTGAGGGAAGCAGAGAAATGACAGCCCATCATACCTGTTCAAATTACTATCTTACTGTGTCTCTGTGATTTCAGTAGCTGTTTAGGTATTTCTTTTATAAATAAATTTATTTTATAAAGAAGTTAATTTCTAAGTGGTTCCTCTCCAGTTTCTTTTTTTTTTCTTTTTTTTCTTTTTTTTTTTTTAAGAACACTGTTGACTCATCCCTTAACATTAAGCAGCTACATTGGTGCCAAAATTAGCTCTCAGTCACCCTGACTGTACTTGAGGAGAAGTTTGAATCATAGGTGATTATTTCTCAGTATATGAACCTAACAGGACACTTAATTGCACAAGCACAGTTAAGTGGTAGGAATTCAGGCAATATTTATTTTGCATGAAGTATGCAGTCTTATTCCAACTTTAAACTGTTGGCTGTAGTTGTTCTTCTCACAGATAATACCTGTAAGCTTAAGAGGAATCGGGCGACACGCCTATACCTGTATGGGTGGTCAGGATTTGGCCTGAAGACCACACACAAGACATACTTTTTGTTGTCTGTACAGTATCCCCAAACAACTTTCGGACCATTTGTAGTTCACATTTCTTTCTTCTTTCTAATGTCCCTTAGCGATGGCAAGAACAAAAGGAAGGGCAAATATTCTGTAGACTGATTCCTACAGAAAGAGCCTGTTTCCAAGCAAGAAGCCTAAAGGCGAACCCTAATTATCAGTCTAGACACAGCCATACTGCTGAAGTCAGATGACAACTTTCTAACTACCTGTGGTCATTGAGGGAAATATTTCGTCTGTCTTTCTGTTAGAAGCAGCACTTTCCATTGCTGACATCTATGACTGCTGCCACCTGACAGACCAACTATTGATAATGAAAGCAGAAACTGCAGCTGGTTTGGAAAGCAGTTCTGAAGTAGGAAAATAGTGTTTTGTGAACACTTTCTATCAGATATGTTATCAGTAATGCTTTTCAAAAGAATACAACAGAACTGAAATCTTTTAGATTATTAGAGATGTTGAATTTGGTGTGCTGGACAGATTACCTCTTTCTTTTAGGTACTGTAATCAGAGGTATTGGTTTTATAATCTTATGATAGAAAGGGGCAGGGACTGATCGTTTAGATTGTCCTTAGGAGAGTCTGGTGCTCTTTCCTCGATTCTGTGAAAATCTCCTTTATTGCCCGTGAGTTTTTATACAGCTGATATTACAAATATTATTGGGATCTTATTAAAAGCTAAAAAGGTAGGGTTTTTTCTTTTTTTTAATACTTTTTTCGTAAGTTTCAAGTTCGCACACTGCAT
The DNA here is from genome assembly GCF_000699145.1 of Aptenodytes forsteri. Classification (NCBI taxonomy): domain Eukaryota; kingdom Metazoa; phylum Chordata; class Aves; order Sphenisciformes; family Spheniscidae; genus Aptenodytes; species Aptenodytes forsteri. The sequence goes on along the minus strand of NW_008796044.1, from coordinate 4,024,667 downwards.
TATTGGCTTGTTATTTTCCTCATACCAGTTACATAGCACATCTAAGGCTCAGGATTTGAAATCTGTGTAAGTAATTACACAGGCAGTGCAATTTTTCATTCTTTCTAGTCATATTGCATGAATGAACCTCTATTTCTTAGTAATTCAAATGCTAATACAATAAATAACAAATAGAATTCAAAGACAATCATCTACTTCTATACTTCCACTGACTAAGAATGGCAGTCACCCAATCCATGTTCACATAGCAAATGCAGAATAACCATGGGATGGATTTCTTTTCACCCATTTTTCCTATGAACTGTTGCAGACAGCAAAAGTGATATTTTTCTAGTGCATGTCCCTGTGTTTGTGAGAAGAAGGAATATCAGTGGAGCAAGAAACCTGTTTAAAAAAGAAACTCAGCTCTGCTCATAATAAAAGTGAATATCTCCTGCATTCTTTCTTACTCAAGTTTAAATTAGGGTGGAGGTTTAGATATTACTGGGAGTTCATGTTGGCTCAGAAGTTTCTGCATCAACTCAGCTTCAATCCAAATAATATTTCTTATGTGCATGTACCGTGAGGCGATGCCATGCTGACACTGTTGCATTGCTATGTTTTAGTGACCTTTGCTGTGGAATATAAGGAGATCTAAATGAGGTATGTCTAGAGATCTATGTAGAAATTCCCTCTGAACACTGACTTGTTGAAACTGTGGTGTGTGTTTGTCCTGGTTTTGGCTGGGATAGAGTTAATTTTCTTCCTAGAGGCTGGTACAGTGCTGAGTTTTGGATTTAGGATGAGAATAATGTTGGTAACACACCGATGTTTTAGTTGTGGCTAAGTAGTGCTGACACTAGTCAAGGACTCTTCAGCTTCCCATGCTCTACTGACTGAG
>NW_008796044.1:3995789-4023628 GCF_000699145.1 Aptenodytes forsteri | reverse complement strand
GTTGTTATTGTTGTTCTTATTTTTGCTTCCTTTTCTGTCCTCTTAAACTGTCTTTATCTTAACCCATGAATTTTACTTTTTTCCCCCCGATTCTCTCCCCCACCCCACAGGGTCGGGGGGGAGTGAGCAAACGGCTGTGTGGTGCTTAGCTGCCTGCTGGGTTAAGCCACAACAGTGTTGCATGAGTGCTTTATCTGGATGAGAACAAATCGTAGGCACAGTCCAACTGAACAGGTATTTATGTACATACCTGACTCTTCATCTGTTCTCTGGTCAGGATGCTGGGACATCTTGCTCTGCCAGCCTGGCCTCACTGCCTAGCTGGGAAGGCTACCGAAGGAGCCAGGAGCACGTAAGCCTGGCAGGTCCCTTCTATGCCTGTTATCCAGTTCTTTCACAACCACAGAAGCCCACAACCTGAGCACTGACGCAGCCTAACAGGTGGGCTGCCTGCACTTTTAAATGTATTTGTTTCTAACTCAAAACTGTAGAAAGAACAAATTTGGAATTTACTGCATGGATGATTCTCTCTTCTACACATTTCTGCCTCTTTAATGCTATTATCCAATTTCTATACGCTATAAGGAGAAAAAAACCTGTCTCTTTTAAATCTGATAATGGAAATTTCAAATGTTTCCGGTCTCCGTCTTTTATCAAGGGGTGGGTTGAAAACTCCAGACCTAAGATTCCTGTATAAGTAAATCAAGGATATTACATCTCCCTTTTACCATTGATGAAGGTTGACATGCAATGTTTGCAAAACCTTTAGAAATAATTTAATAAACCAGACCTTTTTTATTTTTAACAGAATGTTATGGTACCTGCCTACAGCAAGAGGGCTAATATAACTCAAACACTGAATCTGGAATATTGTCTGTCTTCTAGCAGTAAATACTAAAGTATGGTGTGTTTTATGGTCAGGTATGTTCACACATATCTGACCATAAATCAGTGCCTCAAGCTTCCCTCAAGGAAAGTTGAAAGAGTGCATCTCACAAGAGAGGAAAATGCATTTACAATTACTGCAGCTATAAAACAAACTGACATAACCCAAAGCAACAAATATGGGGAAGGAAATCTTCTGGGGCCACATCAGTGCTCTGAGAAGATTTCCACTTTTTGGTTTTATTTCCTATCAGTGATCCAGTGTGGTTTACAAATGGAATAAAATCTATTCATTATGCCCCCTAATATTCAAACAGCTGCATACCTTCTTTGGAGTCATTCTCTTACAAAAGTAGCATAACACAGAGCTCAAAGAAAGTGATACTTGATCTCTTTCCTTGAAGATTTTCTCTTTTGTAGTCAGAAGCGTGTCCAATTCAGTTTGCTGTACGTGCACTCTCATTTGTAGGTGTTTCATCAATTTTGGGGGCATCAGGGAAGAAGGTGGAGAAGCTAGAAGAGTTTTACTATAAATTAAAATGGGCTTGTAAGTCCTCATTTCAGGTAAAAGAACTGAGAGAGTTTCATCTGGTTTCTGCTAGAAATCTCTCCCAGCACCATTTTCTCATTTGAGGCTTCATCCTCAAAGGTTTGCACTGCTCAGATTACATTATGATATAGTTTATTTCATTATAACTGCATCTAATTGATGGTACTCACTTAAGATTTTATCACTTGTACTGATTCTCAGTGGCATTTAGAGAGAAGACTGGGCAATTTGGATGGGACTCAATTTTTGAATACATGTTTTAGACCCATTTATCATTTATTGCTGTTATCAAGATGGTGTACGTAACTAAAGAAGGCTAAATCATGAATGAAGGAGGAATGTTCTGAATTTATGCTGAAATAAAAAAAAAAGATTCTAAAGTCCCTTGATGCTAACTCATGGCCATACTTAATAGTTTAATGTGATTTTTTAATCACCACTGAATTTTTGAACCCTGGCAATTAACTATCTGTCTTGAATATATTGCTTCCGAATAAGACCAGTACTGAGCTAACATATTCTAGTAGGAGTTAAAAAGAAGAAACAGTTTTGTAAAGAAGTTATCCTTGAAGCCAAGGATTTAGTAGTACTCACAAAGGAGTTAGATGTATGTGGATAGTGAGAATTTACAAACAATACCTCAAATAATTAAAAACTTGTCACACCTTCTCGTCTGGGTGAGTATAACTTAAGAAAATATTTCTCACTTTTCTTTTTCATAATTTGAGTAGATTGGAAGGTCAGGGTATGGAACATCAGTTAATTCTAATATTTTTTATCTTTCCTCCCCATTTTAAACATGCTTTTTTGAAGCAGAGTCCAGTAGTGAAAAAAGAACTAATCCAGGTCTGTGGTCATGTGTAATGGCTACTAACGGAAACATATCTATCAATTAGATATTCATCTTGTGCCATATAATAAAATATGTATTAATGCCTTTAATGCACATCACTGTATTTTCTGAAAACACGGGTAGGAAACAAACCTTGACTTTCCCAACTTTCTTCCTTCACACTTTGTGAACCTTCATGAGCTCAAAGGGTCTGTGAGTGCTAAGTCATGTTGTGTGCCCAGAAGAAACGGAAAGAAAAAAACCCACCCAAACGTGAAGCTTTACTCTTACACTATTCCTCTCTCTGCACCTTACCCCTCTGGGCCACTGCAGTCTGACCCAACACAGCAGCTGGCCACAAGGTTTCTGGCATCCAGACAACTTCAGAGCTGCTGAGAGAATCTATCCATCATCCAGCACCTCCTGAAAATATCAATGGGTTGACTCAGACTAGGCTTGGTGAAGGCATTAGAGGTCAAATAATATGTTTATGTTTCCGTGACAGGTTAGTTTATATAAGATTAAGTTCATCTTTATTTGTTAAAATTCTGCCCCAAATGGAGAGGCACTCATTGATTTTTCTATTCAGCCATTACTGTTGCTAACTTCTTTCCACCTTAATTCTAATTTAAAAAAATGGGTCATGACTTCAGACAGTATTGAGTCTTCATGAGATACCTTGTTGCTATACTTAATAGCAGGTTGTTAAGAGTGTAATAGCTTTGGATTGTGACTGAGTTATTCAGCAATGAATGGTTTTAAAATATGCAGTGAAATAGCAAGCATTGCCTGCTGCTGTAAACACTGGCCTTAGAGTGTTTCTTTCTTTTTCCAAAATTTAATGAATCACTGAAGCACTTAGAAAAGTGAGTGAATGGCACTGACCTGCATCTGGCAGAGCATAAGCACGATTCACAAATTTGCTCGACTGAAAATCTACTGAAACCTGTACAGTCCTCTGAGAGTTGCATTATGCTTTCAGGTCATCAAATAAATGCTGGAACACCATATACATTTCTGTGTAGGGTTTTAAAGATCTTTACAAATAGAAAGCAGTAGTGATCTGATTTTTTTTTTTTTAACTTAATCTGAAATTGGTTTTCCAAACCAAGCGTTTTATGCAGCACATACATTCCTGCTACTTAAGCTTGACCCCATGAGTTTCGGCAGTCTTTTTGAATACCCACTTTCATTTTTTAAATGTTGAGTTTACTCTTGCGAACATTGACTGCCTTTGAAACTAGAACTCCCTAAAGGTAGGGAAAATATTTTCTTACTTCCACTGTAGCTTTACCCAATCAACATGGTTGGCGCAAAGGAGGGAACTGCCAGACTTAACAAAGTCCTTGGCAAAAAGAATGAAACTTGACAAATGAGATAGCAGGGGATGAAGAGGACTTGCTCTGAGCAGGCGGCAAAGATGAGAAGGATCATAAAATTGATTGAGGCTTGAAGAGACAATAAATTGGGAGTTAAGAGGAAAAGAAGGGTCTGGTTGAGAAAGAGACCTGGAGGAAATGAGGTTTAAATGCACCTCAGGTGTGGCAAAGTTTTAAAGATTTAACTTAAATGATCATGCTTCCTAAACCTAGGGACATATCTTAGTAGCTTTGTGTTCAAGATTTCACAACTCGAAATCCTTGTACATAGAAATCACTGACCATAAGCTTTTGTGTTCAGTCAGGGTTATAGCCATTACCAGTGATCCATGAGGCAGAAAAGAAATAATTTTCAAAGTTATTTCAAAGCCTAAGAAAAGTTAACATCTTCAGGTCAAGATATATTTAACCTGAGCTGGATCAGGGGAGGAGAGGAGTAAAAAATATTTATCTGTTTCTTTAAAGGGTTATAGGATGTTTTTGGTGGGAATTGTCAATTACTGAAACGTGTGGGTTCTCATAAAGACGTATTTGTTTCTTTTTCATTAAGAAAGTTCTTTTAGGTCCAAAATAGAATCTGTGATCAAATTTGATAATTTCTTGGTACAGCTCCATTACTGGGATATTCCAATATGAATACGTGTGTTTATGTGATTCTTTTTTGCTGTTGTTTTTAAAAGAAAGAATTTTATTAATCTTTCACAGTATGAATAATCAGTCTTTTCCTTAGATCTGTTGCTAGATGACAGGTTTACTTTGTCTTTCCCCTTAATACAAGAAGTTGAATACAGCAAAGAGTATATTTAGCAATATTAGCGTAACTAGAAACAATATTATTTTATCTGCGGTTGTAACTGTGAAGAAATAAGTCCTAACAACGGTAAAGCTATAAACCTACCAAGTCAAGAGTTTCTTGTCTAATAGCACACTATTGCTCCGGCTCTATCTGGACCCTGTGCAGCTTTCTCTCTACTAAATATCTCTAAATATAAGTTTCCAATTTTGACCTGTCATTGGAATATTGGCAAGATAACAGAGAATAAAATGTATTTGATGTTTTTTTCACTTGTGGGTCAATCTCAGCTTTTTATTTTGCGAGATAATTCTGAAAAACTGCATAATATATAGGTATTGTAGAAAATGTTTTTATAGGCACTTAATGATTCTGTTGAATTCTTCATCTCTTTCTGCTCATGCACATTTGTATAAATATCTATGAATAGGCATTTTGGGAAAGGTGTGTAAGTGCTGTTTTACTAATTTAACATCTACAATCTGAAAGCAAGTTTCTTGCTGTACTAAAGAAGGAAGAAGATTCACAAAGTTAATAAGGATCCTAGCAAAGATAATGGACATGTTATGAATTAAAAACAATAAACAACCAACAACCCAAACCCCTTGAGTGTATAGGTTTGGTATGCCACCTGCTAAAGAACTATTTGAGCACCTATGTGAATCATTATGCTTAGCACACCCTTCTAAATCAGACCCTAAATACCTTTGAATCACTATGGTAAACTGAGTTTCCCACTGCTTTACAGTAAATAAGAATGTACAAAGCCTCTGATCTACTGAATACTGTGATCAATTTACAAGCTCAAATAATTAAAAATGTTTTCATTATCCTTTAAAGTTTGTGTTTATTTAAACCTACAAAGTTAATTTAATATGGTCTCATCAAAAATTGCAAAGAACAGAAACTTTCCTAGCATAAAGTTACTGTATGTTGTGTGAAATACAGGGTCAGATTGGTAATGAGATTAATTCTACTGAAATTTTTCTCTGAAGATTATTGTAATTTGAGATATTCCATCAGAATCTAGTAGCTTGAAATATCTTATTGCTTCTGTGTGTTTTTCCTTCTAAAGATGAGTTAATATGAGACAGAACAAATACAGAAATAACAGTGCAGGTGTTCAGTGAGATGAATTTTCCAGCAGGTTTTTAGAAATGAACTAAAGCCTGTTTCAGTCACAATCTCTTGGGATGAATTCTGCAGTATGGTGCAATGTAGTTGAAATATATAATCTGTTGGATTTACAGAAAAAATACAAGAAACTATGAAATGCAGGATCCTATCACCAGAGGTTTTGAAGATATTTTAAATGACAGAGTAAATGGCAAGATGTTTGTTTGGTTACCAGAACACTGCAAGGCTAGTGGAGCCCTGTAATTTAATGATTGTGTTCTTCCTTATTTGTTCTTAAACAAGATTTTTCAGTCTGTTCTTGTTAAAAATTATTTGATGAGAATTTTTATTTTGCTGCTGAAGAGTCATGGTAGCATTAAGTTCCCTTAACACAACAGCAAAGGAGGCTAATGGTTTAAGATTCCAAACTGGTCTTTCCCTATCACATTTAAATGTCTCGCTCTTAGTGTCATACAATGGCACACAGAAGTGGTAGATGTTTGAAAAACTTCCAGAAATGCTGGACTTAGGGCATCCAAACAAGCTTATGGCAGAATTAGAATTGGATCTAAGGTTATCAGTTCTTGTCCTGATTTTCAGTGTAGTTGTTGAAGTGAACATACAGAAGACTCAGAAATCCCTATGTGACTTTCTATTCTGGATAACATATAGAGCTGTTTGACTTGCTTAGGAGGAGTAAACATGGACCTCCTACACAAAAGAGGGTAAGATGCGCCTAGAGGTACTCCACTTTCTACACTTGTGAAGCACAGTGCAGATCATTGCGGTCACCTCTGCCATCACAATATTCTAAAGAAACCCCAGTGTTTGTGGTTTGGCTTCTGTATTTGCCGTGGTGGGATTGCTCTGACCTATTTGTTTCTTCAGTGTGGTTGTGTCCCTGATTTTGGTCAGCAACACCAAATGATCAGATGCACCTACAGTGGAACAAGTGAAATAGCATCTTCTCCACCTGGCTACCATATGAGCTATCCAGCTGGTTTGCAGGACTCCTTCAGCCTAGAGAGTAGAAAAAAGACAAAGCCTGCAAGCTCCAAAGCTGTGCTAGCTATTGCTTCATCTCAGCAAGGGGCAAACTGTCTCTGCAAAGCACTTTCTAATTCTGCTTGACTAGGGAATTTCCAAACAAATCTGCACTGCAAAGAGACTGAGATAGTAATGCTGTGATTTGGTTTTAGTCCCACTGAAATGGGTCAGGAAGGGAAGAGGAAAGGGTGTGAGTGGGGCTGAGGAGAGGTGTTATGGTCCCCTGTCTGAGCAAGTTGCAAGGCACTATTAAAAGCTTTTAAGATTTTAGCCTAAATTTAGGTTCAGCACAGGGCCACTCAGGAATGTGAGTTATATGAGCACCAAGGCTTTGTTATTTCAGGAGAGAGATGTCTTACATGAAGGACACAGGTGAAACATAAAATGATGGGGAAGGCAGTAAGAACATGTCAGAGCACCGGTATTGTGGCCCTGAGGAAAGAAGTCAGGGGACTTAAAACTCTGAGGGAAGGTAAACAACAAATCTGTCTCCCAAATGGATTTTCCCTGTCTGATTACAGGACTTTGCATGTTCTTTTAAAAGAAGCTGGCTTGCATCAAGGTACTATTATTCTTTGAGAATTTTATCTATCCTAACAATCTTAGCATCCTGAATTTTGGCTTTTTTGAGATGAAACAGGGCAGCAGTATCTAGGAGGGGAAAGTGAATGATCTTTGCCAGACCTGCCAATTCCTGGCTCTGTCCTAGATTCCCCCCAGACAGACTAACAGAAATTTTCCCCTAACATCCCCAGCACACTGACAAAGTAACCAATTAATCAGTTTGTCCACTAATCTATTGTATCATTGATTCCCTCTAAACCACTGTCTATCACCACAGCCCCATTTTGGATTGCCTATAAGCACTTCTGTCTTCTCGTCAGCTGAAACTGGAGGTCAACAATACAGTGAACCAAAACCCCAACAGCAATAAATTCAAGTCAAAAGTATTTAAATTTTTTTGATGGGTTAATTTTGTATCAGGGTATTTTTTGAGAGAAGGTGTCATCTGTGCATGTCACTAACTTTATGCTGGATTAAATATTGTCTTCTGTAGGATTTAAATTATTTCCACACGATTGTCACTCTCTAAATGTTTTTCTCCAGTGTACTCATGCCTTCAGAAAGATGTTGAAAAATCCTTCTTTGAATTGCTACTTAATTATTTTTCACTCATCCCCACTTTTTGGTCCCTTACGTATAACAAGTTTTCTGGTGTTGCTTTCAAAGGAGTGAGTTTTCGAAGCAGCACTAAAAAAATATATTCTTTGTTTAAATTTAAGCTTATGATCTACTTTAAAGTTTGAAGACCAATTTCCTTTTATGATACTAATTTCAGGTTGTCGTTTCATGCTTCTTGTTCATATCTAATTTATTAGATCACTTTGTGCAGACTTTTTCTTTCAGTCTAAGTCAGTACCTGTAATTAAAGCTGTCTGTAACTGAGTAATTTATTGCACAAAAATGTTTCTGTTTTTTAAAAAACTTAAAATGTGCTCAGGGAAGATTTCTAAGCTTCCATACTATTTGCAAATGAATCATGTATGGACTCATGTATAGGCAGATGTCCAAAAAAAGTTGCTGTTTTTGGCAGCAGATTGGTTAATTTAAACAAGTAATGCTTTGTCAAGAGCCGTCGATGGTGTACTGAGGTGCAGAGTTCACAGCTTTCAATCATATCAAGTTAGGAAAGTCAAATTTGCTTTTGGCAGCATATAATTTAAAAAAAAAAAATCTCTAAATCTCTCTCTTTCTGGAATGACATTTTACTAATTTCTTTTCAGTAGAAAGTTAATTTCATTTCATTCACATTAATAATAATTTGGCAATTCCAACTGTAACAAGCATGTATAAGATAATACAAAACATGAACAGAATTACGATCCAGTTATCAAGTACATTCCCCTAGATGAGGACTTCTTCAAAGCATATGTCAAAAATCCCACCATTTTTACAGTGTAATAGTTGGGTTCTTAATTATATTGAAGGATGAGGAAGATCTTCCAATGATCCCAAAATGTATGTTTCCGTGCAGCATTTTAGAAATCATGCTGCCTTTCCTAGGTGCCTTATATTGGAAGAAAAATGGTTTGAAGGAAAATAGGGATACTAGGAGAGGAAAGATGAAAGACTAACTTTAAAAAGCAATAATTTGTAACAAATACAGAAAAGGTAAGAAATAACTCGGTAAAATTAGAGATTATAAAGTGAGAGAGAATTTACAAGGATCAAAAGATACCAGGGGAATTTTGTTCTATGGTTGAGCTGAAGATAGTAAATTTTTAAAAGTGTAATAACTGGCACAATTGAATGGAATATTGTATGTTCTACAGAAGTTGAAATCTGTTGTTCTTTAAGGCTTTATTTTTATAAGTAATTTTAAATTTTCTCTGTCCTTTAACAATTACAGTATATTGAAAACATTTCTGCTTCCCTGTAAATTATATATACATTTTCTTCTCCAAGTATTTAAGGTATTAAGTTATTAGGTGATACATTTTCTTACTGTTGACTTTCCAACTCAACAAAGTGAAATGAACAAACTTAGAAAATGGACAAAAAAAGTTGTTAGCTAACAAAAAAATCTATTAATTCTTTGAAATATTGTTCATGAATACCTGTATTCAATATTTGCTTAGTTCTGGCTACAGAATCCATTTGCTTTTATAGGGGGTGTGGGTGTGTGTATTAATGCAAGATTTATGAGAGAGGTGAGTTTGATTTTTGTAATAGTTGACTGAATAAAATAAATACAGCAGCTGCTTCCAGAGGAAATAAAGCTTATTGTATATTTATAATTTAGCAATGGGTCTATGGAAAAAGGCCAATATTTTTCCTTCTTTGCATGAATGTTAAGGTGTATTGTTGTTTAGAATACAGAACCCTCCAGCTCTTGCATGTTGTGTTACAATTTTAACTGTAAATACAAGATAGTATCCTATTTATGGATTCCAGTCTCAAAAGCTAATTTAATTGGTGTATTCCAACTACTATTGCTTATTTCACACTTCAATAGGTAAAGATGCATTAATAATCGAAGTTTCAAACTGTAATTAACGTTAGCTTTAGGCTCCTGACAATGAAATGATTACATTTTTATGTATGTCTTGATACACCAAGTTAATCTAACCTGTGAATGAATAATGAAAGGGACGCACATTTACTCTCTAATGCAAATCACTACATGTAATTATGTGTTCTCTGCAACTACCGAGGAGGAAAAAAGTAAGATACTAACGGCAGTAAAATCTGTATGGATGCCCCTCATTCATCTACTTCAGCTCTGTAGGTGATTACAATGAGCTGTGGATGATGTGTTTCATCTCATTTGTTTCCACGCTGTTACTTCATATGCTATTCAGTTACAGAACAGTGCTCAGTTTCTTCATTTACATGAGTTTGGGTAAAAGGTAACAGGGTGGCTGTCTAAAGAAGAAAGGTGTGATTTTTCCAACGTGCCATGCAAGTTTGCTACACAAAGCCCTACCCCTACCCCTCCAGTGAAAGAGTCTTTCAGAATCCGTTTTATTACCTTTTCCTTGAAGCCACAAAGTAGTCTTCCAATTACTTTTATGATTCTGAAGTAGTTAGCCATCTTGCTCCTTTTTAATATAGGCCAAGGAACATGCAGCTATAAATCACTAGCAAGCAGGATCTAAAAACATGACAGTGAGGCAAAGAATCTGTTTCTAAATCATTGGATCAGCAATTCGGTTTCTTTACTGTGCTCTAGTGTTGATTAAACCAAGCTAAACATTAGTAACAGGTTTTATTGGCTGTTATGGTCATTACAAGTAATAAGTAAGCTAAAAGCAAAATATTATCCTAATGCACTTTGCTACACTAAGTGTTTGTAATAATTACAGTGGGCGACGTTTATAAGCAGGGCAGAAGTTTTCAGCAATAAAGGAGGTGAAACCGAAAGAGCAAAGCTGCTGTGAGTCTCCCGTGCCTTGCCAGGCCTGAGGAGGGCTGGACTCTGGGCTCGGCTCTGGAAGCGGATCAGCCCTGCTGAGGGCAGCTGAGAGCACTTAGCCCTGCCAGCACGCCCGCCCCGCCCGGTACCACAGAGGGCACTCTCTTAATTTTGCTTTGGAAAATTAAAAGTGTGCTAAGCAGCTGAATATATTTTTCAATGAGAAATACATTTATTACAACATTTTAAGCAAATATAACCAAAAAACGTTCAGATTAATTGTTACTCGTGAAAGAGCTATTGATCTACTTTTCAATAAAAACTGGAAACCAGATTTGGCTCTGTCTCAGTAGGAAGTGGGTAAAAAGTAGTTTGAGGAGCTCCATATTCTGTTGAAAGGGCATATATGTATAGGAGGGCAGTTAATATTTATTCTTTCATGCATAGTCTTTGTTCTTCTCAGTTCCTGCCTGTTTTCATCTATATTCCCACTGATACCTTTTGTTCTCCCTTTAACTCCTCACCCATTCTTTGTACTCCCCCAGACATTCTCCCTTAACATATTTTCTATAGGGAGCAGTGGACACAAATGCTTTCATTTAGAAATTCCATCTGGGACCTTCTCAGTTCATGACAGGAAGAAAAGGAAAAAATAAAGGGGAAGTCAGGCAGGATAACAAGCCAGGAAATCAGCATATCTCCTGTGCTTCTAAATTCTCTTCACAAATCAAGTAGTGCCTGCCTGAGATACTAAAACGCAGCTCACAAAAGGCTGAGCAGATATTCAGAATAAGATGATGCTAATATTTTGGATTTGGCTCCTTTTTAGTGAAACAGCGCTGGATAGACCAGTTTGAGTCACAGATACGTTAGATAAATACTTTTTATCCAGGCTCCCCAAACCAAATAATTAGTAGCTGCATCGCAAAAGTCTTTTAAGAATGGTTTCTGAACTCCATAGTAATGCTGAAAAGTTTGGTGAAGACGGTGTGATCTGAGTGTGATGTATGAAGTGGTGTCTGCAGAAACTTCCAGCAGAGAAAAGCTGCCCCATCTGCTGGCCCACGCTGGAGCCTGGGGCAGGGTGCCTGGGGAGCTGCCTTCCACCGTGGGCTTTGCCTTGTTTTCATGGTGGTCTGGTTCTCAGGAGCCCATTCTCAGTATTCAGCCCATTTCCTTAAATCTACATTAGGTCTAGATTCAGTACATAAAAGCAGTTAGTGCCCAATGCAGGGGTGGCTAAATTTCCTTGCTGAACTGGACAAACGCCAAATGCTTCCTAAAGTAACAAAATCCTCCCATAGGTGTATTACACTGGAGAGAACGATGGGGAGTGGTGAATAGCTCTGGGAACAGATTGCTGAGGTGACAGCAACAGATTGCTGACCCTCTTCCAAGGGTGCTATATGTCCTTTCTGAGCACGTGAGTCTGTGAAGTTTGTCAAAGAAATCCCTAGTATCTTGGGTCTTGTTTGCAGCAGCCGGGCCTCCTGATAAAACCCACGGCCTCCACATCAGCACAGTCCTCTTTCAGATACGTGATATAGCCCTGGCATGAGGGCTGCATCTGAATTTCTTGAGAGCCATAGGAAATTCAAGACTAGGCCCTCCTGAACTATTGTATGAACAGATCAATACCTTGACATTTGTTTAACTGGTGGGAATCTAGATAGATGGTATTTGGTAACACGTGTCACTTTATCTCTCATTATTTACTTTTTCAGCTAAAACTCCATTTCACCCTGTTTTGCCGGTTCTCAATTACATCTAATTCAAAACTATGGTACTTTAAATAGGATAAATTAACTGATGTTAGTATAAAAGAACGCTCTTTCTTCCTTACATTGTCAGGGCTAGTGGAGTACTGATTCTCTGATGGGTTGTGATGATATGCGAATATGTTCTTCCATTACAGCCCAAGCACAGTAAAAGTTAGACTGGGGAAATGCGCCCGTGGCACTAAAATGGATGCCACTGACAATATATTATTATGTCGATCTGCAATTGCACTTTCTCTTTTTTTCCTGTGCTTCAAAGGATAAGAAAAAAAAATAATTAATACAAATATTATCATATTATGCCATACAGTTTGTCAATGGATTACATTCATACCCAGGAAAGAGACTGTTCTGTGCACTGTAGAAACATAAATCTGGTATCACTTGTTTTTTATTTCTTATTCTAAAAGGATTTTCTTTTTCTCACAAACCTTATGGACTAAAGGCTTTTACTTCTTCTAGTGAAAGGTGAAGAGCAGAAAGTAGTGTATATATAAAAGGAAAAAAACCCCATGTTTGCTCTTTCTGATATACCAGGGTAGCATTTGGTCCTTATGCTACAATAAGTATCAAGGAACACTCTTTACATCTCTTTATATTTTAAGTTGTATATATGTACTTTAAGGCATGATATTTAAGGTTATTCCAAGTGACATTTTTCTTTTGTTAGCTTGTGATATTTACCACTTCAAAATTAAAGAGATTTCTTTATCAGTAGGAATTTGGGGAAGCGTATGATACATTTGCACTGTGAGACTAGTCACATCTGCCTGCGTTTGGAAGAATTCTTCTGCCTTTGGGGGATCGATTGTGTAGGAAAGTCCCCTCATTTTCCCAAGGCTATTGTGGTTTGCAAGTTGCCGATTTCTGCCCACTTTATTGAAAAATGACCTGGTTTGTGACGCAGCCAGTGTGGTATTTCATTAAAAAAAGAAAAGAGGTAAGGCTGGGATGGACTAAAAGTAAATGTTTCTGTCCATATATTTTCACATCCTATCTGTATATAGATGTTCAGGAGAAATAATGGTAATTATTATTGTCATTCTGATTTTACTTATTTGCATTTGAATAAACAAGAAAGGTTTTTTTACAAATTGAATCTAGTTCTGTCAGTGTGACCTGAGCCACTTTTGACCGAAAATAGATAAATACAGTTAATATGTCTCTCCTTCATCTGCTGACCTGGTCATGGACTTTCATAATGTAAGGCCCATTTGTAGAACCAGAGGAACCGTTTTTGATGGAAATTAAATTGATACTGAAAAATGCATTACAAAATGATTTTTGAATTATAGTAAAATTTAATGGGAAAGAAGACGTGTATCTCAAAATGATGTTGCTATTTTCAAATTTACTGGTATTTAAAAGGAAAGAGAGAAGACTTGTAAAAACTAATCCCAATATGATTTTTTGCTTTCTGCCATTTTTTTCCAAAAGAAATTGAGTAATAATTGCCTGGATAGTTATTCACTGCATATGTAAAATATTTTATTTCCTGACATTTTTATGTCTCCAGATTTCAGTCCAGATCTGACAAGTGACATATATTCCATGCCTCATTTGTACATCGAGCTCTTTTTTCCTAAGCATGCCATTGTCTTAAAATACAAATATGGAAATCAATATACAGATGCTTTTAACAAAGAGAGCATTGTAAAGTATCTGCTGAATTAGCTTCCGTGGAATCATCTGTCACTTTACTGACAGCCCAGCTTTTAACAGTGATGGTATAATCTAAAGTGTTCAGTCTAAAGTTGTGTTAGATTTATAATGCTTTAATTGTGATCTACTTTGTTACATTTTGAGTAAGTCAGACCAGATGGTATAAGGAATATATTAATTAAATTAGGGGGATATTGTATAGATACATGAGCCCCTTCCATTTTCAGAAAGGTTGAACATTCCTTTTTATTCTTGCATTTATGTTTAATCATTCCAAATGTCATGAATAATTGCATTTTATTAACAACAGTAAAGAAAAACACCCTGTTCTTTTGAACTGAAGCTTGCATGGGGAGGTGCTTTTTTATTTTTTAGTTATTATTGTTTATTTTGAATCAGATACTTTTCACTTGTTTAATGAAGATCTTTGCAAAATGGACTTCAAATGACAGATTAAGTTATTCTGTATAGTCCTATGAAATGCTAATAATAGATTCCTAGTCAAATAATTAAAGCTTGTATCAGTGAATATTTTGGTAGTGGGAGTCTTCTATTTTAAATTTAATATGTGATGGAGGTTCATTATAATAAACTGTTGCTTCTGTGGCTGTAAAATCATCACAGCTGTTGGTATTAATTAGCACTATCTATCTGTCCTTTACACTGAGCAGAGATTGTAGCACAGACACATTCTAGGAGATTACGTAGCTAAATTGTTTCAGGATTTTCCTAATGTTGGCATGGTCAGCTTTAAAATCCTAGCAGGAGCTCTATGTGTGTGTGTGCATAAACAATATGCTTAAGTTGATGTATAGCAACGGTCACATCAGAGTCATCAGGATGGTTTACATCCATGGAATACTCATGTTTTGCTATTTTTAGATCCTTCTGAAAGAATGGTTCTCTATGAACCCTTGCTTCTGTGGTAACTGTGTATCTCTAAAATGATTGCTGTTTTTCCAGTACTGCGACCCCAGCGCATTTTGCAGATGTTTCTTTCCCAGCTGTATTGTTACGGTGAGATTTTGTACTGCTCCTTTGAGCCAGTAGCAGGAAGCAAGGAGATAAGCAGGAGGATAAGGGAAAAAAGTTCCATAGTAAGCGTGAAAGAGAAGTTTAGTGTTAATATTTCTCCGCTTTCTTACAGTAGCTTCTCTTTTTCACTGTTACGAGAAAGTGATTTTTTTCTGTGTCCTTTCTGCATTGTTAGCAGGGACATCTCTGGGCCTGTGTTGCTGCTTATATACACTGGCATAAAAATGTGTTTATAAATTGCATAATTCTGAACCAAGTTACAAACTGGAAGGTCAAGAAGCTAAAAATGGAATTGAGAAAGAGGGAATGGAGTATTTAGTGTGGTGTTTTTTTGCATTTGGCTTGTGTTTATTAGACTAACTAAATTAGCCTGTGTTTGGAGCATACACATATATATTTTTTTCCAGAAGTCTTATAGCTATTTTGAGACTGGTAACCCCTATAATAATGTTTTGTCAACATTTCTGTTCCTAATGACTGAAAACTAATCCTCTGGATTTGACACTTGTCCATGTTAAATACCCCGCCCCGATGTTATATTTTTATACTTGTACCATGGAGTATGCATTTATTGCTTCACCTACTCAAAAGTAACACATGTATACAATCCAGAATAATAAATTTCTGAGATGATAAATATTATATGAAAATCATAAATCTATCCTCTTAAAAAAAAAAGAGAAGAGACTAGAAAATGGCACAAAAGATACCCATTTTCATTATGGCTTTTAGACTATAATCATCTCAGCCTATTCTAAAGCCACAGTATGGATGATGAGCAGTTGAAATCCAATTTGAATTCATAATACCACGTTTAATTTACACTACCACCTGTCAATAGGAAATAGACTGAGACATATCTCCTGAGATATCCATAGGGAATATTCATTTACAATTAACCTTCCTTTTTTAAAAAAAAAAACAACTAAATCCTTGTCATTGCAATGTATTGTTTGTGCTATTTCCCATTTTTGTAACAGTCCCTCACTAAAAAGTAGTTGAATTTTTATCTAATATTTTCTACGAAATGTAACAGAAGATGTTTCCTGTAATCTTTTGTGTTGTTTTCTGTCCACCCCTTTTTCCCTTTTGTCTGTGCCCACATTAGCAGCTAACCCACAGTAAAAGTGGAATAGCCTCGCTGAATTCTTGAAAGGTCTAAGTAATATCATACACTTTTAGGTCAGAGTATCTAGTATAAAATGTAACTAGTGCAGCTCTTTTTTTGAAAGAGGATGTCACAAACAGATGAAATGATGATAAAAGTGGGCATTGGCACAGATTTAACCTAGTCATTATTCTCATTAGACTGTAATTTTGGGTTCCTCTTTAGACGACAGCACATGATAATAGCTGACATCTACTTTGAATTTGTATTATCATGCTTAACATGTTCAACTAATGTTTTCCAACAGCTGCAAGTGCAAATGCATGTCTTCTAAGATGTTCATATAAACACTGTTCATATCTACCTATCCACAAATACTGTGGGTAATACAGATGGCTGGTACTTAAAGTCCAGGAGATAAAATAAGAGTTCCTCTGAATACGAACATTTGAGATTGAGGGGGAAAAGAACACACAAAATCAAACCATTTAATGATTTTTTTTTTCCCCATTCAGCTTTATACTTCTTAATTCCAGAAGCAATAAAGTTTATTTCAGTGTTGGCACATCTAAAAGGATTATACTAGTTTGACAAAGCTCCTGAGTCTTTCAAAATCTTTCTTGAAAAGACATATACCACTGATGTTTTGTGACTTAATAACATATGGCGAGGAAATAATGCAGCTTCATCAATAATTTCTTATGTCTTCTGTGATGTTTTCCCCTCAACATGAGACTCAAAAAATAATGCTAGATAAAAAAACTCTCTAGGGAAAATTACTTCCCTTTTTTCCTATAAAGCTTGGAAAAGAAATGAAGCCCAAACGATATGCAAACTATCTCGGCATTGGTCTCGGTTTGCAGGCTCCCTCTCAGCCTGTACTCTGAAGCAAACTGCATTTTGCTCCTTTTTGTGTTTTCACTTGAAATGCACTGTGACTCTTGAAAAGGAACTTGATTTAGATAACCAGCTTCTTTTTTTCTTTTTTTTTTCCAAAATCCATAAATCCTTCCAGTTAAGACTCACTGTTAAGCTAACCACTTCCAGTTAAGACTCACTGTTAAGCTAACTGCTATCACAGCTCACTAGATATTCTTGACCTGAGTTTTAGTATTGCAGCAAAAGCTCCACACAGTCCTTCTGATCTTTGAGATGGTATGATTATGACCAGTGAACATGGATTGTGGTTTTGTGATTTTTTTTTTGCTCAATGGCAATTTTTTGCCTGTGAATTGTGATTAGTGGCTAACAAAGTGGGTTCGGTGATGTGATGTTGAATGAGTTTTCTCATTACCTTGTAATTAACCT
Source organism: Aptenodytes forsteri (assembly GCF_000699145.1). Lineage (NCBI taxonomy): Eukaryota > Metazoa > Chordata > Aves > Sphenisciformes > Spheniscidae > Aptenodytes > Aptenodytes forsteri. The sequence goes on along the minus strand of NW_008796044.1, from coordinate 4,006,219 downwards.
TTATGTGTAAAATAGTGATAATATTCACTCTTCATGGTATACAATTTTGAGATCAAAGGGGAACATGTTTATGTTGGGCATCTGTATTATTTATTGTGTATGTATTTAGGAAGATGTGATATCCATAAAATTTTACCAATTCAAAATGGAAGCATACATACTACAGAAATATTTCTATCTTGGGATCCTGCTGGTAACCAAAACACTATGGTGTTACTTTCCAATGTGGGAAAGCATCTTCCTAGCAGGAAATTGTAATAATGTCATAATTTCGGACTTGAAAAGTACAGATTTGAAAATTATAGATTGTCTTTCTAAAATATAATAGCTCATCTACTCACATAGTTGATCTTCTTACATTGAACAATGGTCAGTTATCAGATACTTCTCCAAATTCAACTAATTTTAATTTTGAAAGTCATTTTCACTCAGGTATTCTTCTTCCCATTTCCTCATACTGACAGTGTTGTTTGAAGGAGAACTATGCCACACCAACTTTGCTAGCTCTTGTAGCATGTGGCTTTCCTCTTTGGGACTGATGAATGAAGCTGTTATCCTCAGGTAAATCCAGATTCATCTTTGGGAGTAGCTGAGCACATATTCTGTGTCCTACTGATCTGCCTTTCCAAAGTTTAAAAAATGCTCATACCACTTGCGTTGAACCAAGCCACCAAAATAACAGGAAAGATACTTGTTTATATGTGTTTGCTTTAAATCACAGCAGCCTGAAGCAGTGCTTGTGGTGTTAAGCTTTACAGCAAAAAGCAGAAACAAGGAAATTCAGAAAAGGTAAGTGATATTTTGTGTGGAAAAAAAAGGTTTGCTCTTTTACAACTTCTTGGCCAAAAATATAGCTTTAACTTCTCTAACTAGTTATTAAATGGTTAGGCATGAGATTTCCATGTTTTACCAGCAACTAATAGAATTTTCCCGTGAAATCTGAGTAGTTATGTATAAAGATGCATTGTTACACTCCTATTAAAAGTATTTAGCTTATTTCCTACTACCGTTATCTCTTTGTAATCTGATACGCCTGAAAAACAGTAAGCTGCAACTCACTTTCAATAGATGATGGCTTTAGCTAGTACACCTCGTAAAGCAGAATTTCCCTCTTGGCTTGACCCAGAAGGAGCCTGTTAACTCTGTGCACCGTTTCATAACTAATGTATACGTATGATTTCCTGCTGGCAGAAGAAAGCACAAACAACTTTGCTAGATGATCGGTAGGCGCATTTTCCTCTTGACATTTGTTATTATGGAAGAGAGAAAAGATGCCTGTCTTGTGTAGGGTGAGATCAGCAAATCTGCTATGACCAAGAAGTTGATTTTCCTCAGGAACTGCTTTTACCCTGAAATATCACATTTATTATGATTAAATAAGAGGTGAATTTCTCTCCTTGATATGAGTACTATCAAGTATATAGCTTACAGTAGTGAGGACAGAGATCTCTCTGAGTATGTAATGGACCTAATGCATCAAATGTAATGGTGTGAGTGATCTCATACAATTATTTCCAAGGGGTGTTGAGTCCACATGCTGTCAGCATTAGTGTGCAGATGCCACAAGAAACCTGAGACTATAATTTCCACATCCAATTCACATAATGGATATGGAAATAGAAGTAATTTCAGATAGTAGATAGATATCCCAAGCCAATAAAAAACATATATAGCTCAATTTCCTCTTCAGCACTATAATAGAAGGTAAACAGCCATTCGGATACAGTGTAGTACTCACATTGTTCTGGACATATGCAGTGTTATGTCTTTGAAAGAATTAGTGATTGTGCAATGTGAAAGGTATCTTCCTAAACTCAAAAAAATTGCTGGCTTTTATGTCCTTTTATGATCTTAAATTTCACTGTGTACCCAGGGAAGGGGGCAATCTTCACTTTCACGAAATATTTTATTTTGGGCTTTCACACTCAGTCATATCCTAACACAATTTTCAACAGAAGCAGAACAGAAGCAATGGAAAGAAAGCATCTGACTTGTACAACCAAAGAGATCTTGTTTATTGAAGCAAACAAGTTTCCATGTATATTTTTTACCTGACCAAAGAACGCAAAGTCTTATTTCATAAGGATATAAAATAATGTCTCCGGTTTACTTGTTACTGTTGAGTGCAGTTCTGTATCCCTTCAGCGTAAAGTTTGTGTGTGTGTGTGTGTAGGAATGTTAAAAGCTGGGTGTTTTCTCTATGCTGGGATATGGGGATAATGATGAAGTTCCACACCTATGGACACATTTTTAATGAGCTAGTACAGTGAACAGGAGAGTTTTAGCTTCCATATACTCTATAAGCATAAAAGGGTTGAAGTTTCCTGCCTATATTTATCTTTCTGCTACTGTTTGTCTCTCTTGGCCAAACACTTTAGATTGTAAATTACTCAGGGCAGGCACAGCACAGGGAGGTACAATTTTTGGTCTGTCAGTATGTCCACAATAAATATAGTTAATGACAGCAGCACAAATGTTCAGAGACTTCAATATTTGTTTCAAAAGAATATATATAATGAACATGAGTCATGTTCTTAGAAAGGCTCTATGATTTTAAAATATTAAATAAATGTTTACAAAATTAAGAAGTATCATTTTATAACCAGCTAGTGAGTTCTTAGTGAAATTTGAATAGTAATTGAAAATGTGATGATAGTTTCCTTTGGAAAATATAATCATTTGTAATGATAATGATAGTGTTTCTTCTATAATAATTGATATAGCATTTGCAAAATCATAATCATTTCAACTGTGCAATTCTTCTGTATTCACATGCATTTGTTATAGAGATAGTTACTGATTTATGTTACTGGTAACTTGAACATACATTTTGGATGAAAACCCTTTGATTAGAAAACTGAAATTTTCATAGGTTTATGAGAAAATCATGACTCGAGTTTGGTCACTGGTATCTTCAATTTTGTCTATAAATGCAGAGTAGGGTGTGTGATATGAGTGTAAGTGATGAAAGAGCACAAAGTGAAGTTTGTACTCCATCTGAAATTCTGCAACTTGTTGCTTTCTTGTTGACTGACTGCCAGTTGGATTTTCATAAAGATGAGAAAATAGAGAGGGGACTTTTTAATGAATGTTTGTTTATTTGAAAAACAGTAATCAAATGTGAAACTTTTCATAGAAACCTGTTATTTTTGATAAAACTTTAAGTCCAGGATGCAAAAAATATTTAAAATGCAAGAAACAAAAAGGAAGACAAAGAAAGTAGAGCCAGATATTGTTGACACTTGTCTTGAGAGTGAGGAGCTATGTTAATGATCATCCTCTTCCTCTGTAGCCGTCATCTTTTGGGTCTCTTTCTTGCTCAGAAATATTTGATTACTTCTCTAAATTGGAACTCATTCTAAAAGAGCAACTCAAAACACCAACTCAAAATGCCCACTCTCCAACTGATAAGTTTCCTAAGGTTCATACTGTATGGGACATTCTCTCCCTCTTCTGTATTTTTTTTTAATTCTTTCCTTGCAAAGAATTAGAAATGTTGACATACCGGCAAAGTCCAGGGGGAAAAAAGTATCAACCCTTAAGAAATTTGGTTTAGAGAAAACAGAAGATTCTCAATTTTTAACACTGGAGAGGTCTTAGAGCAGATTATCATGTTCTTCCAGAAAGTCTGTGTAAAAAGATACTCTGATGATATTTCAGAAATTTGAGTTCTGGAAATCAGAAATTATTAAGCCTTAAAGTCTTGGAGTTCAGATTAGCTAGGGTGAAAGTTTAATTTCTGCCCACTCCCCCGTGTTCCTTGAGCTTGTGGACTAGAATGAAAGTTTATGTGTTCTAAATGTTTACAATTTGCATTGGGGATGAGCAAGTTAAAAAGACATATTTTATCAATTTGGTCTGATGCTGAGAAATTTTGTTGTTCTTTATGTAATTTGCACAATTTTGAAGAGTTATTGAGCATAAATCACCTCATATTTTAAAAATATAGTTTGGAAATTCACACATAGAGATTTATTTATAGCAAGTCTTTGAAATTTAGAACCTTGCTTAAAATATTAAGTCAAGAAACAAAACAACTTTTCTCTCATCCATCTCTGTGGACCAGTGCAATAGGGAATTATACATTTCCGTCTGATTTTCATAGCTATATATTTTGGATCAAGGAAAAGCATACACTGTATGACAGCTTCATTATAAATGGTACGAATGAATAATAAGACTTAATTCTGTATTATGCAAAGCTAAACTCTACTTGATCACGCTAATATAAATCACTTCTTAAAACAACTGTATTCCAGTTCAAAACAGGTGCAACTGATTGAACGCTGACTGATTTAGGTCCATTGACTGCGTAAAGCTATACAAAAATATTTTCATACAGTTCATACATAGTAAAGTTCATGTCATCCTTTTTGTATCTAGCATATGAAATATGTACTATCAACGCTGTGCCAATTATTTTACTAAAGTGAACGTGCATTTTCCATTGCTTGAAAAGGAACTATGCTGAAGAAAAGAGCCAAAATTCTTTCCTTATTCTGTCTTTAGCTTAATACTTAGAGGCTGCAAATACAGTATTTTTGCTATTGTGAAATAAAGTCTTCCTCGCTGCAGAAGTACACTACTTGATCTTACTGGCATTTAGTATTTTATGACTTCATCTCAGCTTCTTCATTACTTATAAATCACTGACACTTCATACTTAAGCAATTAAAACAAGTAACAATTAGCTTATTACCCCTATGATCCACTGCACAATAATTGCACTAGAGAATTCATTTAACATAATAAAATGAAGAACATTAGAAATCATTTTGTGCAGAGCCAGCACTAGTTTGACAATAAGCTTTATGGTGGTTGAGTACCTTATGCTCTAATAAAAGCAAATAGATTTTCCATTATTGCAAGCCACTCACATAAAGCCAGGAGGGCAAATGGTGATTCTAAGTAGAGAGTAAATAATCACACTGGCAGAATGTCTCCTTTCAAGTTAAAAAAAGTAAAACCAGTTTTTCTTCCCTCCCTCCCTCCCTTCCTCCCTTCCTTCCTCCCTCCCCCACTTCCTCCTTCCTTCCTTCCTTCCTTCCTTCCTTCCTTCCTTCCTTATCAGATGTACTTGAAGTTATGTTAAATAAATAAACTACTTTTAAAAGTAGATCTGCAGTATCAACATTTGTGAAATTCATTATGAGTCAGTCATGTACACAATAATAAATTGAAGGTCATGAAAATGAGAAGCTGGCATTGTGTCAATGTCTGGTTTCAAAAACCCATTAAAGCCTTTTCTTATGTCTTCAGTGTACTGCAGAACATGTAGATGAAATCTTGCCATATTTCAGCTGAATTAAGACCTGAATCAAAGCCTAGTGAAGTGATTAATAGCTTTCTCAGTGGCTGTGGAGGGCAATATCTTCTCCCCTCTTGAATACAATGCTTGCTCAATATTGTGTCATGGGAAACCATTAGTCAAGTGTCTTAACAAATAATGTTAACAGCCTGTATTGGCTGTCAGTTCTACTGACCTCTACCATCTACATTCTCATAAGTGCTTTTACCCTGTGAGATCTAGTGTCTTTTATTTCTTCAAATATTACTGCAATAGCATTTTCTATGGCTTTTCAGATACTTCACAGAAATAAGTTTATAATCTCCATTTCTTCTTTTCCCATAATTTTATTTACTACTTTTTCATACCAGTGACAGTGTATTTTATTCCAGAGCTGACACTTGCAAATTACTTTTCAGAGAGGGTATATTCAGAGACCTCGGGAACTGGCAATCCATTTTTAAATCTACCATTTTACTTATCCACTTCCATGGGGGTGGCACAACTGGAAGCAGAATCCAAAGTCAATACATCTGCTTGATGATCCTCCCAAAAAAATTGTGCATAAAAAATATTTTCCCCAGCCTGTATTGGCTGTCAGTTCTACTGACCTCTACCATCTACATTCTCATAAGTGCTTTTACCCTGTGAGATCTAGTGTCTTTTATTTCTTCAAATATTACTGCAATAGCATTTTCTATGGCTTTTCAGATACTTCACAGAAATAAGTTTATAATCTCCATTTCTTCTTTTCCCATAATTTTATTTACTACTTTTTCATACCAGTGACAGTGTATTTTATTCCAGAGCTGACACTTGCAAATTACTTTTCAGAGAGGGTATATTCAGAGACCTCGGGAACTGGCAATCCATTTTTAAATCTACCATTTTACTTATCCACTTCCATGGGGGTGGCACAACTGGAAGCAGAATCCAAAGTCAATACATCTGCTTGATGATCCTCCCAAAAAAATTGTGCATCTTAGAATTGATTGCCTTGTTAAATTATTTATTTAACACTAAGGTTGCTTGCTATGGAGTTTATGTTCTTATTACAAGGTATATGGGAACTGTTCCTGCCAGCTCCTTCAGGGAAGTAAGATATCAGATGCCCTTTGCTTCTATTCACATGCACTGACTTGTTTGGGACAGAGACTGCTGCTGTTTTACTTCCAACAAAAGTGCACAGCATAATGCACTAAGAAAAGGCAAGTGTGTGGTTGAGCTAATATGGAGATGAAAATAAACCACTACAAGGAAAATGCCAGTAGGGTTCACTGCTTTCTCTGGTGACTAGCAAGGAGTCAGAGGCTGAGTTGTGATTCTGTTTCAGAAAAAGTACAATAACAGTTTAGAAGACAGTCAGGGGAGACTTCGATGTGACATGGCACCAGATCTGGTTAGAATTCTCTCCCAACGTATCCCTCCCTTCCTAAACACACAGTTCCCAGAATGTTTGAGTGTTTGCTGTCTGGAAATTTTGTTTCAAATCTCTTAATTTCTTTCAGGTTTTGTTGTTTTATTCCCCCCACCAGACAACTAAAATGAGTTTGAGAGAAAATTGAAATCAGTGCTCTACCCTACACTGTCCTACCATATGAAGTGACATTACAGGTGCAGAAGTGACAATAAAAAGAATTATAAAAGCACAATTGGAATTAGCTGAGGATTTATTGTAAAGCCTGTATTAAAGCATGTTGTGGAAAGTGTGTTTTGAATGGTTGCATTCTGAATGTTTTTATCTTGAAGAAAAACACATCAAACAATTATTCAATAAGCAAGGCATTTAAATTAATTTAGTAATTATTATTGACATTAGGACAAAAGAATATAAATGCAGAAGTTGAATACTTTACTCCTGTTAGAATCATTGGTTCAGCTTATTAGAAAAAATAAAATAAGTTAGTCAGCAATACTGGGAAGTCAAAAACATATTTAAGGGAAGTAATGCCCTTTCCTCTGCCCTTTATTGTTCTGCCTGTTTGGAAAAAAAAACATTTAACCTCTGTGTTAGCAGTGATAATAATGGTGGGTAGTACATCATAATCTTTCAGAGGAAGCCTACAAAAAGCTATTTAAAAATATGACAAGTAAATAATACATAATTAGTCAAGTTTTCTGCATTCACTGACATAAAAAATTAATGAGACTTTCAGTTTGAAGAAAGAGTTGAACAATTATTCTAGTCCTTTCTACAATGTATTAGCTTAAGAATAACAAATATTTTTTGTTAAGACTATATGGAAAAGTTGCATGTTTTTTTCCTTTCATATTTTCCAGGCTCTGTGCCTTTATTTCTGGTATTCTTAAAAAAAATGCTTTGTGAGGATAAATTACAATATGTTACTGAAATACTTCCTGTTTTATGAAAGTCTGGTGGTAACATTGTCTCTTTAATGACATAACTCTCATTGGGGTGAGCCCTGATCTAATTTTTTTCCATCTCCTGACCAGGTATTTGCACGTTAGCAGGAAGGTGCAGGTGGTTTCCCTCTCCCATTTATCAGTCAGGTCTCAGAGCACTCCTCATCAGTAGGCTCTCAATGGAGTTGTATCCTACACCTTGGATTACCTGATCTATTTTGATTTTAGATGAAACAGTGATCTTCTTTTCCCTCTGGGCAATGACAGTAATGGGAATTGGTTACCAAACAGTCTTTTCAAAACAGAAGTGGTTTGGGCTTTTTGTTGTTGTTGTTTTGGTATGGTTTTTTAATGAAAAATTATCATAGAAACCGTATGAACACATTTCCTAGTTTTCTTCTAAAACTTATCCTTCCCTGCCCATGGGAGGACTCAATTCTGAAGAACGACAGCCATACTATCTCTCTTCGTCAAAGTGTCTCCCTGCATAGTTTCAGAAAAATAATTCCATCTTTGGTCCAGCCAAAAATAACTTCAACTCCTTCATTTTCTCATGATCTTTGCCCCTTCCACACGTACATGGACTTTTATTTAGTGGCCTACTAAAAATCCAACTCCTGGAATTATCAGGAAAAAAGATGCGTTTGATTTTATTTTTAATTTTTGTTTGCTAAAATTTGGATTGTTTTATTATACTTCCATTTTGGCACTTTTCTCCATTCTGTGGAGTATAAACTCAATTTGCTAATAGATATTGTTTGTGTTTATATATCATGTAAACAGCTGAAAATGTCCTCAGTACATAAATCATTATGTTTACTATTTTATAATTCTCCAGTTCCTCCACTGATAAGTTGTGGGGCCTTCATGTTTGTCTTTGAAAAGTCATACAAAGCACAGATTATTCTTTTATGTGCTTCCATGCACTTTCATAATTTTCTTCTGCATACACAGAAAATTAAACATAATATTAGAAGTGTCTATGCAGAATTAGACCAACTGTCCCTATAGCCAAGTATCTATCCAGTACTTGCAACTTGTATCTGTACCTGAATCTAACACTGTCTCTTTGATGGTGGCCAACAGCTGCAGTTAGGGAAGAGCATAAGCACAGGGCATGCATGTGCCTGTACACATTCTCTCCAGAAGTGTTCCAAACTCCTGCCCTTCCCTTGAAGATGCTTTGTTTTTCCCCAAAGAAAACTCAGATAACTTCCATAAAGAATTAACTAGTTATTATTTGAGTTACAGAAAATATCTAAAATGATTTCTTTAGATTGCATTGTACTTTGAACTGTGACATTTCTGCCTTCCATCACACATCAAGCTTTAATGAACAATTATACCTTTCCTCTGAAATATTTCTACGTGAGGGAGTTAATAGGCGTGTACGACTGTCAGCATATGAGTTCTATTGGCAAGTTTCACCAAGTAAGCTTTTTGAAACGTTGCTTTTGATTCTTCATTGATTTGAAGTATCTTAAAGGTTTTATCCTCATTGGTTCATTACAGCAATAGAGATTCCAGGAATGTATTCATCGTTGGTTTGTTTTATAGTTTTGTGAACGATGTAGACGAGTGAGCAGCATATATCAGGCCCTTAAATTAGGCATTTTTTCTGAATGTATACATAACTGCATTAATCAAAGCCACTAATCTGCACTGAACCTTCTCATTTCCCTAGTATATTATAGATTTTAGTAAAAAATCTTCCTGTTTTTGCATTTGTCTTGCAAAAGTGATGATTGAGCGTATTCTGACAAAAACAGTTCTAAATACCAGCCTGTCTCCATGTAGTAATAGGTAATATTTGAATAAAGACAGTGATTTCCAAGCAGAAGGTGCTCATTAAATAATCAAAATAATTTATTATTCTATAGTGAAATACATAAGTGGTCATATTTGATACAGACAGTATGATCTGTTACTCTACAAAATGTATATATAGAGAAGCAGACCAATCATATAATTTCTTCTTTTATGTGTGTTTAATAATAAGACTTCCTCAATCAATTCTAAAAAAACCTCCAAACCAGCTGGAAAGTATAATTTCCTGAGAATGTACTTCATCCCATTGTCCAGGTTGTAAATAAGGACATTAAACAGTATCGGCACTAACATCTGTGAGTGACACTGGCCACCAGTTCTGTTTTTCTACCACTGACCAAAAGCTGACCCTTCTGGCCTGATGGTCCAGCCAATTTTCCATCCACCTTAGCATCCATTTACCCAGTCCACATTTCACCAGAGTGGCTGCAAGGAGTCTCTGGGACGCTTTGTCAGAAGCCCTGCTGAAGTCAAACTGCACAGCATCCACTGTCCTCTCCTTGACCACAGTGTCAGTCAGGCTGGCTGGGTCCAATTACTCCTAGGGTCAACTGTCCAGCTCCTTTCACCTCTCTGTTCCCTGTCACCTTCAGTCCTATCCCTGCTTCCCACAGCGATAGTTTGGTGACAGTTTGTGTTCCAATTGCCTGTCTAAATAGAAGTGCAGTAGGAAGTTTTCGGACCCGATGAAATCCATCCGCGGGTCCTGAAGGAACTGGCAGGTGAAGTTGCTAAGCCACTATCCATCATATTTGAGAAGTCGTGGCAGTCCGGTGAAGCTCCCACTGACTGGAAAAGGGGAAACATAACCCCCATTTTTAAAAAGGGAAGAAAGGAAGACCCGGGGAACTACAGGCCAGTCAGTCTCACCCCTGTGCCTGGGAAGATCATGGAGCAGATCCTCCTGGAAGCTATGCTAAGGCACATGGAGGACAGGGAGGTGATTCGAGAC
>NW_008796044.1:3964808-3994851 GCF_000699145.1 Aptenodytes forsteri | reverse complement strand
TGGAAACATTCCAGGTCAGGTTGGACGGGGCTCTGAGCAATGTGATCTAGTTGAAGATGTCCCTGCCCAGGGCAGGGGGCTTGGGCTAGAAGACCTTTAGAGGGCCCTTCCAACACAAACTAGTCTATGATTCTATGATTTTATGTTTTGAGGCTTCCGAGGCTACCCAAGGAACTATGCTCAGATCTGCACAGGTAAAAGTATCAGACAAGAAGAATAATTCTGAATGAAGATTCAGAGCTCTAGATGAAGTCTGAATGCCATCCTCTCAGGCCACTATGTGGTATAGGCATAAACAAACTAGTCTATGATTCTATGATTTTATGTTTTGAGGCTTCCGAGGCTACCCAAGGAACTATGCTCAGATCTGCACAGGTAAAAGTATCAGACAAGAAGAATAATTCTGAATGAAGATTCAGAGCTCTAGATGAAGTCTGAATGCCATCCTCTCAGGCCACTATGTGGTATAGGCATAAGAAACCTTAAGAAGAAACATGCAGAATTTAAAAATCCTGTTCAAACAGATATGCTGCAATTAACAGAGCAGGGATTTTTCCCATACATTTTTCAATTTCCTAAGTAATCTCCCATTTTACTCTGAAGCATCAGATTTGTCTAGAAATGTTATCTTTTCAGAAAAGAGCATAAAGATAAATTTAATTATACGATCATCTTTTACCAGTGTTCCTATTCAAACTAGTTAGGGAAGAATTTGGATGCAATTCCAAAGTTAGAATACTTTTTCTGTTCTTTTTGGAAGATCTGCCACTGCACTGATGTTCTTGCAACCTTGCATTCTCTTTTTCCCAAGTTACAAGGTTATGAATATTTAAAAAATAAGAGCAATACTTTAAACTTTTTAGACCACACAGTACTGTAGACTGTAGGATGGTTTTTAGTATGAGCTCTCTACTTCATGCTTCAGCAGTATATAGTTTAGCAAGAATCTAATAATGTATAACGATGTTATACAAAATTAATGTAATAAAACCTTGGAGCAAATTGTCCTACCTATGTACAATTAAGAAGCAGCAGCCTTCAGAATTTTAATGCTGTTGGAGAAGAGGGATTTGTAAATGGGTTGTTAGCTTTACCTAAAGTTGCCTATAAGCCTCCTGATTTGTAATGCATATGTTTAAAAAAAACCAAACCAACAACAACTACACATTTAACCAGAATATAACATGAATAACTAATATAATAAAGGATGATAATGGCAACTATGGAGGATGTCATAATATTTTTCTTAGGTGGTTAGTTAGATTTTTATTTGTTTATTCGTTAAGGTGACTGAAATGTGGTTTTGTTGTCTGTGTAGATCTTTTGGTAAGGACATTCAGTGTTTTGTCCTGCTGATATTTACCATTGAGAGCCATGCACTCGATTTGGGGTTATTAATGTTATCTATCTCATTTTGCAAAAGAAATTACAAATATGGTCATGGAGGGGGGCATATGTTCTTTTATATCTTCTTTATCAAGGAAACTTTCTTATGCATTCTGAATCAGTTGTTATGCAGCAACTCAAGCAAATCCAGTGCACTTGAATGTCAACATGATCATAAAAAACAAAATCAAGAGTGACTCCTGAAAAAACGCAACCCTGTAACTATAAATATGTAATAATATCTTTGAAAAACTGACTGAGGATATACTTGAAATATCAGATTTATAATTCATATTAAATTTTTGTGATTAGTTTGTGAAGTTCCTTTTAAAGTCAGATTTTTTCTCCTGCACTGACACATTTTATTCTTTACTATCACATATTGATGTTTATGCTCATTGTGTTTGATTCATGCAGAATGCATAAATATGGCTTCACATTTTCCTCTGGGGATTTTATTTCCTAATAATATTTAAGAAAATTCTTTGTAAGAAAAGGTGAGAATTAGCAAAATGTTTGTGTCTGTCTAATAATTTTAAATTCTCCTGCACATCTTCTGATGTCTGTGTCCTGCTTCTCAGAGAAAAGGATCTGTAAGATCCTTTTAAGATTGTTTTTCTTCTTTCGAGGATTCAGAGAAAGCAGAACTGACCCCCTCACCTCCGTATGCATTCACTTACCTGAATGATTTTTGGACATACCAACTTTTAAAATTGGCAGTTAACGCCTATTCTGTTTAAATTTGGATGTTCCCGCCTATCCTGCCACCTTTGAACAACTTTGACCTTTGCGATTGGTATTAGGAACCATCATGAGTACAGCTGACGTATCAATTTTCCTGAGAAATATTTTGCACAGGAAAAAATGTTAGAAAAAATCCTAAGTGGGATAGGATGGCCACTTTAGAAAACAGAATGAGAAAACTTATCTTACTCATAGCTTGTTTATATTTCTACTGCAGTAACTCTTGCAGGTTCTCATACGAAAATCTGATGGTATTGTTCATATTGGGAATACTGATGAACAGATTTGTATCACAGACTGTTAAATATTCTATGATTCTAAATAATGAATCTCAGACCACTTTGCAATTTACTATTTTGAAGTCAGTGACAAAGTTCAGTAAAGGACTCCCGTACTCAAAGCCTGTAATGAAAGCTCCGCAGCAGAACTTCTTCCCAGAAGAAAACTCAATAGTGAGCAATTATGGCAAATGTCAACTTACACTTTTTCAGATAAGAAATCTTTCTTCTGTTTTCTTTTTCTTCTTACAGTGATACATAAGCAAAAATGTGCTAGTAAAAATTATATATTGACTGCATAAACAGCTGAAAATGTTTGTGTTCTGTTAAATATTGGAATTGAACAGTCCCATATAATTAATCTACATGAATGCACTTCAGCTGGAAATAGTAAATAGTAAGCTGCCTCAGCATCTTTCTCTAGTTTTTAAAATGCCATGTTCATTGCGGAATGTTAGGAAATTAATAAAAAGTGTTACAAATCACAGTTTGAAGCTGGTCTTTCCATTGGCTATGATTTTTGCTTATGCTAAAAAAAAAAAAAAAGAGTAAATGACTCCCTCAGGGGCAAACACCAGTTGTGCTTCCTTCCATTTAATGATGTTTAAATGACAGGTCTTGAGAATCCCTTGCTCTTCCAGTTCAGTACAAGGCTAAACCACACTTAGAGCTTTGCAGTGTACAGTAGCTTCTTTTGACCAGTGTGGAGTTTGTATTATTTAATTGAGGGGACAGAGGAAAAGGGATGTGAAGGGGCAGAATTTGTTTTGCTTTGATTTTTCTCCTCCTGTCCACCACATGAATGCAGTGTGGTAAAGAGATTATTCTGCTCAAGACTCATGTAAAGGTTACTTTTCATGACCACGTAGCATGAGAAGTAGTTCTAGCACTGCAGACTTTAATATTGACAGTGACAGTGTTAAGTCAGTGGATACTGGCTGTATCCAAGCATAAACCAAGAGTTTTATGTGTCAGTATAGCCGGAGTGAAGCCACATGTGTGGATACAGCCACAACAAAGTACTATTATAATTTCAGATGACTAAAATCTAACTACTTTTGTAAATCCTGTTGTAGGTTATTTGGGGGAAAGATATGGTGCAGTTTTAAAATACTGTAATTTCTTATGAAACTGTGATAAACCATGAGGCATGGGATGCAGCCAAGAATCTGGGATGAACAAAGCTCTGAGGCTACCAAGAGTATGACTTTCATCATTTTTTTCTACATTGATCAAGTAATTGAAGTTATAAAAGCTTATTTTGACACACCTAAGGACCTGAGATGTTTTGAGCATAAAAATTTGAATGAGAGGTTTTCACTTACCCAAAGTGTAACAACTCTGTGAAGCAACAAGATATTGCAGAATTATGTTATAATAAAAATTTTAGTCATGTAAAAAAGCACATTACAACAGTTTAATTTGATAATGTGTATGTGGGCTTGCTCTGGCTTTTATAAATACCATACTGTTTTGATAATTTCCCAGACACAACTGTGTAATAATTGCATGTCTGGAATGGTTGAAAACATGAGGCAAATATAATCTAAGCAAGTTTTCTTAGAATAATTGTATACTGTCATGTGTGATTGGCTAAGTGTTATACAAAGTCTGCAAAACATAAGCAAGCAGGCATCTTTAATTAAATAAAACCACTACCGTGCTGACATTCCTCTTTTTCCATGAACTTCAGGAGTGCATTTTTATGATTCAGTCCATTGTGAATGTTTTTTCCTCTCAAGGATAGCCTTGAAACTAGAAGCAGTGGATATCGTGCTGCGCAGATACTTAACCCAATGTCGTGGTTTAACCCCAGCCGGCAACTAAGCCCCACACAGCCACTTGCTCACTCCCCCGCAGTGGGGTGGGGGAGAGAATCAGAAGAGTAAAAGAGAGAAAACTCGTAGCTTGAGATAAACAGTTTAATAGGTAAAAAGCAAAGCAAAACAAGGAATTCATTCACTGCTTCCCATGGGCAGGCAGGTGTTCAGCCATCTCCAGGAAAGCAGGGCTCCAGCACACGTAACGGTGACTTGGGAAGACAAACTCCATCACTCCGAACGTCCCCCCCTTCCTTCTTCTTCCCCCGGCTTTATATGCTGAGCAGGAATGTCACATGGTATGGGATATCCCTTTGGTGAGTTGGGGTCAGCTGTCCCGGCTGTGCCCCCTCCCAGCTTCTTGTGCACCCCCAGCCTACTCGCTGGTGGGGTGGGGTGACAAGCAGAAAAGGCCTTGACTGTGTGTAAGCACTGCTTAGCAGTAACGAAAACATCTCTGTGTTATCAACACTGTTTTCAGCACAAATCCAAAACTTAGCCTCATACTAGCTACTATGAAGAAAATTATCCCAGACAAAACCAGCACACCCGACTCTAGAAGTACAGCTGTTTCCCCAACACATTGTGCCTATGTTTTGGTGACTATAGCTGTGCTGTTCCTATATCAGAGCTTCTATGTCCCGTAATGTCCTGTATCTCTAGTTATTAGTTCAGAAAACTGTGATGCATGGCATTGCTGAGTGTCACCCATGCATGCCAGGGCTCAGTGAGAGAGCTGCATGGTGTCCATCTCCATTCCCTATGTCCATCTGAGCAGAGGAGAATTGGCTGACTGAAAATTCTTGTACCCTCAGGGAGTTTCAGGAGGGTCAAAGGCAGAATTTGTCAATAAACAGAAACTGCCACTTGACAGGAAGTTAAAACTGGTTTAAAACAGTTGTGCAAACTCCTGGGTATACTTTTGTACAGTATACTTTTGTTTCAGGAACTTTATATGTTAGAATTGTAAGTAGTTTGCAATTTGACTATAATATTGAGCATAGGCCTGAATCCATGCTTAAACTGAACTTCTGACTGTCCCCACTTCATGAAAGCAAGCCTATATTCAGATTCTTGATTTTGGGAGAAAGTAGAATGAAAAATCTGACATCACTTTAGCATGAGTCTAAATTTATGCCTGTCTTGTAGCATAGATGGAATCGGGTATGCTGTGCCTCCAAGTACCCTACCCCATCTTCCTTGTAGAAGACAAAACTGGCATACAGAGTGAAGATGTGTGAAGTTTCAGTTCCCAGCTGGCATAAGAACACTTTGGAATAGATTCACTTTATTTCTTCCTCGGGAAAATGAGAATTGTGCCATTTATCTTCTAAGAGAATTGTGAAGATAAATTCACTGAAGGTTTTAGGTGCTCAGAAAATTTAATGGATGAATTTGTATAAATACCTAGGAAAAAATCAGTGAAACCAATCTATTAGGACATACTTAACAGTAGCTTACAATGGATAATTATCTATTGCTTCACTGCTACTGGGCAATTACATCGCCAGTAAACTAAATTAGTCCATCTGTGGGTTATGTGTCGCTGGGATATTCAGTTAATTACATTACAGTATATTTTTACTCATGTGAAGCAGAAATATCTAGCGATTAAAAGACTGAATAGTGAATTTGGAGGTGTGGTATGTAGATGCAGCTCATTGCGTAACATGCTCATTCATCACACCATCTTGTCTCCCTCAGCTGAGGCTCTGAATGAGTTAAACACCATCCTGTGAACTCCATTACATACTTTGTGATTAAGAGAGTTGGCATTGCGTCCTTGTAGATGAATGCTTTGTATTATTTTGTACCTGTCTGTAACCTAGCTGAGCAATCAACACGTGATACAGAGCTTTATGTAGCAGGAAGAAGTGATTCAGAAAATCTGAAATCCTTTTAATTTGTCTTAAAATTTTCAGAAGTGGGTACTTAACAACATAGTTGCATAACCCAAAGCTGAGACTTCTAAAATGTTTATTGTGGCTTAAATGTGCATCAGTGTAGAGGTAATTAAAACAGTCAGAAGAAAATTTCTGACAAGCTGGCATTTTCAAAGCAAATAAAGATTCTCCAGATATTTTTAACTTTGTGTCAAGGACAATTTATACTCCATGTCATATTACAATATTTAATTTGTTTTTGTTGTCATACTATATTAGCTTTAAAAGACTTTTAATATTTCAGCAGCTGCTGCATTGCCCCAATCAGTACTGAAAAAACATTCAGTACTGAGAGTATACAGTATGCCAAGCATGTTCCTTGGATTACTCACCGCTCACCCCTAGGTGAGTATCTTTCTTGTGCACAAAGCTAGCTTCTGGAGGTAACAGAACCTGCATGAGTGAAATTTGGAGGAACAGAGCAGGAAACCAGCTTTGATTGCTGCTAGTAATTGTATCTAGTAACAACCTTATGCCCATGGCCCTACTGACATACATTGTGGTATGTATTGTTGGATGTACCATGCTGTTCTGAATGAGTAAAGGGGCAGAACTTGTCCCTCTCAGAAAAGAGCAAATTGTTCCCTAAATCACCATGAATCAACCCTGAATCATGGTGTTGAAGCAGCAGATCAGAGAGATAACTTTGTTTTTTATCTACTAGACTTCTGTATGCCCACTCTAAGAATGGCACACTGTATATTTAATTTGAAATTCTTACTGGTATCAAGAATCTGGAGAAAGTAATATTGCTATCTCTACCTTGCTTCTAATATATATATGTGAGAGTTACTCATTAAAACAGATGCTTCAGGGTCAGATTTTTTTTATCTGTCCTGGTCATTACAGATTTCTTAATTATTTAGAGAGCTCAGTTAGAATATATCTAATTTCTGTTCTATATTAGATCTCCTTGTGATGGTTATGAAATATTCTGTTGAACAATAGAAACATATAGCATTCCAGGATAAGAATAGGATAATAAATGTTATAGGAAAGGTCTGAGTATAATAGTATTGCTAAGCCTTTGGGTTTTTTCAGTCCTCTAATTATCAAAATTCTGCAGCAGTACTGAAAATATGACACCACCACTTGGATTGATAAATCGGAAATGACACAATTCAGAACAGTGCTTTGAACCTGTACCAGAGGTTAAAACTATTAACAGTGAAGTAGCTTACTGAAATTAGACTCTACTTGAAGCAAATTGATGTCATTGATTTGTATGACAGGCTGTAGTACTCAGCCTTTGGTGAATGTGAGTGTATCTGTGTTAAGCAGAGGGTACTGTCACCTTCATATTTTTAAAGACTATCCCAGACCGTTCCCACTGTTAAATTTCAATTAGACAAATTTGGTTTGAAAAAATGTTCTATATGTCTTTTATCTACCCTGAGCTGCTGGCAAAATAAACTGTTTTTTCCATATTTGGCATTTATTAATAATATTTTGAATACCGCTGCGCTTTTTAAGCTGAGTGTGGTGGAATTCTCATGTGGGATTATTAAATGAGTCGATTTGCATTCTAATGAGAACAAATGTTTGGGATTGCATTGTTAAAATGCTAAAACGGTGTGTGTATAATTATTTTGCAGCTTAGATTTGCAGAACTCATTTCCCCAAACTCTTTTTTTTAAATAACTAAAGAAACAGAGCATACTGACGGCTGGAGGGGAGGTGATTAGGGTAATTTAAACTGTTCGCAAATGACTTTGCTACTGAATGAAAGTATTTCTTTGGCTTTGCTGTGCTCCTTTCATTATCTTTAAGCGGCTGCAGTGTTGAGTCCCATAAGAAGTCTCACCAAGCTCTCTTTCCTTGTACAATTTCTCATTTGTATTGATTAATCATTTTGTAATTCCATTCTAGGTTGCTTTGCTCATCTTTAAGGCATGTGCTACTTTTTCTTTGCTTGTCTATCCTGTAATGGTTATGTTGTCTGTTCTAATACCTTAGCTTTATCACTGCAAGTCAAGCTTTAAAACATTAATCCCTTCATGCTTTAATTTCATATTCTATTACCGGAATGAATGCAAATACTGCTTCCTTTTTGCTGCTTTTTAATCATCTTCACTACAGCTTTTGCAAATGGTCCAAGAGTAAAGTAAGCTTTTTATTACAGTCAAAGATTTGTTCGGCTACTCTTTTCATATATTTTTCCACAGTTATTGCCAAACAAGAATTGTTTACTGGAGGCTTCTGAGATGTTCTGCTCCCTTTCTATTCCCCATCTCGTGCACTGCGAAGCAGCACTGTTTAAAATACTGCTTTCCTAAGAGAAGCTGTGTGTTGCTCAGGGCAAATTACCATAAGATACTGCAGGGGGGTTTTAATAAAGCCTTGTCTTCTGCCCGCCCCCTCCTCCCCACCCCCCCATATTGTCTTGTCATAAGCAGTCGTGGTTGTGAGGTGTGGGTAGGGGCTGCTCTTTAACTTGCTGTGTGAACCACCAGACACCACTCTGGCATTGTAAACTTATGTAAAATTTATATAGAGAGACCTTAGCAGCTCCATAGTTAAGCTCAAGTTATACTCTTCAAGCAGGTTTTAAATCCCTGAGATTGACACAAACTTTTTTCAACGATTGCATCAGAAAACCTGTACCATTTTCAGTAGGAAGAATACATGTGGAATTTTTTCACTAAAAAACATACAGTCTGTCTACGGTTCAGAATTTTAAGTAGTTTATAGTCCTCTATACAGTTCTGTTTTTTCAGGTCCTGACCCTTGGTAATTGTGACAATTGCAGGATCCTGATTTCTTTTAGAGCATAATTCTAGTGCTATCTGAATGAATATTCCTGCAGTAGCATCTTTTGCCAAAGAACCCAAAAGTCTCATTCTCTCCAGTTTTCCTAGGGGAGAAGGAAGGAGCTGCATCATGGGAGACAATTCTAAGTGTGACACTTGGAGGGCATGACACTTAGATGACACACACATCAGAGGGCAAAGGGCTGCATATCAATCCCTGCTAACACTCAGGAAGAACAAAACCATTCCTTTTCCTTCTCACTGACTATTCTGTTGTTGCTGGTGTAAAAAGTAGTCCTTTGCGTTAGATTAATTATGTTGTATCAGACATTTTTCTTGCAAAACTTAGTTGTTTCCAATTCTTCTCTCTCCAACAAACTTGTAATCAGTAATTGTGTATAGGCTGGATAGGAGATTTGCTGGAACTCAGGAACCTGCGCTTATATTGACTTACCTCTCTAAAAGCAGGAGGCTCCACTGCCTCCTTTGCTGGAGACTTGAGAATGTACCCTACATACTGTCTTCCATGGTGCATGATTTGTTGTTCTATGCAATCTAAAACAGACACAAGATTAAGGTATGCTAGTCCTCCTTTCTAACAGTATCTCCACCAAAACAGGGTTTCTGTTGTTGCAGAAGTCTAGTTTCTTTCAACACAAATAGTAAACTTCTGAAGAGAATTAAAGCAAAGTAACACACATGCCATCTCAATGCCACCTCATGGACATTGTAGCCCTCAGAAATACTTTGGTTTTCCCCTCTACAACTTGCTTACCATTTTCAGCCACTCACAACGTATGTTCTCCATGCCAAACCTTCATATTCAAGTTCACAGCCTTTATGTTTACAGAAACAGACTATGTGTTTCTATGAAATTAGTGAGAAAAATTATGAATGTATCTGATAAATTATGGAAGATCTAACTCCATTTTGTATGTTCTTATGATAACATGATAAAGCCATTAATCATTATTAAATCACAATACTCATCAACACATATTTACAGCTTAATTAAGAACTGTGCTCTCTAAAACTGCCAATTAATTATCAGAAGCACAAACACCTCTCCACCCACAATCTGTTAAATCATTGGTTATTATGACCTTTTATTCTTTCTGTCTCTTCACAACATTCTTTAAAATATCATACGCTCCAGGCTTTCTGTAGAGGCTTTTGAGTTCAGGTATGCAGCAAAAGACTTCTCAAACTTCAGAAGCTTGTGGTTTGTGATATTTATTAGCAGTTAGGTTGGCTTTAGACCCCCAGTGTTTTGGGCTGGGGCAATGCTATTGCCTAATGGAGGATTAAATTCAGCATTCATAGCAGTGTTTCACCCCATTTATTTCAGCAGTCTCTGGTTTAATTATGGCTATTCAGAAATGAGTGTTCTCATCTATTCTTCCATTTTGTACTCAGCAAAGCAGGAACTGGCAGACAATATGCTAATTTTTGTCATTTTTTTACCACAGCAAAATTTAGGAAAATTCTGCTATTGTCGGTCAGTTCACTAAATACCGGCAGTGAGTCTGCCCGCCCACGCGTATGCTTACGCTTCTGCTTCAGACAACACGTACTGCTCAAGAGTGATGTGTAATCTAGATGAGAAGTAGAAAAGCATTTATATTTAAATTTTTGTAAATGTTATACCTGGCACTAAATTGGCATTTATGGAAAGTTTCGGAGTTTAACGTGCTCAGTGGCAGCTGTTGGATGTCTCCTTCTAGAAGGTTCCTTCTGGAACCTCAGCCTATCTGCTGGCTGAGGGAGCTCCCGTTAATGTTTACATTAAGGTCTCCTTCTAGAAGGTTCCTTCTGGAACCACGGCATTGAATCCTATCTGCTGGCTGAGGGAGCTCCTGTTTAATGTTTACATTAACTGCATTTAATGTTAACGTGCAGCAATCACTAATATTGTACCACTAAATGTTGCTCCAGCCGTAGAGAAATTTATCTTTTACAGAAGAGGTGGCCAGAGGCTCAGGGCGGGGCGGGGCGGCAGTGCCAGGTGGTGCACACAGGTGAGGGAGGAGGGGCCCTTCCCCAGAGGGCAGGTGAGCACAGCTGAGCTGTGGCTGCCATTATGGCCGGGGCTGCTGGGGCAGCTGTGAGCGGCTGGGGAAACAGAGAGGTGGAAGATCTGAAGAGAGAAGGTGGGAGAGTGGTGTGGAGGTAAGGTAAAGTGTTCCTTGCTCTTTACAGGGAAGTTTTTTAAGCGAGGGCTTGGGAGAGAAGAGGAGCTTATGTGGAGGTGTCCAGGGTGGGGCAGTCCTGAGGTAAAGTGGCTGTGGGGAAGGAGAGGGAGAACTTCGGCAGTGGGTGACCTCTAGGGTGGGCTGCTCTCCTCCTGAGGAGGTGTGCTCATGGTGTGCCCGTGGTGTGCTGTAGTGGGAAATGATAGCAAGGAGTGGTGCTTGACATGGCTGGGATGAAGGCTGTGCTCGGTGCTGGCACTCACCAGGAGCCCTTTTGCCTGTGGGGTGGCCACTGGAAGCGCTGTGGGGGCAGAGCAGGCTTTGGCAGCTTCTGGAAAGGTGAGGTACTGTAGTCTAAGCATGAATGTTTTAAAATGCTGTTTTCAGTTATGTACTTAGTGAACGTGTTAATGGCCTGCTTGGTACAGGACTGGTAAAACTAGAAACCACTACTAGTAAATATAAACTCAGTTTTGCAGGCTGCTGTTATCAGATCTGTGTATCTTGTTTGCATATTTGTATGCAAATGTGCAATTTAGGTGCAGTGGTACACCTCTAGCTGTTCCTGCCAAATAATCATGTGACTGCTATGTTAATGAAGGGGAGGCTGTCGTGTTATTTCAGATCTATGCTAGAAGGGAGTTGAAGGAGTTGTCTAGCTCTGTTTGTCTCTTTTGCATGTGTGTTTTCTCTAAGTAGCCCTCAGTACTGGCAACTTGTTATTGCCAGTTACACAATATAACTTCTACTTTAAAGTTAGCGTGGCTCTACTGGCTATGCAGAAATGCTTTGGGATATGACCTGTATATAGACTAATGTCTCTGGAGACAGTTGTATTTGTGGGCTCGTTTCATGATCTCATGACTTAAGCTTTGGCAGTATTATTGATACTTGTATTCTTGAGGGAAAAAAACCTAAGCTTGTGTCCTTGCATTTTTGCATTTATGAAACAACAGGATTTCCATCACAGGTATGTTTAAAAAGGAAAAGAAAAAAAAAAACAAACCCACCCCACCTTGAAAACCAAACATCTAATTTCCTGCAGGCTGCTGTTTAAAGGAGGCTTTCATAAATAGTGCATTCAAAGTGGATCCTTTCCTGCCCTGCTTTTCCAGAAATACCAAAAAGCATATGTTGCATCCAGGTTCTTCCATTTGTCCGACAGCACTTCAAAGACTGAAAAGACCTTCAGTCTGTACATCCATCATGCTCTGATGTGAAATTTTCCTATAAACACATATTTTAGTCTTTCAGTCGTTGAAAATATTTGCTCCTATGTAAGATTATGGCAAATATTACAAAATGGTAAAATATTGAGGGTGACCAACAGGTCTTAAAAGTTGTCAAGCTTCTAATAAGCATTTGCTTTGTTTATAGTGTAATTTGTAGAACGATGTTTCCTTTTTATGTCCAAATCTTTCAGTGATGGAAAAGTCTTCTGAACAAGAAAAGGGTGTTTCCCTCTTGCTCTCCCTCTTCTCTTCAAACTTCTGCTAGAATAATAACTGAATGAAGAAAGAATGAAACGTATATTGTCACTTATTTGTATTTGTTCTCTAACAACATAACAATAGCTTATCCCAGTCTTGATGTCCACAAGGCAAGGTTTTCAGGTCTGTGAGCTTGAGAAGGAATACTGATACATAGAAAAATGTGCATGTGATTTACTTCATTTTCAAATAGAGGTTAAGCAGAGTAATACACTTAGAAAACTGTAAATTTGAGAAAAGGCTGAAAATTAGTCAAGTAGCGTAGGTATCTAGATAGTGGATAACCTTAAGAGGTGCAAAACTAAAGTTTTTGCCACTAGATGCATGATTTTTGCAAGGATTAAGAGATGGACAGCTGGTTTTAATTTTAATCTTACTAGCATGCTGGAAAAACATTGTAGGAACCTGCTATGCATGTTAATGCATGTTAACTAGGTGTAATTACATCTATTTGCATGTTTCCATGTAGATGTATTTTAATTTCTTGATGTGTAGACCAGGACACACAGATTCTGTTTTCTGTCGCTTAAGAGTATGAAGCCTGTTAGACGCTTCAAAAGGATCATATCCACTTTATGTAAAACCAAATAAATAAGCTCACTAACTGTTGGATTTGACGTAATTAACTAAAAAAACTAAACAGTTTATCTGTATCTTTACTCCTGTTATGTTCACCCATCCTTTGTCTTTCTTATACTTTGCTGCCTGTCATTTCTTCTCTTGTTCCCCATTGTTGTTTCCCTAAGAATTGGGAATGGAGAGGGGGTGAGGGGTGGGAATTTAAATTAAAGGTTCTAAGGAGAAAGTTCCTATGGTAATAGCCTGAAAAAAAAGACAAGATTTCCATAGCTTGCATTTGAAAATTACTTAAGTCACCGTAAAGAGTAGAGATGCCAAGGAAAATGCTAAAAAGAATTTTGGGAGCCTAGGAGCTGAACATACCAAGTGAGCTTCAGTTATCCATGAACAACTTTTGGAGCCTTTGCATGCTTATAGTCATGCTATGTGCCAGGACAAAAGCTGTCATTCCAATCATACTGTACTTGTGTACTCTTCTGTATTTGGTCTGATTTAGGCACAACTTTTCTGAGTGACACCTATGAATCTGAAAGTCAGTTGACAGGTCTTTAATCTGCCTTGTGTTTTGGCATATTAGATCTCTTTGCATGTCGTTGACTTGTGCTCCTTCTGAAGGGTTATACTTTAGCAGTAAAAATAAAGAAGATGATCTGTTAGCATGCACAGGAAATACTAATGCTATTAATAGCTGTAAAAGTGTTCTTTACCTTTATGAAGAACAGTTGAAGATTATCTTCTCCACTATCATTAAATTGTATATTATATGAGCTGAATATTGAAGTTAAATTAGAAAATATGCTCTGAGAATATCCAGATCCCTAGAATTATGATATTTCATGGCCAATTTGAAGTCAGTGATACAAGAACTACTTCATAAAAATATTAAGTAGTTCTCCAGCATCCTAGTTGAAAGCACATTTTGCCAGTATCAGGTAATGATCTATGCACGACAGTAAGTAACTGATATTGTTTGGGTTTTTTTTTTCCGCAAGTGGGGTGACTGAAGTGAAGGGAAGGAAACAAAATGAATCTCTCTGTTTCATGACTAGTAGTGCAAAGACTACACCAGGAACTGCTTTCCTAACATGCAGACTGCTCAGGAAATCTTGAGTCATGTCTGAACTCTAGACTATGCTTCTGCAACTAGAACTCTGCCAGGATATAAAAATAATGTTGATCTGTAAATCCAAATTAGAACATTCTTTTTGGTGCTTTAAAAAACCCCAAACCAATCTTTATAAGCCATGACAATATTCAATGACAAAGTTCACGTTAGGAGCTAGTGAAGGCTAATAAGTGAATGTGCAAAGTGAAAGAGATAGTGTTCTGGACCTGGCATTTACACTAATACATATTTTGCAGAGATTATACTCTGCGCTAATTCTAGCCTGGTTTTCTAAATGGAACGCTCATTCAGGGTGGGAAGGAGTTATGTGTAATTCTGGAGCGCTTCTTCTAGCTTCCTTTCAGATGAAAGGCATCTTGTTTGTGCACTCTGTCCCCTTACTGTACTTTGGTTCATGTAATACAGCAGACTTAATTGTGCAATTTGCATGAAAAACAAAACAAACAAACCACAATCCTGACCCAAAATAGAGTCCTAATGTAGGCACACTCAGAGATGATTACACAACACCAGTATTGAAAGTCTGTGTGTGTTGCACATTCTAATTGCCTTTCATTATGAGGGACATGGCTCATTACATTTAGACCCAAAAGTATGAACAGGTTTGTTTGGGGTGGAAAGAGCTCACTTTTGTCATTAAAACCTAATTTGATTAGGTATGTGGAATCATAACACTAGGGTTATAGAGGAAGTTACATTAAACAGGAGTAAATCCTGGTATAAATTTCAAGCTATCTGCAGCAAGTGTGTGCCCATGTTTGAACATTGGCAGGTTGAGAGGTATGTTGTTCAGCAGAAGCTAAACCTGTCAGAGTAGATAGAGTGCCCCAGATCTACCACAGATGTAATGAGACAAGCTGATCTAAAATTCAGATCTGTCAGTAAGTATAAGATGGTATTTTTTTTTATTCACCATGTATAAATGTAGAATAGATATCACTATTAATTTAAACTCAGAATAGAAGATAAACAGAAGTGATATTAAACAAAAATATTAGTCATATTTGTTTTCTTGATAATCTGTCAGTTACAAGAAGCCAATGAGAAATGTTGAAGAACAGAAGTTCCAATGCAGGTGTGTTGTTAAGAGAAAGTGGAAAAAAACTATTAAGCAAATCCATATTAAGTTTGACACTGTTTTTCAAACTATAGCTAGTATAACTATCTCAGCATCTTCTGGTCCATGTAAGTATGTTGATAGTCTTGTGAGCACCCATCAAAAATGGAATCATTCCTGTCATTTTTAATTCCCCAATTCTGGCTGCAAAAATGTGGAGGTATCTCTTGAGTTGTGATGATCCTATCTTTCCTTCCACTTCTTTGAAGGAAAAGTGTCACTTTCTCAGCTCAGAATGCCCCGATTGCTGGCATGAAATGTCTGCTCCTCTGAATGAGATTTCCACATCCTGCTCTTAACTCTTGAATTTCATGTTACTACTAAATTTATCATGAATCGCAGCCTCTTGCAAAGAATAACAGGATCTTGAATTAAAAATTATGCGATATGATAGTGTATTGAAGACAACCTTTGTAGTATGATACAGGGACTGCAGAAGTATGGCATGTTTTAAAACTGTAAAAAGAAGGGGAGTATATGATAAATAGCACAGAGCAGTAGGAGTGTTTGTGGCAGAGTATGCCTTTTAAGAGTTCTGTTAAGTTGTAGGATGTTGATAATAGGTATCACTGTTTCATTCTTGCGTGCTCTCCTGAAAATATGATCAGCTTGATAATTGTGAGGTTTTTTGTTAACACAGTATATTAAATAATATCCTTACCTTTCTTTGGCCTTAAGGAATTTCCACCTAAGTTCAGTGTATACTAAACAAATTCATAGCTGAGTTAGGCTGCAGATAGCACAACATGATGTTACATTCCAAGTCTTGTTACAGGCAAAAAGGAAACATACCTTATGTGTAAAGACAAGACTATATTCTTAGTATGTTCAAAGCATAACAGTCAAATCAAAGGATTATTATTACTGATGTGGATGTAATTGTTACAGGAAATATAAAAAATGCGTACTACTACACAGGAGTAGTCTCTGAATATCATTAAAACTGTTCTATACCACACGTCCTATTATCTACCCGTTTTCCTGGTGATGTGCTCACCCTTTCCCTTCTCATCTGGGTCCTTAGGCTGATGGCTTCAGTCTGGAGTGCTTGTGGCAGGGAATGGATTGGCAAGTTGTCATTGTTTTGAGTCCTTTAGTGGGAGGAAAATGATCATACTTTTTTCTTCCTCACTTTATCGTTTACATGCATTCATTCTTATAAGTTTACTAACGTGCTTTTACACCTCGCTTTCCTTTCATCTGCAACTCCATGTTACATGTGATTTTTTTTTTTTTAGTATTTTTATGAAGCCTTTCTTTTTAGTATTTTTATGAAGCCTTTCTTTGTTACCCCTGAAACCATTTCTGTCCAGCTTTGCATCTATTTAACTGGCCACTGGTGAATTTGTAGCCTTGGGGTCATCAGTGCAAAGCCTGGGCCCCACCTCTTTATTTTACGCCTGTACTCCACAGTATCCTGTGTCTCCACTTCTCACAACCTCTGCTACCATTCCAGGTCTGTATTTCTCTGCACTGTATCACTGTGCTCGTTGTAAATATCCCATTCTACACAGAGTAACTACTTTTTACTATTATCTATGTACAAATGTTACTTGTATCATACAAAGATAACTACAGCCATTTGGTCATTAGAAAAAATGTTATTATAACTAAACCAAATAAAAATAATCCAGGCAGGCCAAGAAAGGTGCATCCTGAGGCTTTGCAAACTCAGCACAATACCTGTGGCCTGTTATTAGCAATAGCAATAAAATATCGCTGGGCTACAGGACTACAATGTCTGTAGTCAGACATTGTAGAGACCCTGTGCAATTGGGAAATTTGGGAAACCAAATAACTGAAAGGTAAATTAGGAATGTTGAGGAAAACTTTTTTATATTTGGTTGGCAAGGAACACTGTCAATTAAGTATTAAAAAAAGTTATAGAATGTTGTTATCATCAGAAAGTTTAAAAATCAGATTGTCTTTGACAGAGGGAGGGACAAATATCATTCACTACTTTGATGTTTCCATGGCTACAGAAGAAACAATTTAGTCTTAGTTGACATTAGTGACTGCGAGCAGAGGGATTTCCTAGCAGGGGCTGTGTAGTCTCAAAGATTTTAGCCTGTGAGTTAGTACTGATAGTCTCTGCTCATTTGTTATGGAGCTGGGACTGTAATTTGCTTCTTGACATAAGGAGGAAGAGCATGGACTCTGGGATCTAGTAGATGTGAGGCTTGTATCTTCTGAGTTCACCTCCTGCTTGGCTGATTCTCCCAGGTAGACCTGGGTCAAGGCAATGAAGAGCTTTCATAGATGTTCTTCCAAACAAAACCCAGAAACTGTATCCGGCTTTCATTACGCTCAGTACAGCTCTCGGGGTCTTCCATCTCTTCAGTGGCCATTTACTCATGGGCGTTCATCTAATCCCCAAGTCATTAACAAGTGTACCACTAACTGTAGGGACTGATTGGAGAAAAAGTGTAAACATAGCTGCATAAAAAGATGTTACATTCACTTCACCCTAAGTGATTAAAATCTTTAACTTTCTGTTTCTTTTATGTTTATCTGACAGAAATTTCAAGGTTACTTCATTTATCACCCTCCTTTTTCCCTGTCAGAAAGATGTGGAATCTTAGCTTGCACTTAAATAAGAAGGGACAATTATCAGAACTTCCATTTATTTAAAAAAATATTGTACCAAGCTGGTAATATATTAGCCTTTAATATTTTTTTTTCCTTGGTGGTAGGAAGAAATTAATGGGGGGAAGAATGAAACAAATTACAGACATTGGGGTTTTTTTCCTAAGGCCTAAGTTTCATTATTGTTAGTTCTGAACACCCTATTTTTCTGAATATGCATCACATTCATTTTGGATTATTTAATTTAACTTCTTTCCAGATGAACTAGCTTTATTAAATGCTCGCCATGGATGAGCAAACAAAGTTTTTGCAGACTATAAATATCTATGATTAGTCTTATACAGTATTTTGTAATCTAAGGTTTAACAATTATGTATAATGTTTTTATCCAAGCTTGGTAAGCCACTGTGGGGAGGAGAGCGGGCTTGGGTGGAGGGAGGGAACAGTTTAAAATCCATTAATGAAACAGAACCAGGACACCAATTACTCAAAAAAAAATTTACAGTCAGACCCTGGTATATGCCACACCTAAGGGATGAACTTCCAAGAAACTTCATTGAAAAGTGCGGGCAGTTTAAATTATTAATAGCTTCACTCATTCATGGAAGGTTAGGTATATTCTAAGGTATATGACTGCACTCTGGGTAGCATAGACGAGACAGTGCCCGGAGTTGCTTGCCAGTTCATGCTAGTTTACCTAAGGTAGTACAGAGGCAAACCTCATTTAAAGCCAACTTGGTAAAGTCTGAGCAGAAGTCACATGGCTGCATGCATGTGGCCATGTTCATTGAAGCTTTAGAAGCTATTGCAGCTCCAGTCCTCTTTACAGAAAAATTTATATCTGATTTTGTTCTCTTTATTGAAAAAATCAAGTTACTTGACTAGTTCTGGATTCTTTGGAGATTTCTTTTTTAGTTGCCTTGCTGTTTTAAAGCAATGAATACGTAGTGACTTTCCTTGAAGCTGTCTTGCATTTTAAGAATAAGTGAATAATGGCAAAGAGCCATTTGTAGTTGATAACAATTTGCTACCTATGGTTTTGTTGACTTGTGAGGTTCAGAGTTGTTGTCTTTGTAAAGTAATAGGTTTACTTTGTTTATTAAACCTTTTTTAAAAAATATTTATAGCGCCTTCCTAAAGAGTTTTTCTTCAACTCGCTAATTGTACACTAGTGATTACATCCTCCATGACCCTTGTGAATTTACCCTATACTTCAGCAGTGTACCCATAAATATTAAGCACCAAAAAAATTACCAGGCTGGCACAAGAATTTTTTCTGTGTTCTAATAGCGTTGCTCTATTCCTACTGAAGGTTCAAAACATCTGTTGACATTGTTAACTGATCTAAACTAGTGAAGACCAATCCAAAGCCCATGTATAATACATAGCTCATTACCAGTAAGAATGCTGACAGGAAAAAAAAAAAAATCTTATTTTCATTTTTGGTTCACTTTGTTTCTTGCACTGTGATCATGGGCTATGCAGACTGGGTTAAGCGTTTATATTGGCATGTTTGAGCTGAGTTGACCTAGTGTGAATTACATGAGGATCCTTTAAAAGTTCAGAAACTTGCCTAAAAGTCTTAAATATATGGTTTGTCACAAAGTTTTTCATTTGCATATTTAATTTATATGCGATTAAGCCCTAAATTATTACTTGGCCATTAACTTGAATTCAGCTTGTCATGTTATTCATCAGTCTGTTACTGCTACAGGATGCAATAACACTGATGCTTTTGGGGGTTTGTTTGCACTCCAGTTTTCTTACCAGTTCACTTGGGTTATTTAGTGCTGAATTAGCTTGATCTTGTAATCAGCAATCGATTTGTTTGTTTTACCGTAACTGATCTTTTTCCATAGTGTAAATTATTAAAGCCAGGTTAATTATAGGTCTATTGAGACATACAGTGAACTTCCCCAAAGAGCAAGAGCGAGGGCTTGTTTTGTGGCAAATGTGCAACAACTACAGTGTCCTTTGGCTGGCATCACATGATGCTTTACATCAGCCTGGTGCCTCTATGCCTTTGCATCCCAGGTGCTCTAGGTGGTTAAAAATTGTCATAGAGCCAAGGTGCAGATATGTGTTTTATGTCTCTCTGTATTTGCATGATGTCTGAATAGTTAGAAAAATGTTGCATTGTGAATTATATAAAGTGATCAGGCAAAATTTACAAGTGACAAAATTGGCTATGCACAAACATAAGAGTTGATTCCTGAAAAATATTGATCAGATCAGTAGCAAAGCACATCATTTTTGTTCTAAGTCTCTGGGATACTTGCCAGAGCCCTCTGACAGCTGTGGGTGACTTGTTGTATTACTGTTCTTACGTTTCAGGAATGAAATAATGTAACACTGTTAGTAATTCATGAAATTGGAACAAAACCTTCAAATAATGCACATGATGTTTTTCATGGAATTGAGTAAGCAAAACTATAATTTATGGGTGTAAACCTTACACCAGTCAGGAAGAGGGGAATATGAGATTTCTGTTATTCCTTGATCTGAGGTTTAACATCACATACACATCTAGCAAGTATATCTACTGCACTTTAGTTTCTCATGTAACTTGTAGGAGTACCCAGATTAAAAGGCTTAAAGATTAAAACCTTTAAGTGGAAAAAAAAATTAATTAAAAATATGAGTTGATGCTGTATACAAACAGAACTCAACTCTGCTAAAAGTAATTTAGAGATTCTAACTATACCTTATCGAATATAACTATCAGAAAACATGGCATGCTTTGGTGGACAAACAGGAAGTTAGCACTATGAATGAATAACTTTAAGGTTCCCATTTTTGTGACTGACATTTCTGAAATAGTGTGTTATGTTTGATTTTTGTGATGGTTCTAAGATATTTGTTTAAATTACTTAACAAATTTACGTATATAGGTTAAGTTAACTACACATTGATTTGCTTTAGTTATAACAAAAAATACAAATTTCACAATGATAACCGATCACAGATTGTAAAACGAAAATAGAGAATAAGATATTTGCTTTTCTGAAGGAATGGTCAGGAGTAAAAATAGTATAAAGTGATATCTTATCTTCATCTTTCAAAGAGGCATAATATTATATTGGAAGTATAAATTAGAAGGTCTATATCTACCCTAGTCTAATAGTGTAACTTCTGTGTAACTGAGGTGTGATCGAAGTGTTAATGAAGATGTCATTGCTATAGATTAATTTATACCATTTCAATCAGATCATTAGGGAATAGGTTGAAAAAAAAAAAATGTGTTCAAAAGAGTCTGGTGTGGTGACTCAAGACAGGAGGTTGTGTAGGTGTTTTTTGGAGCTGGTCATATTCTTCCTATGGAATCTTACATGGTGTCCCATATGCAACCCTAAATAAGGGAATGAATTTTGAGGACTATGGCATGTCTTCAGTTTCCAATAGTTTGTTGTTGTTTTGCAAGCTTGCCTGAAACCTTATAAGTGTTTGCAAAAGTGTCAGACAATTTAAAGTGTAAGAGGAGAGAAATACTTGGATATACTGCTACTAGTGATGTTACTTCAGAGATAAGTTAGCACATCTGTGTTCATAGTCAACAGTGTACCTTACCACCTGAGAGTCTGATGGTAAAGCTGCAAGCTTTATTAATCTTTTTGTGGATTTTCTAAGGCAGAAGACATTGACAGAGTGATGACAGATAAGAAAAACAATGAGGCTTCATCCTCTTAAGAGGAACTTCAGCAAAAAGGTCTGTGGTAAAGTCTACCATTACATTTTGAATAACTTAATTAAGGGTTCCATTTACAACTTTGCATGGTTGGAAAGCTCCCTTCAGTATCTCCAAGTACTTGGAGGAGTACTTAGTAAACACCTGTTGCTCACCTTCTGTAGCATTATAATTCAGCACAGTAAAAGATACTTTTCATTTTGATACAGTTTAGATCCAAGTCACTGATCTGGAGATGAAATACTCTGAGCTGTGTGGTTTGCCCTCTTCTTTCAACTCTCTACAAGTGGAATAGGTTCTTCACACCTTCTTTCCCAGTTGTAGATACTGACAAAATGGATCTTTTTTGAGTGAATATTGTGTCTTGAATGACTGTAACACTGAATCAAGGAGCGAATGATCCCAAAGAGGCAATGTTTCTTTCACCACGAACTGAAACAGGCAAAACATCAGCCTTTTGGAAAGTCTACCTCTGGTAAGTCCAAAAGGGATGGTGAGCAGAGCCGGAAGGTAGTTATAAAGTAAGAAAGATTACTTAACTAGTAGATGTGCTGTAACATTGATTCTTTGTGCAGAGATTGAATTCTTCCTGTCTTTCCTCTCAAGTGCTAGGTTTTTAAGGTGATTTCCAGACTTTTACAGACTGTGTTTCAAGAGTTTTAAGTTCAATAAATACTGCTTTATTAATATGTTGAAATAACAAATTACTAAGTTAAACACCAACAAACAGGTTGGGGTTCGTTTGTGCAATTAAATAGTATGCCTGAAGTTCCCACTTAATCAATTGTAGTCATGAGTCTTACATAGTCTGAAAGCTCCTCAATTTGATTTAAATGATTGATGTTGATTATGTCATTTTGAGATGTTTTTATCTGGGATTTTTATCTAGATATTGAAATGAATGCCACAAATATTACAGCAGCTGTATTGATTACTTTGTTTTGATTTATGTATCAGTGTGTTTTATCTGAAACTCAAACATGCATTTTGAAACTCTAATTAACATTTGTGTTCTGACAAACTGGAACTGGCTTTTCTATTAAAGGGATGTAATCTCATTGCACACTTGAAAAGACTTGCAAGCTGAGTATGATGCAAGGCTTAGGCTAAAAAAAAAAAAAAAAAAAAAAAAAAAAAAAAAAAAAAAACTTCTTAAAAAAAAAAAAAATATTGTTTAAGATTTAATTACATTAAATGTTCCCTGAGGAAAACCTGAGATTAATGTTTGACTCCATACATAACGTCTCTGTATTTTTAATATACTTCAAGTGTATAGCTAAAACATAAGTCACTTTTGTTTTTAAATAGATAAATTAGGAGACTGTCTAAAAAATGCTGTATAAAATGAACTATATGTCTTTGACCCAACATGGGATGAAATCACTGCCACTTATTACCCAGCACTGACTGGTGCTAAACAAACCTATCTGTTCTTTAAAAACAAACCCCCCAAGAACAACAGCACTATCCTTTTCAGGGAAAGTTGGGGGGAATAGCAAAATGGCATCTATATCATAGTCTGAGACAGAGTAATCCATTATCAGGCATGTTGTGGAATTTTGGCTAAGATTAAAGGGGTTTTTTGTCTTTTTGTGGTCTCATCATTTTGGTTTTTTAAACCAACTGATTTTAAAAACACAAGTAAAACCACTTATGTATTTGACTATCCCACTGCAATTCAGTCCTTACTGCTGCATTCTTCAGAGTGACACTAGCCATATGATCTTAATAATCATAACTCCGATTCCTGTAATCCATATTCATCTGTTAATTTGTATAGATACAGTTCTTGCACAGTTTCCTGTCATTGTTTATTACTAAGGAAGCAACTGGACTTGGAGGGTAGTACCTGAAGGCCATTCCTACTGTATTTTAAGGAGTGTGTATGATTAGAAAGGAGAGGAATTGATTCCAAATTGCTAGTGTATGGAGTAATAAGAGAACCCTTTTGAACTTTGAAGGAGGACCTTGTATAACCAAGTTTCGCTAGTGTTTTTACACTTTTTCCATGGATCAAGACCAGTCTCATCTAAAGGGTTGCTTCAGTTCTTGCACATCTGAACCAGTCTGTTCTGGCTTGTTGAAAAGAGTGATGGTCCATTTCACCTCTTCACATCGATGTTACTTATTTGCAGACTGGATGCTGATCATCTTATTCCTTCAAGTACTTGCAGAATGGGTACCAGTAACATAATTTTACTATTTTTATTCAACTGTTCCAAACAAGCAAACCACAAAATATTTCACTTTGTGCTGTATATGAAACAGTCTTGTGATATGCCTGGGTGCAAAGCAAACAGGGTATGTTTTGTTCCTCCTTTAAGTCACGCAGGCTTGTGATAGATCTATGTCCAGGGCAAACAGAACAGTTGCAAATAAACCTTCAACCTAGAGGAGCAAGTGTGAGGGAGAGGCTTCAACTAGGACATATAAACTGTATTGATTTCATTATAGGCAATAGTTGCAGTATGTCAGCTATGTACTTGTGAAGCTGTATATTTAGAGGAATTGCTATGAAGAAGGAATCGAAGGACAACAACCCAAATACCACCAGGTATTACAGCTGGTGAATGATACGGTAGCTGCATGACGAAGCTGTTGTGTAGCATGTATATTCTGGACCTGATAAGAATCTTCATTCCAGTCCTGCATAAACATCAGAATCAATACAGACTCTTTAAAAGCAAAGACACTGGTCATTTGCATATCTTTAGCTGTGTCTGAAACAAATTAGGGAGATATTTAATTATCTGATGCAGTTTAATTTTAAGAATGAGAACTTTCTCTTTGTATACCCTCCTAACGCATTCCCCAAAATCTCTTCCTGTCGCCTCTCACCGAAACATAGTACCCTTCCCAAACCTTTCTTGCCCATCATTCTAACCCTATAATTGCACTCTCTGATCTCATCACTGAGTGAGACTGGTGCCCTGTGGGGCAATCTTGAGTAATCATGTAATTAAAAACACATAATAAAACACATAAGGGAACAGAATTAAGGTTGCTCTGAAGAGTCTAACCCAATTCCTTCCTCACCACCCTGCACATCTTTGACATTGTCACAAATAGGGTTTCAATTCTTTCTTTCCCAAGCTTTATGTCATATATCAGCAGAAGAGTTTAAGCCGTCTGTAGTATATCATGGTTCTCTAATATGGTATAGGCATTAACTACATTATAAAGCAGCAAGAGAAAACTGATATCCCTGTCTTGTACTGCATCAAAGATATATAATAAATAAATGATCTAATTGTTTATGTCTGCAAAGGCAGTTCCTTCTATAAGCCAGGGCAAATACTCAATGGATGTTTTGATAGACAGTATTATTAAATCTGAGATTCAAGTATGTATTATTTAAAATATTTTACGCTATTTCCAAGTCCCATAAACTCCCCGAGCAAAAGGGAGCACAAAAAGCCTCTGCTAAATCTCAGAGAACTATTCCAGACAATGAAAATGCTCTTAAAGAATTGTAATATTTTTGTTATAGTGGAAACTGTTAGGCAGGTTAGAAATGTGTAATATACATTCATAAATGGGCTGATACATCCATACTTAATTTATCATAGGAAAGTTAGTAGCCAAACTTCTGTTTGGCACAGTGCAATGTCCCAGTGTATAGACTACAGCAGCTCATTTTGGCTTATTGGACGATTTTATATTTGGAAAATGATAGCTCATGTCAAGAGGGTGACACAGATAAACAAGAATTAGCCAATGCTAGACAGTTATTTCTGCAATGACAGTAAGCACAGATGGAGAATCCATGCCATTTAGCTCAGAATAGTATATAATTGCAGTACTGCAGATCCTGCAGCACAGGATCACTATCCATCAGCAAGTTTCAGTATTTTTTGCCAGGTACCAAAACCTAGGATATTCTTATACTTGAGATTAGAAGCTGTTTTTTCACCCCTTCATAAATATAGCCCTCATTTGCATTATCATTTAGTTCTCTAAATGTCACTTTTTAAATATGAATTTATTAAATGTCAGTTGAGCAGGGTAATTTGAATAGTTATTTTCTCCTACCATTATTCTGTTGCCACTGTCCTATTATTAAGGACATTTTAACTGTTGATTGCTTATATTACTGATTGTTACTTTTGTTTGTCTATGTTAAAAACAAGCTTTTTTTTATGTGGCCTGATTTTTCTTTTCCTCCATTAGAAGCCAATGCAGACAATGGAATATAATTGCAAAATCATAGTGCAAATTCTGCTTTGTTGAGAGAGGCATTTTGTCTTATGCTGAAGATAATTCCTGCCTTCTTTCCACCTCAAGCTGGATCTTGGCATTCTTGTGACTTCTTTTCATTTTGTCTCATCAGAAGATTTCCAGAAAAGACTCAATTAATTGCAGCTACAATTGTCACTATCAAATTATCAGTCTTCTGCAAAATCTGATTCTCTAATTAATGTTGTAGCATATGTGCATTAATCTGTCTGCTACTTCTGCTCTCTAATGAGACAGATACTTACAATGCTTTCTTAAGAAATAATAATAAACTGACTGGTTATGCATGATGTTATCAGCTAATAAACAAGATAGTGGTAGCTTTTGTAATCATCCCCATCCTTCAACTCTTATATTGTCAATGTTTTTACTCATCGTACCTTTAGATCCAAATACTGGGGATTCAATACGTATTTGAAATTTGGCAATTATTCATCTT
Organism: Aptenodytes forsteri; assembly: GCF_000699145.1. NCBI lineage: Eukaryota > Metazoa > Chordata > Aves > Sphenisciformes > Spheniscidae > Aptenodytes > Aptenodytes forsteri. Next base: position 3,968,480 of record NW_008796044.1, on the reverse strand, counting down.
TGACTAAACGAGCAAGTCAATATGACTTGAAAATACCTTTTTCTTATTTTTTATTTTTAAAAAAGACAATAATAAAGCAGGATACGCTGCAAATTCAGTATCAGAAACATGCGATTAGCAATGTTCTGTTTATAGTGACATCTAGTGGTGTAGGGTTCTTCTGACTAAATGGAATAAATCAATACAAACATGCTAAAACGTGTTAAGAATAAAATGTTGCATGAAAATTAATAAATTAACTCTCTGATGATAGGAAATAGTACTGACCTTATATCTATGCATTAATTTACAGCAGACATGATTTGAAAGTCCTTTGTAAAAGACCACCTGTATGATGTATGTTACATAAAAATCATGCACATATTTTTACCAATAATCTTTCTCATCTTTTTTTCCCCCACTAAATAAAACATAAGACAGTAGTAGCACTGCTTGTGAATAGAGGTAAAAGACAATTGAACTCTTTTTTTTTTTAATTTTGAACTCTTTCTTTTGTATTTGACAGAAACATAGCTGGGAATTAAGAAATAAAATGTAATTTAAAAAAGTCTAAACCAAATATATGTTACATCTTAAGCCTGCAGAAAGATACAGGTGAGTTGGAAGTGGATATGTAGATACAAAAGAGAAATTTCACTGAAAATCTTTCATTTTTGTGCACAATGAAATTTTCGGTTTCTGAGAAGTTATGCTTTCTTGCCCTCATTTTTCGGTTCTACATGCTTAATGTTGTGCTCCTTCTGATACAGCTGTGACTGCTTTGAAGGTTCTGGCTAAGCAAAACTATAGTTGGAGACAGACAGACATAACTGTCGTTCTGGGGGTTTGTGGTTTTGCTGTGGTGGTGGGAAGAGCAAGGAAAGACCTTGAGGAATATATGTGAATTTGTATCCTTCATGCTGGGACAAGTATTGGTACCCTTAACTCTGCACTATGAGGTGTTTGAAATTTGGTCTGTTTGTGAAAACAGAAATTTAATCTTGGAGAAGTGTTGCCTGGAAAATTTCTATTAAAAAGTAAATATGTATGTATTTGGTAAAGACTGTGAGAGAATTCCTTCTTCCCATTTTTTAAACAGCTTTAATTATTTTTCAGAATTAACCATTTGCTCCTGCTGTGCATGCCTGAAAGTGATATTCTGAGCTTTGTGCTGTGTACTACTGAGCTTCATTAATGATTGAGTTCATGATTGGCCTCTCAATATAACAAGGAAGGGGAAATATTTTTCTTATAAACAAGGAAAATAAGCAGAACTTCTTGTAAACATAAAAACTATTTTAAAATAGCTATGCATTATATGACTAGTTCTCAACGCTTAAACAGAAACCTTTCCACACACAGTCAAACGGAAGTTAAGGAGCACGTGTGTAAACTGGTCCCCAAACTCATGAAAATTAAGTAGTGGTCAAGACTCATTAACATGTGTTGCTAAGGCTTGTTTCTCTGGAGCTGTGCACTGGTAAACAAGCTTGCCTCAGATTTTCCAAAGGGCCTGAAAAAAAGTAACATAAATCATGAAAATCATAGTCTGCAGGGCTTTGACTTATCCTTTCAATCCACATTCACAGCTGGACTCCAGTAGATATCAAAGTATCCCAGCTGCTCGGTAGAGCCACCAAACACCATCTCTTCATACAAGACTCCTTTGAAAAGCATGGAGGGAAGAGAAAAGAAAAAAACCCTAAGTCCTCACTTAATGTGCCAGAAATGTAAAGTAAAAGAGGTGGAGAAGAAGCAATGCAGTTCTGGTAACTGAAATCTATGGGAATTGCATGTTTGATTCCAAAAGCACAGCTGTGCTTTAGGAGTCTGGGTTACTAGCAACTCATTAAAGTAATATACAAATATTGACTGCATTTGAGAGCAACAGCTGTGAAGTCACACTTGTAAATTCAAAAAAAGTAAATTTGTGCTCTAAGGCTTACGCAATAAGTATCATTGAAAAAGGCATTTTAACCAAAATATAGTTTTTGATGCTTTTGATATTTAAACAGCTTGGTATATGTTTCATCAATCTCATTGATGTTTAGAAGAAATAGTGCTTACAACAGTACTTTTGAAAGGATCAAGGCACAGGACAGAAAATTGTCAGTTATAAGTTCACTTCCAGTTCTGCTATTAATTACAATTAACTGTGGAAGTGGTAGGACAGGTCTGCACTGCTATCCAAGATAGATAAAACTTGATCAGGCACACTGAATAGCCCAGAACTTGGTGTCGGCTATGAAGCTGCCCAGGACATTGAATATATACTGGAGTAGCTTACCCGAACTGCAAATTATATTGCTGTGATTTCACTGCTGTCAATACTGAAGTTAGGTAAGAGCTAGCTGAGAAGCATTTATGCTACTTTGGACTAAATCAGTCACAATTTTTCCTGTTTTCCTTAGTTCTCTTTCTGTAAAATAGGGAAATAGTTGTTTACTTAGCTTATAAGCTCTTTCACATTTTCTGGGATCCTTTCCTTGTTTGAGGGTGTCTTGATAGAACTTCAATATAAAAATTAATGTCTGTGGATCAGAAAATGTGTTTGGTCATTTTTCAAACAGTAAGGAATTCACTTCAATAGTGCAAAATCCCCAACACTACTGATAATGGATCACATCTGTACCTGGTGCACATATGGTTGTTCAAATTTCAATCAAATACTTTATTGTCAGGTAGACAGTGTTAAGGCTACTGATTTACTTTGTTCTGTGTTTTTCAGCTACTTTACCTCCAAGGCCTTGTTCTGTGTTTCAGTGTCTAAATGTTTACTTACCTTAGAAAAGTGTAAAGTAGTTGCATGTCTTTCAATTGTATCCTCAGCAGAACAGCAGCAGGAAAATCAATAGGGAGTCATTTTGTCCGACACTTCAAGAAGCAATATCGAACAATTTATCTTCTTCCTTTGTTCAGTGATATAGAAATAAGTGGTATCAAAAATAAAGGCAATATATTTGCACATTCAGGAATTCACTGAAATTTTTTTCATTATAATTTTGTGATGTACTTGGAACAAACTCTGCTTTGGTAACACTTGTGCAAATCTACCAGAATTAACTAATTGCATTATGTTGTTTTCTTTCACATATGTTTTGCATCTTGACAACAGCTGATACTGTTGTAAAAAGTGTAAGGTTTACCTTTGAAATGTGAAGTGATTAGCACAGTGAATTTGTGCGGTTTGTGCTCCATCATTTGCTAAATACAAAAGCTTACCATTAAAATTGTTGGGTTTAAATAACTTAATACATGTGTAGTTTAATAGCGCATTATATTTCCTTAGGGTCATGTTCTTCTACTCTTACACCAAGTGCAGCTTCTCTGAGTTGAATTTTTAAAAGTTTTGCTTGAACGGTATCTCTGCATGAACTAACTGAGACTCATCGTGATTCCCACTCTTCATTTGACTATGAAGTGAAAATGGAATTGATGTCAATGGCAGACTTTTGTCACTACATTGTTAGTTTATTTTAAGTATGTAAACAACCATTGTTAAAGCTATTTTTATTATGAACTTTCTCTCCCCTCCCTAAATAATTACTAACCGAGAATATCACAGCAGGAATTACTAGTTTAGGATGCTAAGATGTTCCTAATGTGGTGCTGCCTAGAAAGGTAATATGCTAATTTTTGTAATTTTTAATTAGTATTATTCAAGCATTTGAACGATACTGTTAATAGTTAACA
>NW_008796044.1:3962758-3964759 GCF_000699145.1 Aptenodytes forsteri | reverse complement strand
ACGATACTGTTAATAGTTAACATATTTCTAAATAACTTTCTAGATAAACGGCTATGAGAAGACTGAGTTATGAAAGATAATGGGGGTTGATCCCTTTTTTCAAAAAAAAAAAAAACACGCCCCAAAGCCCCAAGAAACTGCACTCCTGATCATCAAGTTAACTCGTATTACATTTTTTCAGTATTACAAACTTATGTAAATAAGGATATATTTTAAAATAGATAATTGAGCATAAAATTAAAATATTTTAAAATAGAAATTCTCAGGGAAAGGTCTCATGATTTAAACAAGCATAAATAGATAAGTGCAAATCAAGGTTGGAATGAAAGATTTTGGTGTTTCCAGTGTGTAGCTACATATTATCATCTGCTTTGCTATGTTTTCCTTTGGCTTCTGAAATTAGTTGACAATGCATACTGTCCTAACTATTCTACATGAGCGTTCATGTCTCTGCCTTTCAAGGTGCCTTTCCTGATCAAAAGAAAGACTGTGACGCTACATATGCTCAACTTGAGTAAACAGTTCTGATGTATTAACAAATCACTATGAATGTGCATCTAAAGAGAAGCATAGAATTTCACTGGTATTTCCACCTGCCTTGATGTACTGATTTTCATTGTCATGTCTTTAGCATATGTCTTGGTCCCATTTTTTTCTTTGCATTTTTTTGATAGTAGTAACAAGTTTTCTCTTAAAGAAAAGGGAAAAGCATTAAGAAAACAGATGTTAGCTGTTTCCTAGGCACTCTGAACACTTGATTGTCAATCTATAAGGGTTCTTTGAGCTAGATTGTGATCTGTTTACTGAAGTGTTTAAAGTTTTTGCTTTATTTTATCTGATCTGTCTGTAGTCCTAATGATCCAAGAAGGTACCATACAATAATGAAATGTGAAGTTCAAGAATGAAGAGCATTATGTGAATAATATCCTTTCAGAATAGACAAAAGCAATAAATTGATATTTTATTTCTCATTATGTTTGTGCTGCAAAGACAGGGAAAGGTACTTCCATGGTCTAGCTATCATCTGGATTCCTCTGCATGTCTTCTGCTTCTCTTATTCCCTGAATTTGCCTTTTTACTTTCATATCTAGACAGAAGTGATGGATGTGTAAAATAAATAAAAGAATACACAGGAGCTTACCTACTTAACTGCATATTTTCCTGGACAATTTGCCAAATCAAACAGTTGCAATATTTTCTGAAATAATAGCTTTTAATATGGATGGTCCATGGTACTTGGTCCATGGTTTCTCAGTTGAGGGGAGGTACTGTGGCATTCATAAAAATAAATCCTTCTCAAGTATATAGTGATACAAAACCGGCAGCCTTTTACTTGCCAAATCCCCTGTGCTTAGTTAGAAGCTCAAATATTTTCTAAGGCACTCCAGTATAAATTAGACCGTCTCCAGATGTTTTGGTATAGTGAATGCTGAGGCTCAAATTCACTTTTAATGAACCATATTTTAATGTCAGTCTCTCCTGTCTACTTAAATGACAAAGAGCTCATCTGACTTTGTAATGAATCCCACAACTGTATCATTTATTGAGCCTTTGTCTCAACATTGTGGTGGTCCATGATAACATAGGTTAGCAGTCTAACTGCATTGAAGGTTTATTACCAAAGCTACAGAACTTAAAGAAATAACATCCAACACAGCAGGAGGTGCTGGAATTTCTACCGAGAACTGTAGCTGTAGTTGGGAGATAGGTTAAAAGGGCTTAAAAATTATAAAGTAGGGTATGGCAATACATGAGGAAACATCCAGCAGAAAAACTAATCATAAACAAACTGTTCAGTGCCTGATTCAGACAGTAATCAAGTCTGATAAGACTATGTATATGCTTCTTGGTAGTGTGTAAAAGATCAGTATAGGTGTATTGGGTTTGCATGGCAAGGTTTTGGTAGCCAGGGGGGCTACAGGGTTGGCTTCTGTGAGATATTGTTCCCTTAGATAGAACCAATGCCAGCCCAGCTCAAAGATGGACCTGCGGCTCGCCAAA
>NW_008796044.1:3951877-3962572 GCF_000699145.1 Aptenodytes forsteri | reverse complement strand
GCCCATGGAGGTCCACAGTGGAGCAGATATCCACCTGCAGCCCGTGGAGGAGGATGCTTGAAGGAGCTGGAAGGATATCCACCTGATATCCAAGGATATCCGCCGGAGCAGGTGGATGCTTGAAGGAGGCTGTGACCCCCTGGGAAGCCCACATTGGAGCAGGCTTCTGGCAGGACCTGTGGCCCCGTGCAGAGAGGAGCCCACACTGGAGCAGGTTTGCTGGCAGGACTTGTTACCCCATGGGGTACCCACGTTGGAGCAGTCTGTTCCTGAAGGACTGCACCCCGTGGAAGGGACCCACACTGGAGCAGTTCGTGAAGAACTGTGGCCTGTGCGAAGGACCCATGTTGCAGAAGTTCATGGAGAACTCTCTCCCATGGTAGGGACCCCACACTGGAGCAGAGGAAGAGTGTGAGGAGTCCTCCCCATGAGAAGGAAGGAGCAGCGGATACAGCATGTGATGAACTGACTGCATACCCTATTCCCTGTCCCCCTGTGCCGCTGGGCAGGAGGTAGAGAATTGGGGAGTAAAGGTGAGCCCGGAAAGAGGGGAGGGGTGGGGGGAAGGTGTTTTAAGATTTAGTTTTTATTTTCTCATTATCCTACTCTGATTTCGATTGGCAATAAATTAATTTTCCCCAAGCCGAGTCTGTTTTGCCTGTGACAGTAATTGGTGAGTGATCTCTCCCTGTCCTTATCTTGACCCATGAGCCTTTCATTATTCTTTCTCTCCCCTGTCCAGCTGAGAAGGGGGAGTGATAGAGTGGCCTTGGTGGGCACCTGGCATCCAGCCAGGGTCAACCCACCACAACAGGTGATCAAGAAGGTGTATAAATCAATTGGCTAAAAAAAAAAGGGATGTGAAAATTAAAGAAAGATGGTACTAGTAGTTTTGCTACATAAAAAGTCTAAGATATGTTTTTATATATATATATAAGGAACAAGAACATAGTAGAATAGAGTGCAGGATGTACTGAGGTGCACATAAAAAATTAAATGCTGTCAGTATGTTGTCTGCATAGCAACATATGCTATGTAAGAGAAAGAGACAGCTTGGAAGTCAGTCATAAAAAGATGGATGTATAGAGCGAAGACTGACAGAAAACGAGGCAGAATCTACCTTGTACTTTCAAAGGAAATGCCAAACTAAAAATCAATAGCGTTGTATCTTTTGGAAGTAAGGAGGCATTGGAACAGGCTAATCAATGGTCAATGTTTATGAAAGATTTGAAGGAAGAAGTATGAAATTATGCCTCTAGCTTTGTGCTCAGTAGTGAAGCAGATACTGGAAGTAAATGCTAATTGAGGAACCTATCTGACATGAACAAGTAGTGAGATGCACTTCATCTGGCTCTGTTTTCTTTTAATTATAAAAAAATTAAAAACAAATCTTTCCACTTTCTTCCAGTGACATTTTTAGTGATCATTAACTCACCTGCTTCAAATGTTGCAAGTAATCATGGTCCTGACTGTGAAGGAGTCCCCTCTTGTGGTGTTAGACATTTAGTTTCTGGGTTTGTTTTTGTTTCTTTTAGGTGAAATGTTGTTTTTCCTCTGCCTGGATGCTGGCCTCTGATTTCTCACCGTAGTTCTCTCAATTCAAAATAATTTAAATCTCTCTTGGAGACTTAATATTTTGGGGTCTATGCACTGACATGTCTTTACAGTCATGTAGGACACATCAAAATGTGTTTCACTTTATTGTCAAGTAGAATATGAAACAGAGGCAACCATGAAAGGAGGTGAAATGTTTGTCCCATTAGGCATATTTGTTGAAAGCTGCATTGATTGAAATGTTCTGAGTGAGCATTTGCACCAACCTTTCCACTTATATGTACCACCAGATGTTTCAAGAACTTATTTTATCTCTCAAGTCCCTCAGGACCTGACTAATATCAGATTTATCTTTCTTTTATCCATGTGTACAGTAAGTGTTATAAAGACAATGGGAACTCCGCTGGCTATGGCTGGTTAAAGCCCTAGTTGATTCTCTTTAACAGAACATTGCTGGATCTTACATAGAGAAAACTTCTAAAGTAGAGTGAAGATTTCACGTAAACATTTAAAAATAATGTCATGCTTCTACGGCTTAGTAGGTCTCAGGCAATATTTGAAAGGAAAAATCTTTGTAGCTTTTAGGTATATGAGAGTGTCTGAAAATATAAACTGACTTGAATTTTGGAGTATTATAGGAAAAAAAAAAAGCTATCCAGGGAAGTTTCTGTCAAATTGGAGACAAACTGCCATCAACTGCAACATGAGCCTCTCTTGGGGAGTCCTGTCCGACACCTTGTTGGTTACAAGGAATGTCAAATTAGGATGTATTTTCTACGCAGACTACTAGGTAATCTAGTATGTGACCTTAGAGTAGGCATTTGGATTCAGTTTGAACTTCAAGAGGATTGCTTTTAGGGCTTAGTCTTCCTATATAGTAATTTTTGTTAAGACTCTGCACAGATAGCTTATTGCAAAGAAGTCTTCAGCTGCCAGTAGACTTACTTGTGGAGCCTGTAAGCAGGCCTGGACTTTGAGGGTCGGAAGCTGGCATACTCAGGTATTCAGAGCTGTGAGCAGGGTTGATGTGGGATCGTGTTCTTCGCCATATCAGAAGTGCTGAAAGTTGTGATGCTTGTTATGTGACTGTGATCCATGTGAGATTTGGATGCTGTACAGAGGATGCCTCTGTCAGCTGGAGAAATAGTATAGAGGCATCACGTGTCTTAGGTGGCATATCCTAAAGCATTCTTTTAATTTCCTCAGTGTAAAAGGGTCCATTGCATCAGATTGGCAAGTATTTTGGACTAAGTACATATGCCAACAACTATCTAGAGTACAGAAGGAAGCATGGCTACTCAGGAATGTCTTTCAAGGATGTTCTTGTTCAGCTAAGAATTTTGTATTTTTAGCTGGAAAACAGAACATTGAGTTGAAGAACAGTAGAAATAGCATTGCACAGAACCTTGGTGTCCACGCGGGGGGGATGGGGAATCGGGGAGGAGAGAGAAAGGCATGCCAGGTAAAGGATGTGTACAGCAGTAGCAGCATTTTGGAAAATTTCTTAAATGATAGTGTGATAGCATCCAAAAATGTTTGCTGTCTGTAGACTTGGTTGGCTATCTGTACATCCACTGAGGTTGACTTTCCCATACATCCTCTGGCACTGTCATCTTTAAATACAATGGACTTGAATAACATGATGAAAACTACAGTAAGTTGAGGCCCTTTAGTTAGAATGGTGAATCCAAATCTCGAAACCCTGCATGTCTTTGCTTACTAGCTTCTGCTTTTTTCTGTAAGTCATTTTCTAGCTAGTTGTATCCGCACGTATTTGCCTTATGCTTGTAAATGTTCTGAGGGGAAAAATAATAAATGGTGATGAAGTTTTGAACAGTAACATCCTAGAGAACACAGAACATATACAACCACTTAGAAATCTATCTGTTGGTTGCAGAAGCCTAAAGGAAATAGAAGTAGCTTTTGTTTACCCTGTGTTTATTACCTGTCTTGTGTTACTTTTATTAAATTTGTATCTAAAATTCAGTTGTCTATTCAGTAAATGCTAGTATCAGTCAGATTTCTTAGATGGTATAAATATTGATTTACTCTGATAGAGAATAGAATTAGTTTCTCCAACGTATGTGAAAATACTCGAAGATTTTATTCTGTAAGCTTCTGTTTGTGCACTGTGTGTGCCTTTGAAATGTGTTAATACATGGTGAGTGAACCAGGGATGCTTAAGTAGTGAAAGCAGTTACTTTATTTCAACACTTAATATCTTCTAGACTATCCTGTGTGCCAACATCAGTAAACATGTCATGCTGAATGCAAACTCCCTAGCCATATTCAATTGAACAAACAAAAGTTGAGTAAATAAGGCTATGAAAAACAGTAGTCTGTTTTGTTCTTGGAATGTCCTGGTGTATTCATTAGATACAAAGAGAAGCTAAAAATGTCATTTCTCTTGTCGTAGGGGAAAAATAAATCTAAAAAAGGATACAGTGCTCTCTATTGTATTCCATTCACATTCCAATTAACCTTGGAGATGGTTTTTCAGGGCTATACTCTTTAGCTTATATAGCCATATAAGTTAAAGGAAGTGAATAAGGACTACTATGTAGCTATACTGTTTCTTCTGTCATGCTGTACTTTTACTTTCACAAGATTTAATGTACCGTCTTCTCCTTCAATGGAGGACTACATTTGCTGCAGCAGCAAGGAAAATTTTATTCTTACCCAGGCAGGATGCCTCATGGAGAGATGCCATATGGGGAATGTATATTTTTAGTGGGCTCTGAGCCTATTCCCAACTTGTGGAAAATCAGATATCGAGGTAGTGGCTCCTTGCCTTAGAACTGAGGGCTTCTTTACTGCTCAATCAAAGAAGATTAAGCACTTACTGCCATTGGTAGTTTGCTGCAATCTCACAGGTAAAACTTTGGGTTGTTAGTTTTGAGTTGTTAGTTTTGAGATGGTTTTAGTTGTTTTAGGTTTTTGAGGGGGAAGGGTGGTTACAGACCTGTTTTGATAGGACCGTGTGTGTGAAGTGATGAACGCAGGAGTTGATGACTTCAAGGAACTTGTTTCTTAAGGAAACAAGGCTTGGGAGAGAACGGTGTCTCTGAATGCCTCTTGGTGTACTCTGTCCCTTCTCAGCAGCTTATCAACAGGTGACTTGATTTCAACTAAGCATGGCATAAGACTATTAAGATAGGATGCGTTTGGGAATTTTTGAAACTTAGATCTAGCTGCTTAGAGGTGAAAGACTTTGCTGATACATGGACTGCATATGCAGAACCCACAAATGTCCTAACTGTGGGACGAGTCTGTGAGATTTTGCACTTTAACTAAACACAATATCCAACCAGGACAGACAGAAAAATAGTAGAACAGACTTCATTACATTTCTTGTTATGGAACTAATACTTTCTACTTCAAAATCTCATGGGAATAACCTTTGGATTGTTTACCTGCTTAAATGAACTACTGTTACTTACATTTGCCTGTACATATTTAACAGCTTGATTCAGGCCATAGGGACCTTAGTTGGCAGTAGTGCCTGACTTTACATAGTCAGACAGATGAACGGTGAGCAATTCTTCTTGTGTTGGGCACGAAGTGACCTTTCTGTACCAGCAGACCAGCCTTACTCCTTCTTTTATAACACGTTTCTTCAAGGAAAATATGTTTCATCAGGAACACTGCAAACAAAATGTCACAGCTGTGTTCCACATTCCCCACCTATAAATCAGAGGAGAAGGTAGAATTTGTTATTTTGTGTTTTACCTATAGAGTTAATGTTTCATCTAGTTTGTGAGTCCTTAACAAAGTAGATGTAGTTATGTTCTTTTCCTTGTACACAAAGTAGACCTCTCTTACCAGCACTGTCCTATACTATTGCCATGCATACTGCCTTCAGATGTGTTTGTGCTAATCCTGTTTCCAACATGAGCAGCCATAATTGAGTTTGTGGTGATAATGACAATTTTTCTCTCTAGCTTGTCTTTACACTAAGATTGTGGAGCTGGCAAATTAGAGCTCGCAACCTTATGTAGCTGGCCTGAACAGGCTGCTTTGCTGCAAGCCTGTGTTCTCTTTTATAGGCCTGTTATAGAACTGGAGCTGAAATTTAATTTGGACCTGTTAGTTATCATCAGGATCAGTAGTTTTCCCAGCTGTGTCAGGTGGCTAAATCTCTACTTCCGACATAGTATATAGGTAACACTGAATCAGGATCTCCCAGGCAGAGCAGGAGTATATAACCTTTGTGGCTATTCAGCTTTTAATGTGACAGAACCTTTTCTATAAATATTAATATAGTTGTTTAATATCATTAAATAGTGACGTCTTCTGAATGTTTTTAGACTATCGAACTTATTGTAATCCTCTGTCCATTCTCCCTTTTCGTGAGATAATAATGGGCTCACTGTAACGGCTTCAGCATTCTGTTCTGCAATGTCATCCCTGCAAGGCCGTTGCACACGCACACAGTTCGGGTAGAGGTGAGAGCTTCAGTTCTTACCTGCTTCAGCTTCTAATTTCCTTTTTCTGCTTTAATTCCTTTTTCATACTTTGCCCAATTATCCATGTTGTGTGTCAGAGGTTAACACTCTATTCGTGATTTTGTATGCTTCAATCAAATCTCCTGTCCTTCATGTCTGATACTTTATATTTGCCAGTGTTATGTTTTACCCAGGGTTTTTTTGTAACCCGTTTAATACATTGCATCCAGGTTTGCTGTTATTTTTGTGAGCTGTTTGATATCCAGTTACTTCCAATTTAGTTTGCTAGCAAATGCAGCTTAGTTCATCAGGGCTGTTTTTTCTCTGTTATCTATATTGACTGTGACCTGTAAGTGTAGAGACGAGCTGGACTCCAGCTCAGTCTCTACTCAAAAGGAAACATTGCTGAATTCATGTCTAACAGTGCTTGTGGTTATGTTCTTGTTTCTTATAGCTCCCTCCCCTTAGTTTTGTTACCTTCCTGTAGAATTTTTCTGAGATATTCAGACAGAAACACACATTTTAAAACCTGTAACATGCCAAACAGACTTTATTTTAAACACCCAAAGAGCTTAGTTTCCCCAGTGCTTCTCTAATTTTCCATGTATAACTGTTGGTCTAATGAAAGATACTATCCTAGGTACAAGTCTGATCTGCCTACTTATAGAACATCATGGCAATAGCACAGTATCATAAAAGTGTACAGTATTAGATGCAATTTTAATAGTGTTAATAAATATATTTAGGTGAATGTAATAGTCCTTACTTTTAACTTTTTTACATTAAATTTATAAAACTATGGAGAACAAATTCTGCACTTTCAATGCAGTAAGTGGCATATAGTCTATGAAAAGCAACATGTCACTTGACATATTTTACATACATTTATTTAGTGGGGGAAGCTAACGTGTGAATAAGTTTTCACCACAACTTGTGAAAGCAGAATTACATAGCAGAAAAAAGGAAAATGTCTTATCTAGCAAGGTAATTCTTTGAAGGGATTACATTTTAAAGAGGACAATATATAATACAGAAGAAATCAAAAATACTGCATGAAAGATACTTATGCATTCCTACTTCCAAAAGGACTTTTTGTAGTCTATCACATATATGCTTGTATAAGGATCACTAATTTAAAGTTAACCCTGTGCTACAAACCAGTTAATTTCTGAACAAATGGCAAAAATGCTATCTCCGTTTGAATTCATAAATCAGTGTGTAGTATGCAAAGTTTACAGCTTCCAAAAGGGAAATCCATTTGAAATATTCTTGTGTAACATGCGTATTAGAGACCTTAAATGGATGTCCATATATGCATGTGTGTGCACACTGTAGTGTATGGATGCATATATATTTTTTGGGAACCTCAAGAAAGAATTGACTGGATACATGCAATTCAATGCAGTTATATTGGTTTGTTCATATCTGGGATCTTGTACAAATAACTTAGTCTATATAAAATAATAAAATTATTTTATTGCTGAAGAGGATACAAAATTAATGTCTATGTGCCTGTTAAGCCTACAGTAACTCTGACATATGTTTCCATGGGAAAATATTGAAGAATACACTTTATTTGTCTGTGCTTGTTTCTTATTCTTGTTTCTGTGCTTTGCTGCTTCAATCTGGGATCTTGTACAAATAACTTAGTCTATATAAAATAATAAAATTATTTTATTGCTGAAGAGGATACAAAATTAATGTCTATGTGCCTGTTAAGCCTACAGTAACTCTGACATATGTTTCCATGGGAAAATATTGAAGAATACACTTTATTTGTCTGTGCTTGTTTCTTATTCTTGTTTCTGTGCTTTGCTGCTTCAGCAAAAAAAAATTCTAAAATGTCAAGGATATCTAATGGTATTCAATCAGGAAGTAATCAGCTGTCTTAACTTCATGATCTTAACTTCTGATGAAAAATTAAGTTTTGTTTTCAGTTTTTCTGTAGAAGCTTAGATATCACCAAGTGAAACCACATTCAGTGGAGCTTTAAGATAACCTGTTTAAGTGCTTGTTTACAAGTTATTGCTGACGAGGTAGCTTTTCCCGCTATCAACACCTTCACAATTTTTTGTGTTTGTTGTTTTTCTTTGTATCGTTTCTCTCTCACTAAAAAAAAAAAAAGTATGGCAAGAGGGAACCTGTCAAATTGTCTATGAAAAATTAAGATGACATAATAGGTAGCTCAATCCTGAAATTTTAGGTAACAGGTGTAATTGTTACTAATTTTATTATGTAACTGACTGTTGTCTTTTGCCTTTGTTACTTTCCAATAAGTCTCAGGGAAATGTAGCTTTCAGGATGTGATTGTATGTCAGAGAAACTGTAATGTCTGGTAGGAATAGTTAATTTGTTGGTACAGCAAGAATAGCTATGAACAAACTCTTACTCTAGCCTAAAGTACAAGAGTTGTTGCAGGTACCAGAAAAGGTACCATGTACAAAAGTATGGAGAAAACAACAAACACTAAGAAAAAGGAGGTTATTTTTGCTTGTCATTTCGTGGTGTGAAGGATTATTTTCTGAAGGCTCCCTATAATGCAACTAAGATGCTTTTATTGTTTTCTGTCTCATTTGGTGGTGCTGGAGACTGCATGCTGCTATAATTTGGGAGCTTTTTATAATTTGAGAGTGTGCTTCTCATGGATAATTGTTCTTTGTAGGGAGTCTTGTTCTTTGAATGTGATGTACTGCTTCACACTATTGTCTCCAGCAGCTGCTGCTTTTTTTTTTTTTTTTTTAAATTTCATGTCCCTTCCCTCTTGAATCCATAGGAATGCAGAATATTGCAAGGTTTCTTTGGAATGCGATTGCCTAATGATACCTAATAATATTGTGGACTTGTTTTTTATTTTATTTTGTAACTACAAAATAATCTTATTGTTTTAGCTTCAGGTTTATGACTTCATATGATTTCTTGTTGTTGTTCTCTATAAATGCCTCACAAAAGTTTAAGGCTCACAAGTCTTAGTAAATAAACATGCACAGAATCTATTTTTATTTAATTGGCAGACTGTCTAGGTGACTTAAAACTGGAGAAGCTGGGTTTCTTAGTAAGTCAATAACAACGAGAGGGAAAAGAAATAGTGGCTCTGAAGATCATTCTTTAAATGATTTAAAATACCACTGAGAGATATCAAAATTAATTCAAAATGTTACATTATCTATGGCTTAACATGGGAACTTTGTGATGGGAATTTCCCTTTAGAAGGATTTAATTTAAGTTTATTCCAAATAAATGAATTGTGGGAATTTTTGTTAATTATAACTATATTTTTGTATGGTTGCTTTCATTGCTAGACCAAATAGAGGTTTTCAGAATACCATAAGACTTAACACTGTCTTATTTTTCTTAAAATTATATAGTTTTTTAATTATTATTTTATTTTTGTATATACAGTATTAGGAATATTCTGGAAGCTTGGTGTTAGCGCATACTTTTACCTGTTCAGAAAAACTCTTATGTGCTTTACAGTGAACTGCATAAGTAGTCTAGGTAAAAGTCATGTGGAGTGCTTACCCCTTTAAAGTTAGTACATATCTGAATTAGTTTGTGGGCTGACGTAGAACTTGATTTAGACAGTACTGGGGAGAGTAAGTGATGCTTAGTAAAAGTACGGTCTTTGAACATTACTGCATTTGTGGTGAAATAATTTCAAGTCATAAGGTTCTTGGTTTTTGTTTAAATTTTTGCTAACTAAATTCAAAGAAATTGTGCAATATTTTCTCTGCACCTTGAGAATGGAGAATACAGTGGAAGGCAAACTAAAAAGTACTCTTTAGG
The DNA here is from genome assembly GCF_000699145.1 of Aptenodytes forsteri. NCBI lineage: Eukaryota > Metazoa > Chordata > Aves > Sphenisciformes > Spheniscidae > Aptenodytes > Aptenodytes forsteri. The sequence continues at coordinate 3,952,790 of NW_008796044.1, read as the reverse complement.
AGAGAGTCAAATCATCAGCAATCTGACTATCCATCCTTTCACTTGTGCTGATAGTATATAGAATACCTAGAACTTGGAACTTGGAACTACAGGATTCTGTGACTCAATCGGTGTAGACCCAGTTCAGGACAAATTACAAAAGTAAATAAGTATCTTTTAACTTGAAAAAGGGGGCGTGTTGTGCTCTTATTTGGTTTCACAGAGAAGGAAGTGGATTCCTTTATGCTAAAATTCACAGTTGAGTTACAACTGGAAACCTTAACGATAAGGAGAAAAACCCTGAAGCTGAAGGAATTAATTAAGTTTCATAATCTTTGAAGTATTGCAAATGTTTAGAAATTATTTTAAATAATAAAACTTGACTGATTAATACCTATGATTTTTCCTTCAACCTGTTTAAAGTATGAATCAAATTTGAAGTGCTTCATTTCTTATATGGAATCATAGCATAGTTTGGGTTGTAAGGGACCTCTGAAGGTCATCTAGTCCAACCCCCCTGCCCTGGGCAGGGACACCTTCAACTAGATCACGTTGCTCAGAGCCCCGTCCAACCTGACCTGGAATGTTGCCAACAAACACCACCTCTCTGGGAAACCTGGGCCAGTGCTTCACCACCCTCAGTGTAAAAAATTTCTTCCTTATAGCTAGGCTAAATCTACCCCCCTTCAGTTTAAAGCCATTCCCCCTTGTCCTGTTGCAACAGGCCCTGTAAAAAAGTCTGTCCCCATCTTTCTTATAAACCCCCTTTAAGTACTGATAGGCTGCAAGAAGGTCTCCCCAAAGCCTTCTCTTCTCCAGGCTGGACAACCCCAACGCTCTCAGCCTTTCTTCATAGGAGAGGTGTTCCATCCCCCTGATCATTTTCGTGGCCCTCTTCTGGACCCGCTCCAACAGGTCCATGTCTTTCTCATGC
>NW_008796044.1:3941915-3949328 GCF_000699145.1 Aptenodytes forsteri | reverse complement strand
GAACCCCTGGCTGTGGCACCAGTCCCATAACCATTTGTTGACTCGCCAGATTCGACCGGCCCTTTCAAACCCCTTCCCTTTGACCGGCAGGATTGATGAAAAAAACTACCTGTGCTCCCGAGTCCCTTACCGCCGCTCCCAGGGCTCTGTAGTCCTTCTTGATAGTCCTCAGACTGCTCCTGGCTGTGTCACTGGTGCCCACATAAAACAGCAGCAGCAGATAATAGTCAGTGGGTTGTACGGGGCTTCGTAGCTTCTCAGTGACACCCCTGATATGAGCCCCCGGTAAGCAGCACACCTCTCTAGAGAGTGTGTCCAGTTGGCAAATGGGTGCCTCTGTACCTCTCAGAAGAGAGTCGCCTACTACTGTTACCAGCCTTTTCTTTGTTGTGCTGGTTGTTATACAGGGGAGAGGTCGGGTAGATGGTGCAGACCTCCCAGCCGGAGCCACGGCCTTTGTTCTCAGACAAGTGCCCGCCATTCTGCCTTGAGGGTCAGGTAGGATGAGTGCCCTTGACCTTTGCTGACGGTCACAGAACGGTGCCTCGTGGCTGGGTTACGTGTACTCCAAGTCTCCCACTCGGCCTGTGGAATGCCCCTCCTTCGAAGAGGGGCCCTCCTATGCGAACTGCTGTGCCATGCTCTAGCTGCTGCACCCACGGTCTGGTCGCAGCGCTCCCTGGGGCTGCCTTTTGTGGGAGTGGGAGATGGTGGCAGTTACACTTGGCGCCACCCTCGCCTCGTCAGCCGCCCTTGTGAGAGCTGCCGGCTCCCAGTGGGTCCCTTCACTCCCCTGGGATTTCCCTGGCTCAGAAACCTCCCCTGTACACCGCGAACCACTGCTTCGCTGCGGGGATGTGCCTGCACCGGAGCTGATCGCTTCTGCGAGTGACCATACGATCATGTCAGTTTTATTTATTAGGGATAGTGTTGCTGTTTTCTGTCTTCATAGTGCAAATAAGGAGCATATTTGATTTGTCTTTTTCACAAGGCACCTCATCATTTTAACATTTTTCTTTTCCACTACCTTATTGGTTTAGGAATTAACAGTTGCATGTTCAAGTTTTTCACCTCAGAAGTTTGCTAAACTCATACCTACTATGGTTCTTCATCAGACTTAACCCATATATATGAATAGATTTGGCAAGCAAACTTGCCTGTTTAGCTGCTGATTCTTCTAGTAAAGCTATTTCAGAAATAAGGAGAATATTTATCTAGGCTAAGTGTGTAGGTTTTTTTTCATACTGACCATTGCATTGACAATAGAAACTTGCCAGTGTCACACAGAAGAGAAGACATGGTTTGAATGTGGTTCGGGTTTTTTTTTTTTTTTATCTTCCACCATAATGGATTCTTTAATTTTCTACTTTTACATTGTGGAAAAGCCTTAACAACTTTGGCGGTTTTGCACTCAATTTAAGGTCCGTAAAGAGTATCTGTGCCTTCTGTTAGAAAGGCAGTTTATGTATTGAGAAGTCTATGTCCTTTTTGAACATATTATTGAGAAATGTTAAGATTCAATATGATGTTGTTTTAAAGAAAATATATCTACTACTGACAGCTTGAGAGTACACAGGTATTTAAATGTGGAGGATTCTGATCTCTTGCTAATATCGGTCCGTCTGTTTCCTGAGATAGTAAATCAATTTGTTAAATGAATTGACAGTCTTAGCACTGGATTTTTTTTAATGTATATTATTTTTTTGTTTTTAGCACCAACTAAATACCTTCTGCATTTCTATAAATTTGGGAAATTGTGGATTTCTAACTTAAAGTTTTGCTTTTACAGGATGTGGAAGGTGCTACATGTCTGTCTTGCCAGTGAAATTATTTGAATTAGTTTCTATTAACACTCACCTTAAGGACTTTTTACACTTTTGTAGTGTTGGTGGGATTTTGGGGTGGTTTTGGCATAACTGTTTAAGGCATTCTGGCAGCACCTGTTGTTCATATAGTTATTTATTGGACCATCTTTCAAACAGGAGAAGTGAACTGTAGAGGTTAATAACAATCCTAAATAGAATCAAGCAGAAATAGAAATGTTCTAGAATAGAAGTTTTATATAAATTATAGAAAACTATATGGGAAATATAGAAAAATATAGAAAAATACAAATAGAAGTGTTTTGCTTTGTTCTTGTTAGTACTTTCTTGCTTTTTTCTGGGTTTTGTTTGCTTGCTGGTTTTAATTATAATTTATTGATCCCTTTTACAGCATGGTCTCACAAAAAGTTGTATTACTACAACAAACAGCAGCAATGAGCCATAGTCTGGAGCAGTGACCTTTCTCAGCCAGTTTTGTCTAAGCAGAAATGTGCTATGTATTTATTTTACTTGTTTAATATATATTGTAACAATAGGTTTAGGGTTGTAGTGTTTACCCTTAGTTTCTTAAACTCTGAGTTGAGTTTAACCCATCTGCAAGTGCTGTTGTGGTTTTGCTTCCTCAGGGTGCTGTCAGTGCATCAGGCTACATTATTCCTTCTCTGAGCAAGCAATAGAGTAAGTGACCCTTGTAATTCTCAGCTTAGGAAGAGATAAGTCAGTCTCCCGTGGTTTTCTAATTGATCCACTGGTGACCAGTGTTAAACATCCCACCTCCACCTGTTCATCGCTTATTGGCTCTCATGTGGCTAATTCAAGCTAAATTAGTAACTTTCCTGCATGGTTCAGCATTCTGAGTTGCTTATCCCTTTCTGTAAGTCCAGGTTTGGCTCAAACTTACAGTGGTGCACAAATGTACTTTGTTAAAATCTTTCCTGCTGTCTTCTGTGTCTCAAGAGCTTCACCTTCCACAGAGCTTTTAACTCTTGTACGCTTTCACGCAGAGTATTTTTTCTTATTTGCTTTCTTTCCAGTAGGATATGGCTTTTTGTGTTTGCTTACTTTTTATGAAGTTTGCAGGGACTTCACTTAGTAACAGAAGAAAGACGAATCAGTGGTTCATAGCAAGAGCTTCACAGCTGTCGGTTTTTGTTATTAATTATATGAATGGTTTTGCATGGTATGTTTAATAGGATACTGTATTTAAATATCATATTTTCATTATTGTTTTTACTGTGACAAAAGCTACAGGAAAAAAATGTTCTGTGTCTCTGTAGGAGCTGTGTGCAGCTCATTTAGGTGACTCATGTCAAGGGTACATGCATCTTACAGCCTGGTTGGACTGTGAGAGCTTTGCATAGAACAGAAATCTCAGGTTCTATCTAGCTCTGCAATTTCAATTTCTTGGTGATAAATAAGATGCTATTAAAAAAACCCAAACAAACAAAAATATCAAACCAAAAAAACCCAGGTGATGATATGAAGCAAAGCAAAAAAAAAACAAACCACAAAACCAAAAACAATAAACCCCCCTCCCTCCCCCCAAAAAAATCCAAACCAAACAAAACCCATCCAGCAACTTAGGAGTTCATTTGAGATAGATGGTTGGGATTAGTGGAGTGATGGCCCCATATGATATTAGTTTATATGGTCAGTTCTTAGCTCCAAAACCAGATTTGTTCCATGCTTTACAGCTTCACTGGCTGAGACTCATGGTTTTACTATTTCAGAATTTGCTGATTTCCCCATCTCCTTCCTACTGAGGCTGAATGGTCATGTGATATGTCCAGGATCCCAGTAACTTCAACGGCCACAGATTCAGGGGCTGATATTTTTACTCTGGTTGATTCTTTCTCATAAGACTGGAGTAGATGTCAATCACTGAGTTGTAAAATTCTATATATATCTGTAACTATTGTTTTATAAATAAAAATTCCTCACCGGGGAGTTTCATTGTAGTAAAGTGGTGACTTCTACCATGCACCAAGAAATAGCTTGGTATATGCAAATTAGTCCTCCCTGAAAATATTAATTTTCAACTCCTCTGACATTATTCCTGTTATTTCACAGAAAACGCTTTTGAATCTGAGCTGATATTTTTCCCCTGAAAATGTAGATGAAGGGCTAATATTTTAAGATAAATATAATTTTTTCCTGAAGTGGACAGAATGCAATTTGGCTGTTAATGAGCACATCTTTTATAAAAATGTTCAACAAAAAAACCAAAACAAAAAAACATCTAAAGGAAGAGGAATATTAATGTAAAAAGTTGAGGGCTAAGAAAGGAATTAGAGAAAAGTGACTTTACAGAGTGAACATGATTTAAAAAGAAAGGTTTCAGGGGCAAAAGAAAAATTCTATTTATATCATGTGGCCTGATGTGCAGTGAAAGGGATTAAATTGAATATTGATTTTTGGAAAGGTATGACTATGCTGTTAAAATGATAAAGACAAAAAAAACAACAACAAAAAAAAAACCTATACGAGAAAACAATGAGAGAATTGATCACCAAAGAGAGTTGCAACTGAGGACCATATTCTAGTTGCCAGGTTCTCAAAGGAGTCATAATTTCTGTAACTGGCAGAAATGCATTAGGCTGATGATGATCAAGGAATAAGTATCAAAGTAATTCATGGTGAGGGTGAGAATGTGAAGCTAATGATGAAGAATTTCCACCTAAAAAGCTTCAGCAGTAATAAAGAACTGATGTCCAGTGTGATGAAGGATGAAATGCAAGGTAGTAAAGACTGTGGAGAGACTAGGCCATTTTTCAAGTTGGCCAAAAATAAGATAGATGGAAGAATTAATCCCTCATAATTAAAGATGTGCAATTTACTTCAGTAGACTGAAGCTTAAGCAATTGAAGTGATTCTTTACAAAAACATAATTTAGTTTTCAAACGGTTATAGAGAATTAACTGGCTAATGAGATTTGTACTAGCCATGTCATGGAAGCCCCAAAAATGTTCCAAGCTAGAAGATCTGGTTTCTTTAGCATTGGTCTCAAATGTATGTAGAAATGTTTTAATTTCTTCATTCCAAGTAGGGTTTTAGTCTAGATGTGCATTAGAAAAGGTTTATCTAATATTGCCCTTTCACTTCTAGGAGTGAGGAATCCATTTCATAAAGAAAAGAAGGGGAGACAGGATTTGAGTGCTAGAAGGTGGGAGAGTGGTGAAATAAACTATGTGGCCAAACCTGCAGTCATAAAAATCTCTCCTCAACTTGTCTCTGATCAGAATCCATAGATATATGTCATCAAAATCAACTTGCAACTTGTCTCTGATCAGAATCCATAGATATATGATTAGGCATTAAAAAAAAAAAAAAAAAGGAGGAATTTTTGCCACTTCATATTGTTTTAAAAGAGCCTTTTTCTTGAAAGGACCAAACAGCTTGGATCTTGCCTATGCCACACTCAAAATACAGGTCATCAGCTACTGTTTTGTTTTTCTCAGCACAAGAAATGATTGTGTCCTCCTGCTATACCATGGCTGAAGCACAGCTTTTGTTTCAGTGACTTCTCCCTTCCAAGATATTTATATCCACGTCAGTTGTATTTTCAGCCAGCTGTAGGTTAAGAAGAGGAGCTTGCAACACTTTTTTTTTTTTTAATAGCGTGTTATGAGGCAGAAGGTGCTTTTGGTTCAGTAGACCAGAAGAGAGTAAGAGAGTGTATTAGTGAGCATGATTTTAGTATTGAGACTCAATATATATACTCCTCTTCCTAGTGAGAATACTTCATGGAAGAACAGAGTCAGCTTGTCATACCTTATTCACAGACCTGTTGAGGAAAAAAAAACAAAAAACAAAAAGAAAACAAAAACACCCCAACCTGTTAAATTGCCACAGATTCAAAGTTAGGACATCAACTCTGCCAGATAAGAGACTAATCAGTATTCATGCATTACTCATTATGTATTTATACATACAGTAATGCTTTATCTGGGTCCTTTGTTGGTGTCTAACCCTGTATCAGTCATATACAGTATCAGGCAACATCGTCAGAATTCATGGCAGCATCAGGAGGGAAGAAGGAAGATGCCGATATGTCTAAATGCAGGTGCTCACATGTGTTAGTGGACCTCACCCCAACCGGTCAATTCTGTGCGCAAATGAATGTGTTCTTGCTTTAAGCCCCTATTGTATAGAGGGACACACATTTTTGTACCATGAGGCGCTAGATAACAGCTTGTAGCTGCAAGTGTAGAAACCAGGAGATGCAGTCATGGCTGTGAAATGTTGGAAAGCCCAGAAATAAACTGTACTGGTGTGCTTATGGATTTCCCTTCACAAAAATAGAGAATAAAAAGTACTACTATCTTACTCATCAGCTGCTGGCAAGCGATACAGTGGCAGATATCCTGGAAATTCAACTGAATAGACTTAGGAGTGGGATTTGGAAACTACTATGGACAATACAAATAATTTAATATCTGTGTAGTTGTGGCTAGTGGAAAAAATCTGTTGTGGCATAAATCAAGAAGCAATAATGCATTTTGTCTTCTTGCTATCCATCCAAGTTTTGTTTGACAAATAATGTTGCTTGTTTCTCTGTGTGGCTTTTGGCATTCTACCTTTTCCCTGTTTGGTGGCTGTGCTGCACACATACTAGTTATGCTTCTAAAGCTTACTGATATCTGCAGTATTTGTTAACTTAGGTGTTCTCCTCACTGGCTCAAAGATAGTTTGTTTTGCTTTGTTCTTAAATAAATGGGTGTCAGCTCTACCACTGAAAAATCTTAAATAGAAACAGGGTATTTTGATTCTTCTGAGGTTGCTATAAACAGCAGCATGATAAACTTACATTCCTCTGGATGTGTTCATTTCATTTTGTTTAACTTACCTTGTGTAAAATGCTTTGACTCCAGTGTTCTCTTGCAATGGTAAGTTTTTAGGTATTAGTTATCCCATGGTAAAAATGTTTTCCTTTGACGGCAAAAGTAGTCTTAGAACTGCTCAGCCATCTCAGCAGTTGCTCCATGGAGTGCCATCATATAATATGAGGATGCCCTTTATTTCTTAGAGGGAGCAGAAAAAAAACCCTTGATGTTATATTGAATTCTTAAGTTATTCATAATACTGCTTTTCCTGATGGAAGAGAGAAGTGAATTAGTTGTTTTGCAATTTTAGCTGTGTACATATATTACTATTTAAGATCAAAAGGCCTTAAAAATAGAAATAACCTAGTGATGATATCTTGGTATCTCTTGATATAGATGGCTTTCCTTATTATTGTGGTTTAATCCCAGCTGGCAGCTAAGCACCACACAGCTGTTCACTCACTTCCCACCCACCTACCCGACAGTGGGATGGGGGAGAGAATCAGGGGGAAAAAAAAAATTAATGGGTTGAGATAAAGACAGTTTAATAGGACAGAAAAGAAAGGGAAAATAATGATAATAATGATAAAAGAATATACAAAATAAGTGATGCCCAATGCAATTGCTCACCACCCGCTGACTGTTGCCCAGTCAATTCCTGAGCAGCAGTCACCGCCCCCCAGCCAACTCCCCCCAGTTTATATACTGAGCATGGTGTCATATGGTATGGAATATCCCTTTGGCCAGCTTGGGTCAGCTGTCCTGGC
>NW_008796044.1:3939118-3941897 GCF_000699145.1 Aptenodytes forsteri | reverse complement strand
GCAGGAGAAGCTGAAAAGTCCTTGACTAGTGTAAGCACTGCTTAGCAACAACTAAAACATCAGTGTGTTATCAACATTATTCTCATCCTAAATCCAAAACACAGCACTATACCAGCCTCTAGGAAGAAAATTAACTCTATCCCAGCCGAAACCAGGACACTTGTTTAGGGGGTGTTTGCATCCTTCATATGATTGGAAGAGAAATTCAGCCAAGGAAGTCAGACTCTATCCCTCAGCTTCTATTTTGAGTAAGAAACTTCTTAAGTAGCAATGCTTACCCTGCTCTGAGCAAATTCTTTTTTTTTTGATTCTCCAGTATATTTTAATTCAGTTTAGTTCCACACACCCCCCCCCAAGGTTCTTTGTGAAGGCCTCAGAGGTTAGCAGGCAAATAGTGAGGATTTTGGATTGGGCATGTCCTCCTGAATCTAAAACTCCATTGTAACATAAGAGATCTGGTTTCTGTTATTGGTGCTGCTCCTGACCTTGAGCTTTCACATCCCTTTCTTTGTGTCCCAGTTTCCTAGCCAAAAAAATAATGGGATACCTTGTAGAGGAGACAAGTATATAATCTGAGGTTAATATCATTAGTAATGTTGGATCGGTGAGGGGTTAAAAGTATTTTATATATAAAACTGAACAACCCTATGGCTGTGAAAAACTGAAATCAAAGAAATGTATCACGTGATAATTCAAAAGTCAGCTTGTACAGGTTCTGTCCTTAAAAGTGGAGAACAATTGATTTTCTTCAGTGCTAGTATAGTATTAAGGAAGACTTAGCAGAGGTTGGGTTTATGCTGCTGATATTTATAATTTAATTGGCAAAGAATGGATGGAAATCAAGATCTCACAGCATCAAGAGGCAGTGTTCCCTATTAAAATAAGATATTTATATAATTCTCTAGTTGCCAACTTTACTAATTTTTAGATTAAGAAAACAAGTATAAAGTGGAGAAGACTGGTATCAATTAAAATTTCAATCTGTATTCTCATAAGGATCTCTTTATTCTTGAAATATATGCCTGTATAGTATAACTGATTATAAGGACTTGTTTGCTTTTCACTTTTATTCAGTTGAGATTAGAAGTCATGTAATAAATGACCACTCAAAATCAGGATGTGTAAAAAAAAAAAAACGTAACCAGAAGACACGTTTTCTTTTTAACAATCAGAGGTTTTCTGGGTACACCTCTCTGCTGCTATTCCGTTCCTGGTCACCAGCAGTCATGGGAAGACACTTCAGTCTGTACTCATGAAGTTCTAGTTCCTGACCTGGCTTATTCAGCTCAAATAGCCCATCCTGCTATCATTTTTGATGCACAAATGGTGGAGGATGCACAAGTGAGCAAGGGGTTCCAATTGAAAAAATTTCCTCAAACACTAATTGAGGAATGCCTTGTTGTTATCCGGTTACCTTAAATCATACTTAAGTGTGGAAAAGTTAAAATGAAAATGTAAGCATTCATTCATCACATCCAAGCTCTACAACGCTTGCAAAATTATGTCAATCTGAAGAAATAAAAAGAAAAATGTCTAGCCTACTTCACTAAGGCTGCATCAGAAAGCTGTGTGTCCCTCTTTCTCATTGGCTAACTTGATACCGACAGTATGGTAGGGTTTCAGACACTGCATTTGCCTTTTGTCTTAGATAGTCCGTATGTGAATGTCTCTGTAATAGAAATTTATCTGAGCAAGTTTTGATAGGAGGAAACCTTCAGGCACGCTACTCTGTTTCATTTTTCTTTATGGACCCAGGCAGGTTTAGTCTTTAACTTCAGAATTTATCTTAACAGGTAGTCTGGAAAACTTCTAATTAAAATAAGTATGTTTTATTTAGATATTTAAATAACTCCTAGTCAAACAAAGGCATATCTCTTCTACATAATGGAATAGTAAACAACTTCCTGCTTCAATGAAGAGTAAATGTTGCACGCGTCCTCTAGTGGACATTTGGCACATTTCCATGTTGAGTAATAAATACCTTATGCTGGACTCTGAGTCATGTTGGTTTGTACATCAAGAAAACATGATGCAAACATCTACAAAGGTTTAGTTTTGTAACTGGCAATGGTTTGAAAGATATAAATCACATTAAAGATAATTTCAGAGAGAACATATTTTGAATAACTTTTATAGACTTTGGAAAAAATAGTTACAATATGTTAATTGTAACTAATACAACAAGGAGAAAACAGACCAGGAGTTCTCAGTGTAAGATTTGCACAGGAGATACTGCAGGCAATATATTTACCTGTACACATAATTTATCTAAAAAAAATTTGTACTTTCTGAAATATGACTTGGTCACATTTGACTAAGAAAACTTGGAAATGGTAGAAGGGAAATTTCATGACAAATTCAACTTCTGAGGTACATTCTGATCTCAATCAGGCACAGTGTAAAAATTCACAGAATCATAGAATCATTTAGGTTGGAAAAGACCTTTAAGATCATCAAGCCCAACCGTTAACCGAGCACTGCCAAGTCCACCACTAAACTATGCCTCGTAGAAGGGAAATTTCATGACAAATTCAACTTCTGAGGTACATTCTGATCTCAATCAGGCACAGTGTAAAAATTCACAGAATCATAGAATCATTTAGGTTGGAAAAGACCTTTAAGATCATCAAGCCCAACCGTTAACCGAGCACTGCCAAGTCCACCACTAAACTATGCCTCGAAGTGCCACATCTACACGTCTTTTAAATACTTCCGGGGATGGTGACTCAACCACTTCCCTGGGCAGCCTGTTCCAATGCTTGACAACCCTTTCGGTGAA
>NW_008796044.1:3936296-3937110 GCF_000699145.1 Aptenodytes forsteri | reverse complement strand
GTGATGGCAACTATATCATAGTTTTCCTGCTGCACAGTGGCTTCTAGCTCCTCCTGTTTGTTGCTTATGCTGCGTGCATTGGTGTAGATGTACTTTAGTTGGGCTATTGATCCCGCCACATTTTTTTGGGGAGAAGCCCTAATTCCTACGTAACCATCCTCAGGTGCTTATGTGATTTCCAACACATCCATAACCCTTCCGTCTTTGCTGTTGCATGGATCTCCATCCCCTACCTCCACTGAGACAGCAGACCAAAAGACCAAGGACCTTGCTAGCACACCGTCCCTCAAACATTGGCATGCCACCCCCAGGTTCATCTCTAGCGAGCCTGTTTTTCTCCCTTTCCCCCTTCAAATCTAGTTTAAAGCTCTTTCAATGAGCCCTGCTAACTCCTGTGCAAAGATCCTTTTTCTCCTTTGAGACAGGTGTACCCCATCTGTCATCAACAGGCCTGATGTCGTGTAGACCAACCCATGATCAAAAACCCCAAAATTCTGCCAGTGACACCAGGCTCAAAGTCAGGTCTTGATCTACTGGTTCTTCCTGTTTCTTCCCTCATCATTCCCTGCAACTGGAAGGATAGAGGAGAACACTACTTGTGCTCCTGATCCCTTAACCAGTCGTCTCAAGGCCCTGAAGTCTCTCTTGATTATCCTCAGACTTGTTGCAACTTCATTGCTGCCCACCTGAAAAATCAGTAATGGATAATAATCTGAGGGCCGTACTAGGGTAGGAAGTGTTCTCTTCACATCTTTAACCCGGGCCCCAAGGAGGCAGCAGACTTCACTAAGAAGTGGGTCCGGTCTGCATATTG
>NW_008796044.1:3894243-3935979 GCF_000699145.1 Aptenodytes forsteri | reverse complement strand
GGGCCTGTCTCAGGGAAGGTAGGGTGCGCTTCCAGTAGTCTGTCTCTTTCTTGCACTCCCTGATATTCCTCAACCTGCTCACCTCCTCTTGGAGGTGTGTCACTATGCAGAGGAGTTCCTCTATGTGGGTGCATTTCCCACAGGTGTGCTCACTGCTGCCGTCCGATACTGGCGTAAGAGCAGGGCGCAGCCTGACACCTCGGTGGCAGTGTGTTCCCACCAGAGCTCTGTCTGGGAAGCTGCGTCAGTCGTGGTGGGTGCAGAGCTTAGAGAGGCCATGGCTTTCTGCCAGGAGGATACCATTGCTCCCTGGTCAATCTGGCAGAGCTTCAGTGCCCTTCCGTGCAAGCTGCCACACAAACTGCCACGCCATGCCACGCTCTGCCCGCCTGTTCACAGCTCTCCTGGTCACTAGCGCTCCCTAAGGGCTTCTTTTATACGTGTGGTATTGGGTCTCTGATATTAGCAAAATCAAATATCAGTTTAGATCAGTTTATCTAAGCTCATTTGAATGAAGGTATGAGAAAACTCAACACTGTAGCATTATAACAGTAGTTTGGGAAGATATGTGATAGTGTATCTGTATAGGTATATCTTCTATAAAATTTTATAAAAGGGCTTATCTTACTACCAGTCCTGATGAAAGAAATATTTCTTTCAAAGCATAATAGAATCTTTCATCTAGATTAGGGGTACCACTAAAGAGTCTATCAAGACTTAACATGCAGCTAGAAAAATGTACTACAGTAGGGTTTTTAAAAGAATGAAATATTACATTCTCTGTTTTCCTATAAAAAAAGAAGTCTATGCATTTACTAATTTTGTTATAGTTAAACGCAGAATATCTCTGTTCCTAATTCAGCATCAAAATAATAGCTGTGTACTATCTTGCTAGTGATTGTACTTAGTGAATCATGCAATCAGGTGAGAGAAACTAAGTTGTAAAGAAAAACATCTGTGCAAGAAATGTACCCAGTTGCTTTTAGGAAATATATTATTTTGTTCACCAGTAAAATACTCTTCAGGCTCTTCAGTTTGTCACTCTAATTGTCAATCATTTTAGGCTGAACTACACTATTTATGACCCTTCCGAGATGGTGCGTTTCAGTGGTATGCAGTGCAGAGGAGAGGGTGGGAACTCCCCATGCCAGAACTCCAGCAACAGGGCACCATGGCATGTGGAGAGGCTTCTGTTTCTGTGAAGCTTTACACTGTTATGTGATAGAGTTCTTGTTATATGACAGATTTTTTCCTTGGATGGAAAAAAACTGGCTCTTGACCTTAAAGAATTTGAGTAGAAGCTAACTGAAAACCTGATTATTAAGTGATCCTGGTATGAAGGTTTTAAGCCACGTGGGAAATATTGCGAGTTATGAAAAAGGATAATTTCCATAGTAGAAAATGACAAAACATGCCTTGCTAGTGAGCTATGCATCTCTAAAAACAAGGTGTAAAATGAAGCCCAAAGGCAGTAAGGTCACCCTGTAGCTTGGGCTCTTCAGTGGAAACAGCCCTGCCCTATAAAGACAAAATCTGTTGCATGACACAGTTGGAAATACGTAGACATTACCTTCTAGGGGTGAGGAGGGGTTAAAGCCAAACAGGTAGGTACAAGGTAGGGATGTAGAAAAAGGAACAGCAAAATAAGGGAAAAAAAGGAGCCAAAGTAGTGAGACTTGACCAGAGGAAAGACTGAGAGCGCTGTAGTTTCTCTGTGTACTGAACAGGATGAAACCATAATACCCCACTGCTGTCACGGTCCGTTTGGATCTCTCACATTTACAGGACAATGTACTCTGTGATTTAAACTTCATTTCGTGAGCTGATTAAGAAATACAATTAAAAAAAACATAAACAGGGGCTCAATCCCCTTTTGTCTAGACGAGTATATCATGTGAATTCACTTATTCACCATTCAAGTCATAAGGTTTCATAACTTATAACCCATAGCTCTTAATCCATGCATTTATGAGGAAAAAAAAAATAAACTAATTCCGTAGCTGATGGTGAGAGCGCTTATCCTTCCTCCTCCTCCTTCAGGGTGCAGGTGTCACCTGTATCACACCAGGAAGCACGAAAGCCTCAGCAGTCTAGCTGCTGTTGGATCTGCTTCAAAAGCTTTTTGGGTAAGCTGATGTTTTATACCTTCTAGCTTGGACGCTTGGTCTATGCCATTTCCGTAAATTAGCAGATTTTGATGAAACTGCCAGACAGAAGATAATGGCTGCAGGAGACAGAGTTTGCAGGTGATCCTGGCTGCATAACAGCCCATTAGGTCTTTCGGGCCACTTGTCCTGCCTAGGTGGTGCTCTTGCTTTGACCTAATGGTGCTGCTCCCTGCTTACATCAGGCTTTAGCGTGAGCTGGGTGAACAGTGACACACTGCCTTTTTTTTTTCCTTTTCTTTTTGTCTCTATAGAGCATGTAGAGCATGGTTCCATATTCAGAGCAGCGCTCGTTCCAAGAACCAGTGGGATAGTTGTTTTAGCTGAGCATTGAAAGCACACTGCCTTCTACCCTGCTCCCTGTTGTTGTCTTTTCTTTCCCAATATGTTTAGGATTTGCATAAGGTCAGGTAAAGCATGTGTCTTTATACGTGCTAAGAAACATCTTTGAAAGATACTTACAGCTTATTATGTGAGCTCTTTACCATCTTCTAACACACCCCATATAGAGGCAAAAAATGCAGAGAGATGCAGACAAAAAAAAAAAGAAATATTGCAGCATATAGTTGTTTCTGTGATATCAACACTAAGGCTAAAAATTAAAAAAATATAAGTGGAACATGAGATCTGTCTTGTAAAGATGTAACTGCAAAGAAAGACTCTCCTGTCTAGAGTATAATGTGGCAAACCTGCAGAAATGTAATATTTACAGTAATTTAAAGAATGACAGCTAATGCTTAAGTCTTGTTACAACTGTTACAAATTAGATTCCCTAGAAGGTGTTATTGTTCTTGGGGTTTCCTTTGTTTGTTTGTTTTTGAGTGATGTTTTTTGAGTATCAGGAGGAGAATTCAATCAAACTGGATAACATAAATGTTAGTATGGAATCACGCTCTATTTTCTGTTGGTAATACCAAATGTTATACAAACTGTCCTGTGAAGCCTTTGCTTTAGAAGCTTGGCATATCTTAAGAAATGTATCCCTTCCTTTTCCTCTCCCCCTTCTTCTGCTAATGGTACTTGAGCAATCCTGCCTAATGACTGGAAAAGCAAATTTGCTTTGTCCTTCATGAATATCCACAGAATTCAGCAGGGATTTGGCCAAGAAAGTTGGATCATTCCTCCCAGAGAAGAAATTTGTAAATCTAGGAGTGTGGTGCTGTTTGTACAAGATCTAAAAGCAGCTTTCAGCATTTGCTAGAGAGGCTTGTGTAGCTTTAAGTAAGGAGATTATGTAAAACGCTGACTAAAGCTGAGAGCTTGCAAAGGCTCTGCCTAGCAGCAGAGCTGTGTAAGAGAAATTAACAAATGGCTTTTGAGTTCTCCCAGGGCAAGGACTTCTCACTATAACATATTTCGGTTTCCTTGTTTGGCCATTAGTCAACCCAACTTTCCTCGTTACATCTGTGTTAATCTTGTGTTCATCTTTCATTAATACATTAATATGTGCTTTCTTCTGGCTAGGATATATTTTTCCAGGTGTTTATTTTATTCTGTGAGCACTAGAGAGGAACGTCCTTACCCTTATATCAATCCCACTTAATGAAAAATAAAAGATTAGTATTTGAAGTTGTACTTAGGTGTTCATTTGAAAATTCACATGAAAGCAACCTCTAGTGATGGGTTGGGTTTGGGTTGGGTTTTTTCTGGGATACCTTTACTGATTGAAAAATTGATTGTATTTTTTATCTCAATACATGGAGACAAGAAAAAGGAAATTATCCTGAGTTGGAATAAAAAGCTCCAACTGAAACTTGAGTAAAACTTTACAAATATATTTCAGGTAGACTCAAGTATTTCACTAAAAGTTTCAGTGAAGCTTTTATATAAGAATATACAAGTGACAGAAACAAAGCTGTACTGCCAAAACCTTCAGAACTTATGTTTTTTGCACTTTTGTTACATGTTTGTTTCAGGACTAAATTAACATTTTTCTGCAGAAAAATGTTTTGATCTTGTGTTTACTGACCTGCTTTAACCCTTTGAATATTCTATGTGTTCCGCATATCATACTCTCTAGTATAACTTTTCATTAGACCATCTCCAGGTCATTTATATTCCCATTCAAACATTACCTGTAGCAATATGACTAATGGTGAAAATAACATGCTCGTGCACAACCAGTTTAATGCTTTGCAACAGTACTAAGGCGGAAAGGGAGAGAAGAAAACTCCACTTTAGGAAGAAGCTGCCCTGTTCAGTGGCAGCTGCAACCTTGCATACCCTAAGTGATCTCCAGGGGTGCAGTAGTGGACAGGAGGGGTGATGTGAGCATGATTTGGGCACTGCATGCTTGGAAAACTGCATGCTGCTCCTGGAAAGAAGCCCTGGGTGTTCCTGTGTGGGCGAGTGGACTGTGCCTTCAGCTAGTCATGAATTTCTCTGCCCCAGGGAGGATAAATTGAGGAGTTCTTCTAAAGGGGCATAAATAGCAGAGATTCTGTTCTATTTCTTTGCTTTACAAGATTATTTTGGACTTCAAGAAGTATGATTTGGATAAGCAACTGCATGCAGCTGGTTAGAAGATTGGTGTCCCATAACTCAACTGATACAGTTGAGTAGGGTCACTGAACAGACGATGACCTGGCATATCTCAGCTTGTATCTGACTTGGACTGTGAGGATCAGGTTCTCACATTTCATTACTATATTTTAGATATTTTGTTAATAACCTACTGTACAAACTCCTGTTTTGTTGAATTCAGTCGCTTGAAAAATATACTGGCTATAAAAATCAAATTGGGCCCAATCCTGTCTTCAATAAAGCTTTAAAAAAACAGAAGTACTATTGAAGTAAATGGACATCATAAGCATTCTCAATCCGTTATTGAATGCAGTGTATTAGTTAGAGGAGCATGGATATAAGAACTACCTTTTGATCATACTTCTTGAATAGCAGCTTAGTTTGAGTGTACAGTCCCCTTTTAATTAGCTTTCATGACAAACATCAAAGAAACGAGTGTTTCTATAAACTTCTATTTGTAGAAAGTGTATAGAAAGTATCCCTCATTAATCCAGAACCACTGAATCAGTTGTCAGAGAGCAGCTGTGAATTTTGATAATTGCCTAATTAATCTAATGATACATTTTTCCTATCATGATCAAACTAATACATTTCTGCACTGGAGTTGGATTCTGCAGCTGAGTTGTCTTGATACTGGTTTTGGATAGTGACTTTTAAAATTGAAATGTGCTTAGGTGTATTAATAAAGCTGAGCAAGTAAAAGTAATTTTCCAATAACTCAATTATTCTCAGCAGATGTTTGGAAATATATGATCTCAAGGATGTCGGGGGGTTTATTATTATGCAACTGGTAGGACTGTAATTAACTAGTTGGTTAGTTGGTGTTTCTCCTATTCATTGTTATCCTACCCACGTGGAGGATATACTGGGGTATTGAAATGGAAGGTGGCAAACTTGGGAGATTAAGTGTTCTTCCAGCACCAAGGGTGGCCAAACTATGTACCAGTGTTTTGGGATTATTAGCCTACTTTGTATAGTTATTCTGATATCTTTTTCTTAAACTGAAAAATCTGTTTTGGTTCCTTTGATTCTAGGCAATTCTGTAGTTGTGCAAATCACAAAACAGAGCCTCAAATGCATCTCCCCAAAAGAGCTCAGAACAAATTAATCTGCCAAGCATACATGTGTGGATAATCAATTATACTAATATAGTCTTGTTTTAAAACAAAGTAAATAATTAAACATGTACAACTTAATTCGCATGTTACTGCTAAAATATAGGCTAAAGGGAAATAGTGCAGTTACACACTATTAATAGATAGCTACTGTAATTTTGTAGAGTTAACTTGATATCAGTTTCAATTTTATTATTGTTTCTGTGAGTAATAGAAAATTTCAGAGTGTAAATGGGAACTGGAAAACAAATAAGTGGCAGCAATTTGGGATTTCTTTTTTATTGCAAACTTTTTTTTTCTGCACTTTCTGTAAGCCCTTGAGCAAGACCAAATAGTATATAGAAGATCCTCTTGTTTCAGAAAAAAAAATAGCCAACGATCTTTCGGTTCCTGCTGTATCCAGAGAATTGACAAATAAGAATGATTTTGCACATCGAGCAGACTCTACTGTCACTTGAAGATGCTCTCCACTCCCCATAGCACCAATGTTATAAAACTTGTTTCATTTCAACCTAAGCAGTGTCTTTCTGAGAAGAAAAATAGCTTTTAAATCTATAATTTAGTATGTCATTTGGTTCTTTTCACCCTATCCACTGTTTAACAGTCTCGACCAAGAAATTTTGTGGTTTATGCCTTATATGAATTAGGAAATTATATTATTTAAATAGCAAACAGCAAGAGTAAGCATGATACATGGCTGGAAGGATTACCATTTGGTGGTAAGCAAGTGCTGCTGTGAAATCTTCTTTGTAAAGTTACTTTTCCTGCAGCAGCTGATACTGTATTCTGGATGTCCTAATAGAACTTCAGTGGAATTATTTCTACATGCTTATGAAAAGAAAGCGTCTTTCACATGAGATGTAATCTTGTCCTCATCTATTACAACAGAAGTTAACTGTACAAGAAAAGGGAGGTATGGAGACAGAGGATTTGTGACTACAGTGTTTGGTATGTTCTCCTCCAATTACTGTCTGTGCTTCAGGTGCCTGGAATGTAAGCAAATGTGCTGGATATTTAACAATGATTTAGACTTGTGCTGCATTTTTTTTTTAGCTTGCATTAAATGCAAATGAAATGTCAGTGAAAGTAATCTTAGTCTGTCCAACTACATCTGAAAAGTTGAAAGTTGTGTCTTTCAACCTGATGATAAAAGTACTGGGGACATGAGCTAATACTTCAGTGATACTGAGTTGTGAAAGAATTGACTCATTTTAATGTCTAGAGGCAAATGAAAAAAAATCACATGTAACTCCCTCCTACTATTTCTGTAGAAGTGAATTGTTTCTATGACAAGAGGAAATGCTGATAAAACTTTTATTTTTTTTCTTTGTAAAGGAGAGTATGTTACTTGTTTCATAAAATATTTTTCATGCTAAATTAATGCTCGTGCTATATAGTTCTCTCATTGATAGCTAAGATACACATATGTTAAAATGATTTCCTGTTGTTAAACGGACAGAAGTTGTTAAGGCATAATGACAAGATTGCTTCAAGCAACAAGTGCTTCAGAGAAATGAGAAAATTTTGGAGTAGGGAAGTCTGCAGTCAAGATTAAATTATTCCATTTTCTTTCTTTCTCACCAGGGAGATGATAAATATGTTAAGTTTCAAAGATTTCACTTGCTTCTATTTAATTTCTCTAATCATAACCAGCAACAGCAGTTCAGCCTTGATGCAAGTTTTCTGAAGGGAAGCGATACGTACTTATAACCTAAATGCAACTATAAAGATGTACTTTATTTTCATAGTTTTCTTCCCTTGAAAAATTACACTTTAAGGTATGGTGAAGGTTGAGGTACATTTTGGCCCCTCTTACCACCTTTTGATGTGAACTTTGTAACATTTATCTACCAACTTAAATTTCAAAATACAAAATGGAGTTTTCTGTCCTTTAACTTCCTGGCTTGTTTATTTGGATTATATGCTCACAGAAGCAGAGAGTATTTTTTACTGTATCTTCCTAAAGGGTGTAGTTCAGTGATGTCCTGAACTTTGTATTACTGTAAAATATTTGTTGGTGTCAGTAATGGAAAAAAATCTGAATAACACCAAAATTATGTATATAGCGAGACTGTTACTTTTTAGGGGTGCTTTGGGTGGATTTTCTTTTAAGGAGGAGAAAAATAAAAATGTTACTTTTATAGTCATAAGTCATCTTTTTTACACATGCTTTCAAGGAAGATGAATAGGTCTTCCTGCTTTTTAAAACTTTTTTGCTGTATTTGGTAATATGCTAGGTAGCATTGTCCTCTTTGTGCTTTTTACCACACCTGGGTTAAGGTTGCCTGATTTATTTTAGCTATGTACTTTTAAAAGGAGCAGTGAAAGGATCCCTCTAGGGTTTTTTTCAGGACAATTCTAGACAATCTGATAACTTGTACTCACATTTCTAATTTGACCAAAGGTCAACAAACTCTTAGCCTTGAAAACTCTGGTGGCTTCTATAATTGAAGCCAATGCAGTCTGAAATATTAAAAATCCTCTAATTCAAGCATTGCGATAGCACCATATTATTTTTATTAGTAATAACATACTGGATTTCTTCTATTTCTCTCCTGATTTCTGAACTTCGGGAAGTAATTTTACTCAAGCTTTCAGGATCGCTTTTCATCCAGAGCTACATTGCTAGGAACGCTTATTGAGTCCATTTCTTAAGTAGAAATGAAGAACTACATTTAATCAGTTGTTTTCAGATGCTGGTACTTTAAGGAGAATGCTACCTACCATGTAAGTCAGCTAAACTAAATTTGAAACTAGAAAACCTCTCCTCCTCCTTCTTTGTCAAGCAAAACATGGCATTGGAGAAAATTTAAAACTCATCTTGAATGTGATTGAAGAATCAGTTTTTAGCTATATTTTGGACCTCTGAGTAGAAGTATACAGAGACCAATATAAATGGAGCTGTTCAAAGAATAATCTGCTCTCTACAGGAGCAAAGACACGCAGGGAATTGTCCAAGAAGGAACTGCTGATTAAAGTTTTGGCTGATAATCACTTTGTGTATGCTCGAATCATGCTACTAAAACCCCTTTACTGTTCAAAGCCATCTGCAGGATTGTATATTTGTAAACAAAGACAGATTAAGATAATTTACTAATTCTTTGTCTGCCATCCACTCGTTATTTCTACTAGAAGTATCCACTTCTAGGCTCCCAACCACGTTAACCTCTGAGCACTGAGACAACATTTTAATTGGCTTACCAGTATGAATCAGCTTTTATCCTTATATAAAACATGAATGTTTCTAAATCTAATTCATGCTAGGAAATATAGTACCCACATGCTTTCAGGATTAAGTACGATGTGTTAACTTCACTGAGTGCAGATGTGCAGGGAGTCCTGTAAATTAGGCACACTCCTTGTTCTAGCCTGCGTGGAGAAAAACTTCCAGAGGGAGAGGACAAGAAGCTGGTGTGAAATGTTATTCGGGTTATCTCTGCCAGCTCTTTGCAGCAGCATACGTACTTAATGCTCCCAAGTGAATGGCCAGGCTTTAGAATTGCAGAGTGAGTAAGTACTCTGGCTTAGCAATTAACCACAGGAAAGTAAAGCTGTATCTTATGTGGACAGACAGATGAAAGGTTGGTTAATTGAAATTCTCCTAAGTGCCAAACTTCGAGCAGCACAGAGAAGGCATCCTGTCAGTACACGTTTAACACTGTCAGAGAAAGAAAGTAGAGAACAGCCTTTCTACCAATTACTTATTAAGTTGCAATGGAGCACCACATCTACCAAATCTGTCTAGGTCTATGAATTAGACCATCACCGCTGAATGGTTTTAATAGATGTATGTCTAGAGTTGGAAAGATTAGGTGCTTTACATATGGACTGGAAAAAAATGGTTGCAGCAAAAAATTCCTAATAAGACTTTTTTCTCTTTCCTTGGCTTTCTCAAATTGAATCAGTTTCTGTATTTTCTTTTCCATTCAGTGTAGGCTCATACGCTTTTATGTCCTAATCCTCAATGTTATCAGAAACTTTATTAATATATCTGTTTAAATATACTTGTATGTCTAACTGATTTTTGTAATAAAGCCTGACCTATTCTAAAACCATAAATATCTAACTACTCATTGTGCAAAAAGAAAGTTCTTTCTAATGTACTATGAGAAAAGCTAGTAAACATTATGTATATATATTGTGTGTTAGTATATGCATATGTTTATATGCACATGTGTGCATAATCTGCATAATATTGATAATCAGGAGATGTATATATATTCTAAAAAGGGTCTATACTGTTGCATGAACTTAGTCTGGATAGCCTCCCTATTCCACGTAAGCTTACACCTATTCCTCACATCAGTGGAGAGCACAAGACTATGCATTAGAGAGGTAAGGACAGCTCCTGAAAATGACCTGCTGGAGATGGGGAAGCCCCAAGAGCCTCTATTTCAAGAACTTTGCTGTTACAGTTCACAGAGCTTGAAAAGTTGTTTGTAGCTACATTTTCTCAGAGATGGTAAAATAGGCCTCTTCCAAGCTCTGTTGGGATGAAAGGTGTTGAGTTGAGACAGCGGTGGATGGGAACGCTCCGACTTTCCTGGTGTACCCACAACCTAAAATAGCAGAACTTGGTAATGGAGAGTCTGTGGCTTACTGAACTAAGAGTCTGTCTCTAGTGAAGTGTTACAGCAGAGTTGATGTCACTTGCCCGCAAGCTTTGAGCAGCAGGAATTCTGTTTCTTCCCTTCCTGGCCTCTCTGAAAAATGAAAGCTGAATTCATTACAAGTTGCTGGTCCCAATATATGTATGAGATTCAGAGCCAGTTGTGGTAGTAACTCTGTAGAAAAATAAACAGAAACTTGTGATTACCTATACATGAAATTAGATCAATTTTCTGTTACTCTTTTGCTACAAGTAAAAAGAGGACTGCTCTGAAAAATATTTTATTTTACCTTAGGATTGCATTGTGATTTTATATTCTCATTTTGACATTTTATTTCATGCTTCCTATTTTTTGTTTGATATTTGAAAGTCTGACTTTTGTAATTTCTTGCCCATATTTTCCTCAGTACGTATTCTAGGCCACGAATTCATATAATCTATTGAAAACTCTCTGTAAGACTGAGGATTTATTTACTTGAAGCTGCAAAGCTGATGTATCTTCGGCAAGAAGAAACACAACAGTCACATTCTTTAGATTCCTAGGTCCATATACCTTGATTACATGGATTGTTAGTGGTAAAATGGACAAAAAAATCAATTACATTAAAAAAAGTTTGCTCAGGATTCAAGCAAACAGGTACAGGGAGTTCTGCAAAGTGGATTTTGGCACTGCCAATATTTTTCAATCTTTCATCTGTTAAATCCTACTGCTTATTGTTTAAATATAGGGCTTTTCTCCCCACATGAAGCAGATATGACTGTTAGCATTCTGCAGCAGTGACATGGGATACTGAGTGTGCAGAGGCTATGGATCGAGTTCTTCCACGTAGGGAAACAGGTGTCAGATGCTCTGTGATATCTTGTATGTCATTTGCATTTTACCTGAAGAGCACTATCAGATATATGTATAATCTGAGAAGAATAATAAAATGTCACCTCTGTAACTAGGCACATGCACCACACCAGCAATGTTTGTGCCAGTGGCCAAAAGCTAACTGCTGAAACTATTGCCAATTGCTAGGTTACAGGTGCCACCATCACAGGTAATACACATGTGCTTTGCATGTAGGAATTGCAAATCAATACACCTGCAATGACTAATGAGTTCTTCAGGTCTCTTGCTGGGGTTTTTGTCAGACAATTTGCAATCTCTTTCACTTTCAATTCTGCTGCAAATTTAATAAACTCAGTATTTCATCATCCAAGTTGTTTGGGAACCATAATCAGCACATTCTTTCTTTCTGATAGATAAATAAATAGTCTTTGATTTCCAGTGTTTGCACTTATTTTTCAGTATGGACATGTCTTTCACAACACTATCCTTATCAGGCATACATGGTGAAAACCATACTGTAATCCTTTCTGGAAAAACACTGTCTCCAAAGATGAGTCCACTTAAAAAGTCCCTTTCCCAAGTTATCTGCTGTCTTCTGAAGGTGCAGATGGTTCAATGGGATTACTTAGAAAGCACAGTGTTCATACTCTCTCCTGTCTTTATTATTATCGGTATGGGAATACTGTCTCCATGGCACTGCTTGCCATCAAGTGTATTTCTCAAGACCTCTTTTAATGCAGCAGATACTCAGTGTGCTTCAACAGACATAAATACCTCCTGAAAGCTAGTGTAAAGATCACCTCACTGAATGAGTAGATGTTAGCTTTCTCAGACATCCACTCTACTTTCAAGAGAGTAAAATAGCAACGGTATGCTGGGTGACTGTGAAACTGTTGCCAGATCAGGTTGTTTTTGTTTGGGACAGTGTTTTATTCTGTGCCCTTTATGAGTAAGAAGGGAGGTCTGCAGCGGTATCATAGAACATGATTTCCCTTTACTCTACAACTAATCATATAAAGTAAAATGGGTACTGAATAACAAACAGTTGGGTTATATTTAATGTTCTGTAATAGCGGTGTGAAAGGAAACTTCAGAGCATCTCTCCCTTTTTTCTTTGTGTAAGATGAGTTTTTTCCAAATCATGTAAAAGGACTAGGTAGCAACTGCACCTATTTTACAGCATCTTATATAATTAGGATTTCTACTTATCAGTGTGAAGATCCCCAGTCACAGAACTACTTTAGCACTGTGCTTTAGTTGATTGGGGTTGAGGAAAATAAGCGGGAGTTGTGTGAAGGAGCATACTCCCATTCCAGTTTAACTTTAATTACAGATAATGTTGAACAGCGAGTGGTTTTGTATTAGGTTTGATTTACTTGGTTTGTTCGTTATCAAAGAAGTGTTACTCTCCGTTCTGGGGTTGGGAAGGAGATGCAAAGGGGATTGAAGTAATTTCCTGCATACAAACTTTTTTCTTTTCCTTTAACTGTTTTCTCCATTATGTGTAGCAGGCACTGGTTTGACATGAAATATATTCAGCTTATTATTATGTGTGGTTTCAATATACAGACTTCTCCAGTATGCCTGTTTGTACATAGTTTGATGACACATGGTTTCAGCTAAGAGTGGCTCCAGGTTCAGTCTATGCCAAATGGGTATTTAGATAAATGTTCAAAGACCATAGTGGGAAGATTTTATATCAGCCATAATTTTATGTCAGTATTGGTCACAAATATGTGTTGAACTGAATGATAAGTTTCAGTGTTTGTTTTGGAAAAGGATTACCTAAATAAAATGCATTCTGAAATTACTCTGTAGCTTTTCTCTGCTCTCTGAGGACTACGGATGGATTGTGTTATCCCTTAGAGGATGTAGGCACAAACACAACTGGTCTGTGCTCTTGCATGTGAAGCTTTGGTTGAGGAAATGTTCTTTGGAGAAGTTGTGGGTGACTTAGAATCACAGAATCATTAAGGTTGGAAAAGACCTCTAAGATCATCGAGTCCAACCATCGACCCAACACCACCATGCCCACTAAACCATGTCCCTAAGTGCCTCATCTACTCATCTTTTAAATATCTCCAGGGATGGGGACTCAACCACTTCCCTGGGCAGCCTGTTCCAATGTTCTTTTCTTTCAGTAAAGAAATTTTTCCTCACGTCCAATCTAAACCTCCCCTGGCGCACTTGTTTATTTCTTTGTCATAGTGACACATAATTTTCATTAGTTGTTAACTAGCTGTATAATAAAATGTGCATGTGAGTCTGAAGCTTGTAGGTTAGAGACATTCATGAAATGTATCTTTTTGGCTTTCTATTTTAATATGAGAAAAATTACATCTTGAAGTATTCCTCTGCAATCTGCATATTTGTTTTGTAGCTGTTGCCTTGTTCAGTAAAGTAAACAAATGTTCTTTCGGGGTTAGGGATTAATGGTAAGGAATCATGTGACAGCACAGCATGCACCTTGAGGGAACAGATCAAGAGAAGTGTCAGCCAACCACCTGCACTTAAGTTGCTAATTAAATCATCAACATTGAGCTGAGTTGTAGATTTTGCTGATGTTTGGGAGAATGGTCCTATTTGATAAATAGTCTTGATTTAATGAGGCTTTAATAAGATTAAAAGGTTTTAACTTTATTTTTTATTATGACTAGTTGTGTTTTTAAGTATAAAATTATAGGGATTTTACTGAGACTTAAGAGAGGCTGGTAAATACATAAGGCAGTAATAGTATATATGAGCTTGTAGGTGTGCACTCTTATGGAGACATGCAGTGAATGTCCATATAGTATACTGTTAGCAAGCAACAGCAGAGTTGTGTTTGGTTTGCTATTTTTCTTCCCCAAGCGAGAAAACACTTCTTAAATGGATGCTTTCCTCCAATATGAAGCTATTAGATTAGTATGCAGACATTGTTTCATAAATAGTGATAATTGGAAAGGTCCCCCTCTATGGCCAGCTAATGGAAAAGATTGAAAAACAGAAAATATCTCTTCCTCCCCTGCTTATTCTTCTGTACTGAAGTTGGCCCCCGAGCTTCTAGCAGAATGCAGCCCATGTCCTCA
This sequence comes from Aptenodytes forsteri, assembly GCF_000699145.1. Lineage (NCBI taxonomy): Eukaryota > Metazoa > Chordata > Aves > Sphenisciformes > Spheniscidae > Aptenodytes > Aptenodytes forsteri. The sequence goes on along the minus strand of NW_008796044.1, from coordinate 3,921,664 downwards.
GAAAAGTAAAGTACTATTGCTGTGTCTGATCTCTGTAAGATTAAAGTGGAAGGAAGGCTTATTGTATGTTTTTGTAATTACTTCATTGTGTTCATTATAGGGACTGACCAATATTTGCTTCAAAGGGTATGTACCAAGCTAACAAGTGTCTTTATTCTGTGTTTGTACTGTTTGTTTAGCTGGATGTGTGTCGTAGACTGGGAAGCTCACAAAAGTAATTAATTTACTTTTCCTGGTATGACCTACTGTACAGGGTTGTGCTATGCTGTCAAGTGGGTTGTGTACCATTTTTATTAGGCCAATCCCATGCCTGACACTGTATAATAATAAAATCAAAAGTTTTCACTGTGGGAGACCACAGTCTTTTGGGCAGCTTTGAAGGGTAGGTCACTAAAAGAAACAAATCTTAAGAACTGATGATATAATGCAAAATACTGTTGGCCTGATTGACTGGTATGTGAAATGATAGAAAGCTGGCATGACACAAACCTATGAGACCGGATACAAGTTTCCATCAGAATTTGCCTGGAAACATTTTCCTCATCTGAACGTGCACAAGTACCACTCTCCCCATCTTCAGGAATGAAGGCAAACTCAACCTGAAGTGATAGTCCTGCATGCTGATAGATGATGTTAGAAGGCAGGTCGATGATTGTGCTAGATATAAAAGAAGAATGTATATCTTCTGGCATATAAATGGCATATAAAAGATGCCATTTGTTAGGAATTAATTCCTCTTTACTCCTCCTTTTTATGTTTGGAACCATTTGCAGTTTGTAAAAGTACGTTAAGCCGGCAAACATTTGTTTTGGCCAGTTAATGTGTTTCTCTTAAAGTACGTTAGAAATTCTGCTCTTTATATTATTTACTGTATTAGATGTCTTTGTTATTGAATATTAAGTTATGAGCTTAACATCTCACTCCCAGCAAGGTCTGAGAGACTGTTTAAAGTATATCCTATTTTTTTGATGCTGTACATCGATTTAATCTTGAAATTGAGGTTGCTTTATTTAAAATGGAGTAGAAAAAACCCTGTCCTAAGCTCTGCAGATACCATTATCCCTGAGGTGACAAGTTGTTAGCAGTGTAATAAATAGAGTGGAATTACAACAGTCTTAACTTAATGTAATTGGAATTTCAGGCAGGCAAGAATCTAAGAGAGCCTTTTTTCCAATCCGCTGTCAGTTTTGGCAGCAGATTGACAAACAGGGGTCCCATAAAGTTAGGATGAGCAAACATCAGAGCTCATTGTGTTTCCTTTTTCTAAGGCATGACAGTTTGGACGGAACCAGCATTTTAAAAACCAGGGCATATTTTAAGCAGTTGCAATAATTGTAAATACAAATTCAGTCAGCGGCAATAAAGGACAGACATATCCATGGTCCTCCAAGTGTCTGCTTAGTGGCGTTGTATGTATTTCCCACATATAATAGCCTTGGTCAGTTCTTACACTGTCTGCATATGTGTTTATCCTCCTTTGTGAGGACTGAAGATAGTTTGTGGGTCTACTACTGTGGCTCTGGCCCGTTGATCATGATGGTTATAACTGCAATTCACATAAATCTAATCTGAAAAAAACTATTGACTCAATATGTGTCTCTAGGAAAAGCTATTAATCTCTTTGGGTTTATTATCAAGTCAACACAACCTTGTAGCAGAAAAAAAGATGAGATTTCTAGTAACTAAAAAGCAGGTGTATTCCTTTAAAGACTACCTTGCCATTAAATTTAAAATACCCCCATCTAATCATAAGTGTGTATTTTGTAGCAACTCCCTTCTCTCTTGTTGCTGAGGGTGGGGGGAATCTGTGATGGGATGCTCCCAGATCACTATTCAAGAATTTGTCTGACAGGTAACTTAGCCGCACAACACTGTTCTCACTAACGATAAAGCTCTTACCGACTTCCCTGAGAGCAGTTCTTCCCTATAGCAATTGCCATGGATATTAAATAGCTGGTCTATAATAAACTCTGATTCTGAATGTCAAGTTATTCAAACACTATATAATCACCATTTGGGGGATAACAAACTTTCTTTCATAAGTGCTGGTTATGACATGTTAATTTCAAAAGTAATAATACCCACAGGGTGAGTGTGTAAATCATCACTTTGCAGATGTAGTGTTTACATTAAGACAATTGGTCAAAGCAAAAGTAACAGATGATTTAGCAGATATGTAAGCCTTCACTTAAATGCTGCATAGTTCTATTTTTCATTCAAGGAAATATGCTTTTATTGCTTGTAGCTCTAGAGAATATTCAGCTCTATATTGTGTTTTTTCTTTACTCTTACTAATAAAGGAGTTTGGGTTGTTTAACATATTCTCAGGAGTCCATGCTCCAAACTTTGCCCTCCAGTTGGTATTACGGTATCAGTAATTGCTGCCTCATGTTAACATTTATTTAAAGCTGCTGATTTAACATTTAAAAATTCTGAGGTTAATGGATCTGTATTCACAGATCCATTAACCTCAATAAAAACGAATGGGACCTTTAGTGAACTAAAATAAGTGCAGATCAAGGATACACTTTCACTAATACTTACTGATAGCATTTAGATTGTACTGTTAAAATGTCAGGTCATAAAAAGGGCTAGCAATGTAGTAATATTCAAGGTGAATTTCAGTGTTTCAGTCACTTCTGTGACCCAAGATAGGATAGTTTAAGATCAAGCAAGCTCAGTGTTCTAATTGCAAGGTATTCTGGGTGGATTGCTATGTAAATGGTATATTATTGGGGCTGAGCTGGGTTTACTTAAGAATGAAATTGGTTTGAATGCACATTCATCTAATGAGCAAATGATGACAAACATTTATTTTATATAGAAATTGACTTCTAGCTTGCAACACAGGAGAAAGCTATAATACTTAAGAAATTAATAAATAAATAAGGCAGTGTATTTCCTTAGAATTGCTTTCCTTTAGTCCTAATATTTAATCTAACATTGCCATAAGAAAATACTGAGATCTAGAAACACCATTTAGAAAGAAACATCTCTTCCCCAGTTCATCTCCTGCATCATAATACAGCAAATCTGCTTCTACAGTTGGCATGTATAGAAATATGAGGTGTAAATCCTGACTTGAATTCACTGACATAGACATCTTTGCTTTTGTGGGAATGAGTTAATTCCACAATGAACATGTGATTCTATCATTGTTCATCTTTAGATCTTGTTTATCAAAATGATGCTGTCTTTCAAGGTCTTAAATATGTATTAGCGTACGCTAATGCAGAGTTCAGGAAGTTGTAAATTGCTCAGTGCTAACACCACACGTGGACTTGAAGAGCAAGACTGTAAAATACCAACAATGTGTATTTGAGCTCTAAGAAGTACTATCCTGTGTCTGTGTATAGTGAAAGGCTGCTTATACCTGTTAATAAAGTAGGTTTCTGCTATTATTACTAAAGTCTTCACAGTAATACACAGGCAGGATTGTAATCTGAATCTCTCTATGAGCTTGTTACAATTCAAAGTAGCCCACTATTTTTTGTTTGGGTTTTTTTTAATATGAATATTGATTAGCCTGTACACATAACAACAAAAAATCTCATAAGAAACAAAACTAAAAAAATAAATCTCAGTGACAAGTCCACAGATGTCACAGAGTAATAGCTTTCCAAGGTGTAAGTGTATAACAAACTAAACTATAGTTGTCAAAGAAAAGAGAGAAACAGCTGAATATTGATATTTCTTGTGAATAGTTTAGATCTACTGTCATAATATGTTTTGATAAATAAAGCCCAACACTGTTTAAGAACAGAGAAAAGCCTTTTTTAAAGTACTTCTCTATTTAGCAAATAGACAATGTCAGTTTTCTGCTGCTGTGATTTTGTTTCAACTCTACTAAACATCAAGTAGATTGGATTCTCATGTTGGAAACCAGAATGCATCACTGTGTGAATAGAAATGCATTACTGTGTGAATTGGAATGAATTAGGCACACTGTCTTGCCCTGTTGTCCTGTCATATCTCTGCCTTTCTAAAAATGGTTCATGTGAGAATTTACTATTAAATCTAGGACAACACTTTAAACAAAATTTACTGTAGTCTTTCATCTGTTAAATTTCACTATAAGCAATATTAGTTCTTTTTAACAGTGGAAATATGTTTGTTTTCTCTGAAGGTTGCACTTAAAGCGTTCACCAATTTGGCTGATGTGAATGAACGAACCTTAGAAATGTTTTCTTTTAAGCAGTATTAGGTGGCACTAAAATCTCCAACGGCAGTCTTAAGCCTTTTTGAAAGGTAGGATTTTTTTATGCAAAAAGTTATTACTAGGGTATTCCAGTGTTTCTTTTGAATGGCATATCTAGCTTTCAGGGTCTTTTAAAAATCCCATTCTAAATTCTTAATTCAGGAGCCATCAGCACAGTTTCCAAATCTATTGTTTGAGCTGTATTCTCTCCGAGAATATTTGAGACATCAGCTAAATCTTTTTCACTACCTTGGAATCAAGCCTCATGAATATCTACTTTGCACTTAAAATTAAGTCTTCTTACATATACCTCTTTACTTAATGATGTGGTCATGATAAGTACATTTTTAAGAAATAGTTAATAGAATGCCCATGCCATGGTATTTTAGCCAGAATGACATCTGTTCTAAGAGAAGTAATACTTTCTGGCAGGTGGCCTGTAGTGTTTTCTCCTCTGATCTGTATCTAGGCTATAGCCATGTTTATTCTGTTTCATTTTCCAAGAGTCTTTCCTGTGACCCAAATCTGCTAATAATGTACAGCAGAAGGGTAATATACTTACCATTCTACTTTGGTACTCTTTTATTAATGGACTGTACTGATGAGAAGACCTGTTATTGATTATTGTATATTGGCCCCAGCTCAGCTAAGTGCTTCAGCACATTTCTGACTTTAAGTGGAAAAGCATATTAAGTACCGTTAAAGTACTGACACAGTCAGATTGAGGTACAATCCAAGAATCATACTGAACTGCATTTTTTTCTAAATTAAAGAGTGAAAGTAGAAGACAAACACATCACAATATCTTACAAAATGTGTGAGTCTCATTAATTGGGGATCTCTCTAGATTACCCTGTGTTACATGCACGTACTCTGTTGTAAGAAAAAATGAAGGAATTTACTTGTGGTGCTGCATTTACATACGGTGTTATGTATAAACTCTTGGTTGCATTTTCTTTGCTAAAGGTAAAAGATGGAGCAGACTGGAGCAAGCCATCCAAGGGAATATTTTATTAGCTTTAACACTGGGTTTTTAGTAACAATCTCAGTAGTTGCTACAGTATTTATTTTTTATCATCCATCCTCTTACAGATCATCTATTCCTGTATTTTGTTTCATCAGTTTTTGTTGTTGTTGTTTCTCACCAATAAGCGGAAATTCATCTTCCATATCCCCTGTTTCCCAGAACATTGCTTAATATTCATTGCCAAACTCACAAAGATTTTCTTCTTGTACTTGATTAAATGCAGACTATGAAACTAATAATCCTAGTTTTGCAGGCCGTTTTGAACCAATACGGGAGAAAAAGGTAGTGTACTTATCAGGGACATAATAATAATTTATCTTTTAACTCTTAAAATAATATATAGTATGCACTTGAGATGTAAGGTGGTTTTAAGTGATCTCATCTTTGTAGAAGAGTACTTCAGATGCATAATGCCATAAATTCTGTAGAGACCATTTCTATTACAGCGGTTGGCACAGCTGAAGTTGCACATAAGTTCCCAGCTCACCAAAAAATTTAGCTTCAGAGTTTAAGTCCTAGCATCAGGAATATCCTTCCCCTGTTTTGATGTTGAAGGTGAGAGACCATGTACTACGGACTCAAATCCCGTGACAGATCTTCTGTATTTCACGTATTAAAAAAACCCAAAAAACCCCAAAACAAAACATAACCCGCCCAAACCCTACCTCCATCCCAGAAACTGAACTGTTTGCTTATGCACTTAGACATATCAATGAACAGTGTGATATGCATGAAAATTTATTTTTCTTCAAAACTGAAAAAAAAGGACATTCTGATGTTCAGTCACTGAACATCTCTGTTAATTATAGGCTTTGTTGCTTTTTCTTTACTGTCTTTGATTTTTATGGTATAGTATGTGTTATCAGCAGTATGGTGGCAGAATACAGCACAAAGCATAGATTTACAAAGTGTCTAATCCTTTCAGTAACAGATCTGTTTCCCAAAAGTATTTTGAAACATATTTCTCTAAGGATTTTCAGTACATTTTTCTGACTCTGAGGCCTTCTGTTAAAGAGACAAAATCCCTGTGTACTTTACAAGCTTTGAGCGTGACTTGTGGAATTCATTTTCTGTTGTGATAGGGAATTGTGGAGTAACCTCTAGGGAGTTTGTGTATAGAGGTGTCTTGGAGCATATTTAAATTGTTGTGGTTTGGGTTTTTTTAGAAGATATTCCTTCCTTGTTTTAATTAAAAAAAACGAAACAACCAAAAAAAAAAAAAACCCCATTATTTCTTGAGATTAAATGGAGTTTCTTGTGTTTCAGTTTGTGCCCATTGTCTCTTGTCTGTTCATTTGTCCATTCATTGACTTATTGTCTATCAAAATCAGGTTAATTATGCAATTACAGTGATATATAGTGTAGCTGTATTTCAAGAATGCTGTTGAATTTTTTTTTTTTGTTTTACCACAGAGGAGACACAGAATGAAAATGTGGGTGGCAGTTGTTCAGGGAGAGTTTCCTTGTACCTGTGATGAGTGCATGGTATGTTACTGTAGTTACACCTGTTGTCTGTTTTGTTGCTATGGTTTTCAAACATAAAGAGCAATAGTGAAACATAAGAGGTTTAGACTGTGGGATATCTGATGTTCTTTAATCAAAAGTATCCAAACAGTGACTGGATATTAATAAGAAGCCTTTTTCTTTCCTTTTCCTGAAAGGTATTTAAAGTACAAGGCTTTTCATTTCTGAAATTTCTTACGTTGTTTGGGGACACACAAAACCAAAACCAAAAAATCAGAAGTTTGATCGATGACTTGAAATGCCTAGAATGTGTACTGTGACCCATTATTCCTTTAACATGATTTAGTGAAGCACAGTTTAGTTAGTGAATTGAAGATTCTGTACAAATTGGTACCATTAAGCTGAAAGCATGCTCAAGTGTGAAAATATATTGTAATGAGTTTTGGTACTTCCTAGCTTCAGTCTCCAATCTTCATTTATTTGATGTTTAAAAAAATGGTAAGATCGGAAGATATTTATCTAAATATTAAATTAAAAAAAAGAAGTCTGAAATCTCTCTTTATTCCCATTAGTCTACGACAAAGCATAATACAGAATTAACAAGCATATTTTCTTCCACGTGTCTTTTAATATGTGAAACTTTTAAGTGTAATTCCCCAAAATGTAAACAGTATATTATTAGTATAGGCTGGTAAAGAATTTATCTTTTGTGAAACAGATGGATTATTAGAGATAAGATTATCTGCCCCAAATAGTGCTTTAAAATCTCCGGTATTTTGTGGAATTTTTTTCATCCAAAAGGAGGATCTCCTTGCTTGCGTCTGACTGATAATCCACTTAAAGATGGGAACTCTGAAATGTGGATGTGCAAGTTATCTGAAAATACCCGTTTCCATTTTTCAATGTCATTCAATTCAGGGTGTGCATATTCAAATAAATTGAACACAGTCCTTGCTTTATGTAGATTAGTGAACAGAGAGTATGTCATCATCTTTTTCTGGAGCTGCACCCAACTTCCAAAATAGCCTATAGTTCCCATTTGTCCGAATAGTGACGATGCTGTATTGTCTGTGAAGTGTGCAACTATCTCTCTAAGGTACAAGCACCACAATATTCTGGTCTCTTTGTCATTATTTTTTAGAGTTATAACATGTAGTAGATTAAAAAACTGTGGAAGGTCAGTAGAAAGCTTTGAATACTCACCTGCACACCTAGCAGTAATGTGCTCAACATGGAAACATGACTGTGTTGGGTGACTGCAGTGACACTTCAGACACACCTTTAGGAGTGTCTGTCATGACAGCTAGAGCTTGTGAATGCTTTGCTGGTCTTGGTATCTGGAGATTTGTTTCTTGCTGCGTTGCCTTGTTTGGTTTTGCTCTCTTTCTGGGTTTAAAGGGCTTTCTAGTCTGAAGGGCCCCTCTCTAACCACCATTTTTCCAGGTATTTCATGGAGTGGGAGCTTGGGTTTGCTGTCGCTGAGGCTTGATTTAGGACCCATGTATTTTATTTAGACTTTTATTTACCTGGTGTTTTGAATTGTAATGACCGTAATTGAAGCACCTAATTCCAAAAGAGGTTATTAAGTAAATAAATTAGATTGCATTTCATGGTAATATAATCAAGATGATATTTCCCTAGTAAAGTAGTATCATTTTATAAATAGTTCACGATATCTGACTGTTTACATATATATTCATGAATATATTAACATTCAGGAAAAGTATTTCAACAGAATTCTGAAGTAGTCTATTTTTCATCTTTTTTTTTAAAAAAAAAGTTGTATAAGGTAACAATAACACACTATTTTATATACTTTTATTTGTCTTCCAGAAAACATGAATGCACTATAAACAGTTAGGGAAAAGTGAAACTATGTTCTTAAAAAAGCCTCTTTTGATATTATATCTGCTGGTGTTTATATTTCACAACTCACTGAACATCCTGGGCTTCACTATCTTATGTAAAGGGAATAACAGATTATGAGCTTACTTATTACCATTTCATTTTTTATGATCTCACAAACAAGCTCAGCAGCCTTCCTTCTCACCATCCGCAAGCTGTGGTAACTAAATAAAACTAAGCTTGTAATACATCCCCTTGTATTTAAAATGTTTCAGCAAAAATATCTGTATTAGCCTTCTCTCTGCCATACAACATAAACAGAACAGAAGGTTGGGTAGTCTGTAAACTACATCTTAATCATTAAAAAACAAATAAGAAAAACTGAAATTCAGCATTGGTTCTTCACCCCTATAATAAGAGCAATTCATAATCAAATAAAATTGAATGCTGACATGTTGAGAATATTTAAGTAATAAAAGCAATTGTTTATGGTAGATACTATATGAGAAACCTTTTCAAATATAACTGAATAAGTGTGTATTGGCATAGAGCAATAGTGGTATTCCTGGTCTGTCTTGGTTAAAATAACACAATTGTACATGTTTTAATCTGACAAGAGGATATGGAGCTTCAGCTGGTATAAATCAGTATAGCTTCCCTAAAGTCACCAGATGAATTTTACTGTAAACGATGAAGCTAGGCATATACACCCACTGACGATTGTTCCCTAGTATCTCTTTTCCATAAACAAGGAGAACACAGTGCTGTTTGGAGAAATGGAAACCACAGTTTGGAAATAAGGTGCAGTTAATATTGCCATTTGTCAATTACAATCTGTGTGAATGTCATCTTATTCTACACAGTATTAGTAAGTAGGCGTGCTTGATAATTGTTGCTAGCAATTTTTCTGCAAATCTTGCTTAGGTAATTCATCCTCATATTTGGTGTTTGACATAAGTTGAGCTGCTAATGTTGACAGAGTACCGGAAACTTGCTTTGGTGGATGGTCTCAGACTGGACGAATCCTTTTTCTGTCTTTTAGGCTATTTCTTTTCCTCTGCAGAACATCTAAACCTATCACTTGTCTTTGCTAATTTAAAACTTACCTTTTAAAGAATAGCCCTCAGAATTTCCAGTATCAAGCTTCTGCATTATTTGAGCTTTGCACCCACTTATGAACTCTATTCTAGAAGTTTGAGGCATCTATCTGAGCATCCTTCTATCTCTGGCACTTTGCTGAGTATTGATCTTTTTTGCTACTACTTCAGTTCTCTGCAGATGCTAAACTGTTACTGATGCTAAAGGAAAAAAGTCAGTGTGGAACTTGCTTTTTAGAAGATCTCTGCTACTGTCTGTGGCTGGGAAGGAGATGCAAATGGAAGGAAGGAATGCCTCTAATTTGATATTCAAAGTCATTTGGGGAGCTGTTTGTGCTTTCTCATAAGCTACATTCTTAAGATAACAGTAGAATCACTCCGTTTGTTGAAATAAGACAGTAATTAAAACAGGTGGATGGTATCCAAACTTGTCTCACTGAAGCAACCAGAGACAGATAGGCTTTCACGGGAAACAGTTGGCTCTGTTCCAGAATTAATAACATGGCAGAATATGAGGACCTTTAGGCTTGCACAACCTCATATGTTTCTTCAGGTTCTACTGGCAAATGAGCTCAAGCACTAATCCTGGGTTTACAAAAACCTGTATTAAAACATAAACATTGTAGAAGATCTGTGAGAAAAGGCTGATCAGAGGCTCTTTCAGTGTTCTTTATTTGGAAGATTTTCAGAATTTTAAATGAACTCTACTCAATTTTTATCTCAATTGTAATTCTTTCACTCTTTCCCTAAGGAGCAGAGAAGGTAACCTGATTACAAAGGCCCATCTGTCCTGAAATTTGAGTCCTGCTGAAGAGACGATATAAAATTAGGGCTTGTTTCCTGGATGGGAGAATAAATCAAGAACATTATAGCTAGCTGAATTTTTGAATTCATATTATTTCACCAGAGATAATGTACAGTCAAGTATTGTGGGTCAAATATTTAAACATATCTAGATATTTAAAATTACCCAAAATTACTTTCTATTAAGTTTTCAAAGTACATAGTTGCCTAAGCCCATGGAAATTTATGGAAATTAATAGCTGGGGGTTTTGAAAATCTTACTTGGTGCTCATCTAGTAGTTGCCTAATACCTTAAAAGTCTGATCCTATCATAATACTCAAAGAAGAAAAGTCCATGAAACAATCACTGATAGACTAAATTTTAAATGAAAGCTAATTGTTTTCGAATACTTTTTTTTTCATTTCAGTGCCTTTTGTAATATTTTGTAGACTGTTGTCTTTATAGATGTCAAATAGCATGAAAAGAAAAATGCATCCCATTCCTGATAGTGTAATACATTTACAGAGAAATATGGAGTTCAGATTTCTCTGTTTATTTAAGGGCTTTCAGTTATTCCAGCAGTAGAAAAATTATTTTAAACTTGACCCAAAAACTAAAGAAAAAAGCTGAGACAACACAAAAAAAATCAACTTTGGGACATTTCCATGATGATTAGCAATCTGCATAGCCCAAGTACTTCTCCCCCCCACCCCGCCCCTTCCAATCCATTCATCTTACGTGCTGTATCCTTGAGATACTTTTAGTCCTTTAAAAGAAGCTGATGTGGAGAGAACATTCAATCCATTTTGCTATTACCTTTATGAAAGCTACAGTGCACCTTGAGAAGAGCATGCCTGACCCAATTTGATCTTTCATTTCTAACACCATAGCTTGCTGACTTTCTAAAGGATACCTAAGAAAGGCTTATTAGCAGATGTTATCACTGGAATCACCTTTTCTGAAATAAGGAATGACAGGACCATCTGTTCATTTGTTGCTTGATAACCTAAGCTTCCATGTTGTCCTGGAAATCCTGCTGATAGATCTATCTCCATGTGGTCACATAGCATTGATCTGTTTGGAGTGGATTTTTGTGGAGCAGAACAGAAAAAAATGGAAAACAGAAATGCTATTTTAAAGAGAAAATAGCAAAGGCTCCTGTACAGCATGGGTAGAATTTTCAGTAGAACCTAAGTGAAATAGTACCACGAATCCCATTGACTTGAAATGAAGGACAATGAAGCAGTGAACCAGTACTCAAAGCTTATGGAAATTATATCTCGTATTGGTTTCTATAGCTAAAGGATGTGTATACCACTGATTAGTGAAGAACTTAAACGCTGCTGATAAGTGCATAGAAGAAGAAGCAGTAAGGCTTAGAAATTCTCAGAAAATACAAAACAAATGATGAAATCTCTTTAGGGAAGTAATTGACCTTTTTAAATTATAAGCTCTAGAGTAGAAAGATTTAAGAGTACTAATTTGCAATGAAGCAGGTGTGACAGCTTAACTGATAACTTTTTACAGATATGGTGTGTGAAGTCTAAGCAGTCTATAATGTTTAATAATGAATATATAATAGAGATCTTAATAATCCACAACATCTAGAAAAATTTAAGTGTCGTTTAAAATTACTATAATGACATTTGTAGTTATCCAAATCTTCCGTGACTCCCATAGTAATTGATTATAGCTGTATACAGTTTTGATCAAAAACCAGTGACAAATTACATCTATTTGATACTATTTATGTGTTTATGTCAATTTATTTGGTAAAGTACAAATTGATATAAAAGTAGCTTGTGAATGGAGATGCTTTGTTGGATGTTATATGCTGAGGGAGCATATATATTGCCAATGAGGGAGTTAAGTGTGGGCTTTACCCTTTATTGAGTCAAGGAACTGTAGATTAATCAGTCAAGAGCAAGAAATGACACCTAGTCTAACAAAGTATCAGTTGCTTCTTCAAGGAAGTGGAAAGGGAAATAAGAAAGAACTGAAATTTGGGGAGAAATCCCAGATAACATGTATTGGAGAAATAAGTATAGCAATTCAGCTGGAATCAGAGAAAGAATATCCTGTGGGATATAATATAAGCAGATAAATTGTAGGTTTTCTTTCATTTGCTCACTTATGCATTTTTAAATATTTTACTGTATTATTTCATTATTGTAAACAGAAGCTTATTTACATTCTGTTTTAGCTTTATAATGTCAATTATGATGATTTAAAGGAGGAAAGAAAAAAGAGACAAAGAAAACCCAATAACATAATAAATTTATTAAATGGTGTAGGGGAACATATTACTATATGTACAGCCCCTCAACACATTTTCCAGGTTATTCAAAAAGTAGTAAAATTCCATCAAAGTGAAGCTGCACAGGCTGAGTTGGTGGTGCACGACTCTGCATGGGAGGGCAGTGCCCCAGGGTTGGTATTTTAAGCAAGAAAGCTGGCTGGCAGCATGGGGAGCATATCCAAACCCTCGTTGTCCATGCAAGATATTTCACCGAAACAACTGCACAATATTGCTTTTTGGGCATTACAACTCATTTTGGATTCCTTCACTAAATGGTGACTTCGTGCAAGAGGGTAGTTAGGAATGCCGCTTGCAGCAGGAAAAAAAAGACTCTCTTAAGATGTTTTATTCCTCTGTTTGCACCAGACAGCTCCTTAAATGACTGAGTGTAAGTCACAGAAGCTATATAGACACAGAGTAGTTGGGGATCTGGCCATGTGTGTAGTTAAAACATAAAATGTACCCAAACTGTAAGAGACCTATGTTTTCAATTAATTATTTTACAGGCTAATTTTTGTAACACTTGACCGAAAGAATGCCTGCTTGGCCTGCTTATGAGTAATTAGTAGGATTAACTCTTGTTTAAAAATGATTCCTGAAAATACATAACAACATGCATAGAGACTTTTCATGAAATTCCTAGAAAAAACTTAACTCAGTTGTTAGTCTAGAATTCTTCTCAATAGTCGGGGCAGGGGAGGTGGAGAGGAAGGAAGTTCCTTTGTCCAACAGGAGTTTCTTTCTTGCCTGGGCTTTAAAATTGCACAGTAAATTCTGCATTTGTTCTTTTGTTTACTGTAAGCTTTTTAAATGATCAGGCTTAAGGAGAGCACTAGCCAATAAATACAAACAGCAGTATCCAAGTTAATTTACTGCAGGATATGCAGAGCTAATGAGCACCCTCCTTTTACCGGGTACTGTGGGAAAGCGAGAGTCATCATGAAATAAACAATTGTGAAACAGTTTGTGTAAATATGTTACCTGCTGTCTTTCTCCGAACAGTGAATGTCTAAAAACAAATACACTAAATTGTTTTCATTAAATCCAGATATTATTACTGTATAACTATGCAGGCTGTCAGGTTTTATTTGTATGTTTTTATTTAAAGAGGATATTCTCTGCCCTCTTGTAAAAATCATGATTGGTAAGGTTGGTCCATTTTCCACTCTTGGGGCTAAGATACACTTGGGGGGGTTTTGTTGTTGTTTTTTTTATTTTTGTTTCCCTAATTAAATTCCTAAAAAAAATTAATTTCCTAATTAAATTTCCTAATTCCTTCCTTTTTTGGAAGGAAGTCCTTTAAAAAATTGTGCAAGTTTCCTGCATTTTGACAGTTTAGACATTTAGTTTGTACTTCATGTGTGTCATAACTAGTATTTTATAGCTGTAAAAGTGATGAATGCGAGGAAAAAAACTTTTAAGGAAGTGATTTATTGTGTATGAACTGTCATAGCTTGTTTGGAATCTTTATACCCTTCCACTTTTGATTTGCTAAGATTAGGGAAATAAGCTTAAAGAAAAGCACACTGTCACTCTGTGAGTACTCCTATACCCACTTTGCATTAGCACCAAGAAAACAAGAACTCTCATTTGTTACACCCTTAGATTATGTCATACTTAACAAGCATCTACTTGTGCAAAAATTTTCTAAGTCTGTCTTGTGCTCTTACTTCCATGATAAGAGTTTTGGGTTGTTGGGCTTTTGTTGTTTTTTTTTTCCTCTGTTTAGTTCAGACTGTGTGCTGTTTCGACTTGCCTGTGTATCCTTGAGCTTAATGTACCTATTTAATCTTAAATTCTTGTGGCAATATCAGCTAATAGCATCAGCTAAAAGCATGAGCAAATCTATAATGGATTTATTTGATGTTCACCTTTAGAAAGGAGGAACAATATCTCAAAGAAGCAACAGTTTTCATGTACAACATTTGTTTCTCTGTAAACTTCTGACACTTGACTCCATAGTTTGGAGCTAGATTTACCAGCAGTGGAGCAGGTAGGGAAATCAATAGTATTTGTAGGAAAGGATAAGCTTTCATTAGGTTTCTGTTTCAGAAATAACATTTGAAATATGTAGGGATATCCCATTTGAATATTTGTAATTAAAATTTTCCTCTATTCATGTTGAAATGAATATTTTGTATGAAATTATGGTTATCTGCAGTCCTACAGGTAAGGAAGTTTGAAACAAAAATGAAGACTTCCAAGTCACTCAGATGGTTTTAATTTTTTTTTTTTAAGTGTTCTGATTTTTTTGTCTCTGAGTTCAGGATGAAAAAATATTTGATATGTCAAAAATGTTCAGAGACAGAAAAACTATTTCTTGTTAAACTTTATTTGGCAACATTATTAATAGTCATCATCATTTCCAATGCTGAACATAAGATATAACGCGACTGAGAGTATTGTGGCGAACAACATCAAAGAAAGCTTGGTAACATAGCAATTACTTCCAGTTAGAATGGTCTCTGCATATCTGCTTTTCAGTTGATATGCTGTTATGCAAAGTATCAGCGTGTAAATGGTTTCTCTAAACCGACCTGCAATTTTTAGTAAGATGCAAAGAACATTAGGATAACTCCCTCCATCCAATCTCATGTTAAGGATGAACGATTCCTGCAGTTAGTAGGATAAAAGTATATTGGCCATATATAGCAAACAGAGCCTTGCCAAACACCACCTGGTCTTTAATGTAGAGCTGGGAATATAGGAACATACTTGCCAAAACGTGTTTAGAGGAAGATGTCATAGAATCACAGAATCATAAAGGTTGGAAAAGACCTCTAAGATCATCGAGTCCAACCGTCAAAGTCATGTCCAAGTCGCACAAAAAGAATAGGCTGGGTTTTAGGTGTACTTATCTGTGACCTGTGTGACTGCATCTTGCTATCCTGTCCCAGGTGTTGACTGTATATGGCGAGCCAGGGTTGGCCCTCTACATAATTTTTTCTTTCAAGGTTTATATCAAAATGGTGGAGGTGATAGTTTGAAGGGGAGACAGTGACACATTTATGTTATGTGCTGCTACTTATTTGTCTGCAAATGTCAGAAAGCTACAGTCCTTCCTATGATATTACATTCTTATGATCTTATCCTGCCAGAGCAATGTCTGTCTGTGTCCATCAGTGTTGCATGTTTCTGCTGTAACAGAGGGTACAGACAGATAATGGCAGGCAGT
This sequence comes from Aptenodytes forsteri, assembly GCF_000699145.1. Classification (NCBI taxonomy): domain Eukaryota; kingdom Metazoa; phylum Chordata; class Aves; order Sphenisciformes; family Spheniscidae; genus Aptenodytes; species Aptenodytes forsteri. The sequence continues at coordinate 3,905,775 of NW_008796044.1, read as the reverse complement.
CAAATCCCCATGGCTTGCTTATTTGCTGCTCGTTAGCTGGTAACTGACCATGCATGTGTTCCTAGCCCACTGAAGCTGCAAAGCAGAAATTGTTCATGTATACTGTCTTCAGCAGAAATTCAAGCCTTTCAGTTTTGCTTTGAGCCATGTGAATGTGGTTTAATGGAGTCCAAAATGTATGTCCAAAATACATTGTTCCATCACTTTTATGTGTGCACAGATAGCTTTTTGTTTTGTGCCCCTGAGCTTCCCTACTACTGGTTAGATGTCATAAGCCTTCCATGGGCAAAAAGACATATAACTCATATAAACAAGAAGGGGATGATGTTTAAGAGTAATAAACTCAGGAGTACTATATTGTTTGTGTTCTGGCAAAGAAAACCTTTAGTCTAGAGAATAGTTTTGTGTGCATGTATGGCATCTAGCAGAATGGTGTACCTATCTAGCAGTGCTAGAGCTTTTAGTTGCCACTTTATTTGTACGATAGCTTTCTTGCCTCCAGTTGTGCAAGTGCTGATATCATAAAAATAGTGTATGCTACTTGTAGTATTTTTTTTACCAAAATGTTTTGAGGCAAATCTGTCCTTACTTGTACAGGAGTTCTATTAGGTGACTCAGGTGTGTACCCCCAGCTTTGTCCATCTGAGCTCTTGGTTTCCTTAACAGTCTCAAAAATAAGGCAGTGAATATCTTATTGAATTTAGGAAAAAGCATTTACTTTTGAATGACTTCTGTGGATCACTAAAACCAAACAAAAATCCTATTTTCTGCAATCTCTTTAACCGCAGACTAAAAACACAGGGCAGTTTTGTCTTCAGTATTAGAAATGAGCAATGTTATTAATCTCATAAGGAAATTTATTCAGTATGAAATCATACCGAACAGTTTTGGCTATGTTATTTGCCCACCGTTTTCAAAAGCACAAAACAACTCATAAATCGTTTTAAAGCCTGTAAATTGTGCTGCTAATTGCATGAATATAAAAAAAGGAGTTAATGCATTTTTTTCTCAACAAACTGAATGGCTCTATCTACTTTCCTTTCCTTTGTTATAAGTAGCAGGCACCATAAATTCAGTGTTTGGCTGTGGAACAGTGCCTATCGAGTATAGCATTACAGCACACAGAAAAGGTGAAGAAGACTTTGGAATCATTTTCTTGCTTTTCGCATTTCATTTTTCAGTTGGTGCTTTAAAAGGCATCTCAGACAGTAGGTATTCTCAAGGGCTTGTTGGGTTCCTCTGCTGGTTTAATAGTGATCGTGACACTTGTAGAAGTGCGGCACTGAGAGAATTAGTGAAGGAAGGAAGGAATGATCAATTATTCACCACACGCCATCAACTACAAGAAGCATGACTGCTGTCTGTCTCTCTTCTTTCTTCTGTGCACACACACACTCAGCTTATGCTCTTTGTGCAATTACATTATTTTCATTCAAACAATCTCTAGAGAAACCTGTTTATTTGAGTATGCTGGAACATTCATCATTAGGGTATTGCATCAAGTGTCCTTGACATTCACTGCTCAATGCCTCCCGCATCTTCCTTTTTAATTATTTTAATACTTGGGATAAATAAAACAACAGAAAGATCTGGCTGATTTACCTAGAAAGAACAGAATGCATAGAGATAGTTATTTCATAATTTGATCACTCATGGATTATTTTTGGACTATGTATCTTCCTGTCTCCCTAAACTTTTGTACTTGAACCTGATTTTCAAGGGGAGGAGTCTAACAGCCTTCAGGTTTTTACATGTAAGCAAGACTTTTGTTCTGTATCTCTAAATAGTTATAATGCAAACAAAGGAAGATTACTATTTTTTTATTCACTTTGAAATGTTATTAAGAATATTTTTTCAAAACTCAGAAGTTGTAACAAAATCTTCGTTAATCCTTGAACATTGGTTTACATGCTAGAGGGGTATTCGAGTTAAAATAACACATATGCTCTTTTCATTTAAATATTTAAGATCACAGCATCTTTGTAATCATTTTACTTTTTGTTAAGTTTGATTATCATAAGATTGCATTAGCATATTTTAAAAGTGCATTGGTCTGAAAATCAATAAATCAATGATTGTTGCAAAGAGCTTATAGATTCTGCCAAAGTGATATCTTTCATGAGTAGCTTAAAAATGAGAGACAAGAACCGTTGCTGGAACTTAGAACTGAAAAAAAGCTGAAGCCAGAGTGAGAGGATGGAATTTATGCTTCTTTTCTTGGTCATATACAAGAACGTTTTTTTAAGTCTATCATATAGTGAGTTCTTTATGGGCCCATGAGTCAATAGGGTGGAATATTTCAGCTGTTGATGAGAGAACATCATGGAGCAGCAGTCCTGTAGAAAGAGAAGTGCAGGAGATGCCAGCATGATGAGCTTAATAAAAGAATTTGAAAAGCAAAACTGCAAAATTTTAGCTTGCTGTAACAATTGATATATCTTTAAACCTTTGTTACTAACACTCATTGTGTAAACTTGTATTTTCCTTTGTGTTATTACATTCCATGTGGTGTGCAAGTATCTAACAGATCTTTTGTGTGTAAATTTACTCAGCATGTGACAACTGCACATACAGAATTCAGCCATGCCACACAGTATGCTCCCCACATAGCCGTGCACTGTACATATTCTCAACTGTCAGTTTGCTCTTTGCCTCTCCGAGAAGCCTTTAAGTTTTTTTTATGCTTCAGCTTTAAACTCTTACTGTCCAATTTGCTTTTACACAGTTGTATTCTGCTTTATATTCATGTGCTCATGACAGATGTGCAGAAAATGCAGCCTGGGAGTAGCCTTACAAAATGCCATCTATGCTTTCTTTTATCCTGGTACATGTGTGTCTCTGCAGGTAGGAGAGAAAGAAAGGATGACTGTGGAATGGTTCCAAGCCTAACAGCACAAAGCTACTAAACTTGATAAACCTCAAACCCTCTCAGTAGCTAAGAGAGAAGGCTTAAGTGCAGTATCTTAGGTAGAGATTATATTCTGAATCTATATTGAATGTGGTCATCAGATACAACATAGGCACATGCATGACCTTCCCTAAAACAAAAGATCTAAAGACCTGTTAGATCTAAAGAGTCAATGCATAAAGAAGTGCCTAAAAGAGCTGTTTCAGAGCCTGGTGTTTACCCCGCATAAATATTAAGCTGGCAACTGCTGATCTTTTCTGAAATGATGGTAAAGTGGACATGCTTGGCTTTCATTTGCTTGACTTTATCACAAGGAGGAAATGCATGTTTTGGTTTTTTTGGCGGTTTTTTTTTCTTCCCTCCCTGTCAACTGGAAGGAATGCCTTAGTTTTACTTGCCTTTTTTTAAACCCGTGTTCTTTCGTAGAGAGTTTTTGAATCCTTTTAATTATTTAAATGTTATATCTGAACTTTGAATACCAAAAACCAAATTGTTTTTGAATTATCCATTTATATTAAAGTCTAAAATTAAAAAGAATTACTTGCAGTATTAAGAGTTGCATGTTGCTTGTGCATGTACTTCAGCCACTTTGCTTTAAGGATCTGTTTATGTACCAAAGCTATCACAGCTGCATGTCATACCATAAAAACTGTGGATTAGAGCACTGGCCACATTTGGCCTGTAACTGTCAAACAACTGCAAGATTCCAAAATAGAAATAATGAGAGTGATCTTAATTCAATAAATACATCATATCATCTCTTTTGAGGTAATTAATCAGACTTACTTGTAAAAACAGAATTAAAACATTGACTTGGTATTGCCATGAAATCTCAGAAGCCCTGTAATTTAGAGTACAACTGGTTGAGAGTCTGATTATAATGAGGTTCAAAAGCAGTGTCTTCTGGGGGTACCAAGTAGGCTGCGACTAAAAACAGGCAAAGAGCGTCATTTATTTCTATTTTGCACATTAGGACAGGGAAACATAAAGCAAGTATCTTGACAGGGAATCTGTTGTGAAACTAGAGAATAAAATACCATCCTGCTTACTCTTGGTCCCATGCCTGCAGTTGTAGAGCAGTATTCCATTGTTGATGTCAGGGACAATTCTTGAATTGAGGTAAAAATATGCCATACATTTGCTGTAACAGTTGTTTAAAAGCTAGCTGGGAATGAGTAGAGAGGAGTGTGTATGTCTGTCATCACATCTCTCATCAACGTATTACATATGCTACTATATGCTGTCTCTGATTCTATGTAAGATTAATTTCTAGCATTTGCTGACAGCTCTGTGGTTTCCACAACAGGGTGAAATGTAGATATTAACATAAAATGTTCATCGTGTGGCAATGTCCTTAGGAGCCCTGACCGCTTATTACAGCTTATGACTATTAGTAGTAATATTAGTTTAAAAAGCCGAGATGTCAGTGTTTGATCTTTTTCAGTATATCATAGAATCATAGAATCATTGAGGTTGGAAAAGACCTCTAAGATCATCGAGTCCAACCGTCAACCCAACACCACCATGCCCACTAAACCATGTCCCTAAGTGCCTCATCTACACGTCTTTTAAATACCTCCAGGGATGGGGACTCAACCCCTTCCCTGGGCAGCCTGTTCCAATGTTTCACCACTCTTTCTGTAAAGACATTTTTCCTTACATCCAATCTAAACCTCCCCTGCCGCAACTTGAGGCCATTTCCTCTCGTCCTATCACTTGTTACTTGGGAGAAGAGACCGACACCCACCTCGCTACAACCTCCTTTCAGGTAGTTGTAGAGAGCGATGAGGTCTCCCCTCAGCCTCCTTTTCTCCAGGCTAAACAACCCCAGTTCACTCAGCCGCTCCTCATCAGACTTGTTCTCCAGACCCCTCACCAGCCTCGTTGCCCTTCTCTGGACACGCTCCAGCACTTCAATGTCCTTCTTGTAGCGAGGGGCCCAAAACTGAACACAGTATTCGAGGTGCGGCCTCACCAGTGCCGAGTACAGGGGCACGATCACTTCCCTGCTCCTGCTGGCCATGCTATTTCTGATACAGGCCAGGATGTCATTGGTCTTCTTGGCCGCCTGGGCACACTGCCGGCTCATGTTCAGCCGGCTGTCAACCAACACCCCCAGGTCCTTCTCTGCTGGGCAGCTTTCCAGCCACTCTTCCCCAAGCCTGTAGCGCTGCATGGGGTTGTTATGACTGAAGTGCAGGACCCGGCACTTGGCCTTGTTGAACCTCATACAGTTGGCCTCGGCCCATCGATCCAGCCTGTCCAGGTCCCTCTGCAGAGCCTTCCTACCCTCGAGCAGATCAACACTCCCGCCCAACTTGGTGTCGTCTGCAAACTTACTGAGGATGCACTCAATCCCCTCATCCAGATCATGGATAAAGATATTAAACAAGACCGGCCCCAGTACTGAGCCCTGGGGAACACCGCTCGTGACCAGCCGCCAACTGGATTGAACTCCATTCACCACAACTCTCTGGGCCCGGCCATCCAGCCGGTTTTTTACCCAGCGCAGAGTCCACCTGTCTAAGCCGTGAGCCGCCAGCTTCTCGAGGAGAATGCTGTGGGAGACGGTGTCAAAGGCCTTGCTGAAGTCCAGGTAGACCACATCCACAGCCTTTCCCTCATCCACTAGGCGGGTCACCTGGTCATAGAAAGAGACCAGGTTGGTCACGCAGGACCTGCCTCTCATGAATCCGTGCTGGCTAGGCCGGATCCCCTGGTTGTCCGGCTCATGCCTTGTGAGTGCCCTCAAGATGAACCGCTCCATAATCTTCCCCGGCACCAAGGTCAGGCTGACAGGCCTGTAGTTCCCCGGATCCTCCTTCCGGCCCTTCTTGTGGATGGGCGTCACATTGGCAAGCCTATATGCCATACTTCGCAAGAGATGTCAGAGATAAATTGATTTCTGATCCTTAATTAAATGGATCAGTAACTGTTGCTGTAAAACGCCTCAGGTAATATTTACAATACAGAAAAATAAAGAAAAGTATTGGGATGTACTGCATATGAATTGCGGAATTTCCTTGGCAAAGAGTACTTAATGGGTCCAACGGTAAGCTGTATTGTGTAAACTGTCATAGCCATGAGCAGGTGATACTTTTGTTCTCCTTTACGTCTCCTCTGCAGTGCTGAAACAAGAATTTGTCATGTAATGCTAACACCGAGTGTGTTAAAACCAATCTAATTAGTTTTCTTCTGAAAAAAATGCTTTAGAAGCTGTTCTACAGGTTTATACTACCCCTTAGAGATAAATGAGAAGACGCAGTACAGCTTAACAAAAATATGTTCTGACGTAATCTACCTCTTAAAAACGCACAAGATTTTTCTCTTTTACTCTATCCCTTATGCCTTCTCTACTGATGTCAGGGGAATTTGAATATTCAGTGATGCTAATTTGTATTGGTATTATTGACTGCTTTACAAATGCTGTAAGCTGTGTTTTAAAAACTGAAGTGTCAGCCAGGAAACTTTTTAACTATTTCAGGATTTGTAAGAAAAAAACATGGTAGTAAAATGTACTTCTTTTACTAAAAGAAAGCTGGCAAGAAAGATTTATACTAGAGCAGCACATCTTCAAGTAGGAGTGGGGCTCAGTACTGCCAGCTAGGCAGGACCAACACCATGTGGACTTTCTCACGCTAGAGATACGGTTTAATATTACTAGGAATGTTAAAGGATATAAAACCTTTGGATGTGGAATTGTTTTAGAAACATTAAAAATGAAACTATTATGCTATAAATCCTTTTGGTGCTATCATAGCAGCTAGGAAAACCTAACTGAAAATATGTTTAGTTTGCTTCCATATTTAACCCCAATTACCCTTCGCAGGGGAATTCTTTTTAACATTCAAATCCACATCTCACTTTTTAGCTTCTGTAGGTCTTATTTTCCCCCACTACATAAATTGCAGCAGGTGCACAGAATTGAAGACATTACAATTAAATGTAATCAAATATTTTAGGCACTAATGAACAGCTCTAGGAAAACAAGTCAAAAGAGGAAAAAAAAAAAAAGGAAGAAGAAAAAAAAGCCTTTAAGTGAATGGATTTTCAAATACCCAAGGCACCATAGGGCCAATTAAGGGAGTCAGACACCAGGACACATACTGGCATTAATTATCTTTGAGTTCAGGGAAATAAAAAATAAAAGCAACAATTATCATAATAAATTTCCACACACTGCTTGTAAGTTGTGCTAATCTACAACACACCTGGGTTTCCGAGATTTAAGGCATGAAAGTGAGTACTCAATCAGTTAGTAACGACCTCACATAGAGGCTCATGGGATATGCTGCTTTACTGTTATGTGCCAATCAGGCAGAGGCTAAAACCTGTGTCCAGCCACCACAGCAGCTTTACTCTGTACAGCTCAGAAGTACAGCACTACAGACCATATTCAAACTAGAAACTTACAAAGTCCATGCCGTTAAGGATGTAATTTCTACCTCCCTCCCTCCTCCCTCTCACTCTCATTTTATTATACACATAATGAAAACTTTCACAACGGGAGTATCAGTCTCAATCTGCTCTAAATACCTGTGGGTCTCTAATTCTCCTTTCTCTAAACTAAGAAGGAATCAAACTAAAAGAACAAATATTTCATGTATGTCATAAGAGTTTCTTGAAATGTGTAGATGAAAAAAAAAGCAGGATATGCACTGAGCTAGAGGAAAAATTTTTTAAAAGGTATTAAAAAATTGATCTTTCTCTGACTGATGCTTGAACCAGCTGCAAGCTATTATCACTGAAAATATAGGAAAACGGGGTAATGTGTTTTAGGCTGTTGGTTTTATTTCAGCATTAGGTAAAATTAGTGTCTGTAATGGTTTTCTTTGAAGCATTGTCTTGCTGTTTGGTTGCACCTGGAGGGTAAGTGTCAATCACTCCAACCTCCACACAACATGTACTAGAAAAAAAATCCCTAGATGAACAAGATGGGGTTTAAAATTGTCAGTTGTGATTTTTTTTTAATACTTACTAGTCTTGATTAGTCTAGGTTGAAGAAGGAAAAAAATGGTGATTTCTTTATCCATTATTTCCTTTCCCTCCATATCTGCTAATTACATTTTCATGTTTGTAATAGAAGTCCTTTGGGACATTCTTTATGTTCAGAAGGTATTTTGCACAACACAGACACCACCAAGAGTAACTACTTAGGAGGAATGGGACAGTGAAAATGAGCTACAGCCCTTTCCCCAGTAGTGGCATGCTATAACATGGGCCAAAAGTAAATTGTGTGTGGTATATAAGATTAAAGAAGACATTTCTAACAGGTGATCTGAAAGATAATATAGTTATTAAAGTGGATATGTCACAGAAGGAACTAGGGCATAATTACAGTGTACTACTTAGTTTCAAGACAGTCAAAGCAAAAAACACAATTGGACTGTGTCTAATAGCACAGAACACCCTGTCAAGATGCTAGTTGATGGATTGGCAAGGCAATTTAAAAGTACAGGTAATATAGTATCCTGTGGAGTTCAGAAAGGTTTCATCCAGATTTTGCAACTGGTCAATGAAGTGCCAGATGGAAGTTAACGTTCAGATCTTTGTGGAATTTGCTTCATCATTATCTAAAACTCTTTTCTTTAGAAAATCTTGAAGCATTTTGCTCTCGTATTTTCAAGTTTAAGCATTTTGAGTTCTCATTTTGAAAAGGTATTTCTATATTCAAGAATTAAAAATAACTTAAAAGAATCGAGAAGGTAGATGTCTGAAAATAAAACATGTTTCAGTCTGAAATATTTAATTTGGAGAGAAGTATGTTTTTTGGTTTAGTTTGACAAACTGAAAAATACAAAACTGGCCTGGCTTTAATGATCAATTTGAGATACATTTTGAAACCATCCAAAGAGGCATTTGATGGTTTTGCAATATGAAACAAATTTACAGTTTGGCTTTGGATTAAATTGGTGTTGAAAAATCGTTGTCATTCTGTAATTATATAACTTCAAGGTGGAAATTATTTTCATTTTCATCAACGTACCAGTTCTTCTGAAAGCTTACAGCGTGTCACCTAGAAAAGTAATATAACTATATTCAAACAGGGAAAAAAGAAAAAAAGAGAAGTTGTAAAATTCAAGAGAGCAAATGAAACAAACCTGTTATGTACTCAGCTAAGAAAAATTTCATTCCTCATGTTGCCAGGATTTCCCCTTTTAGTGGCCGGGCCACAGAGACAGACTCATACATTTCCTTTACCCTTGGTTTCTGAAGTGAGACAGTTCAGACTGCAATGGCACATTCTTCAGTAGTTAATATAAGGATTATTTTCTGATATTTTGATTTGTATTATTCTTGCAGCTGTTCTTACCTGTTTTTTCTATTTTGTTGACTAAAGACAAAGAGGCATTGTCATCTTTTATCTTTTCTAATAGCGACTGTTTTACATACTTGTATGGATAGCTACAAACACATTCAAGTACATCTTTTAAGTATATCAGACCTGGTAATTTTCATCCGCTATTGTGTTCTCCTGTTCTTTTTTTCATGGTATTTTTTTCTGATGGGTTACTGTCAGCCTACACATATGTATTTCTTACAATACTTAAAGCAGTATAAATTAGTTACAAGTACTGCAAAGAACGGAGCTATACTGTTTACAGCATGAGTGATTCACGCACACACACGCACCCTCCCTGTCATGTTGTAATATAGATATGATACAGATTTTGATTCCTCGTAACACAGTGAGGACTCTCTTAATGTCATGATGTAGCTATTTCAGGGAATTCTTTCACAAACTGAATGAAATCTGAAAGAAGCAAGGAAATATTTTTGCTTTGTTTATATTGTTGTTTGTGAAAACATTAACTTCTGGATTAACTGAATTATTACCTAACTGAAATTATTATTTCAAAGAAATCTTTAAAGCTCTTTTTTTGCTATGTCATATTAATAAATGTAACACTAATAACAATACAGCACTGTGTCTCTTTATTCTTAACTATTAATTTTAGTAGTGCATAACTGTGGTTTGAGGGTCCTGTCAGAATGGTCTCTGAAATTGATTGGACAGATCAATGTACCCATATCCATAAGAAAAAGCAATTGCCAAATGAAGAATTCTGCGAGGTAAGACCTTCATTTTGGAAGGACAAACTTGTTCTGGGCTATATAATGCCAAGGCAGGTCATTCAGGTACTAATGGATTCTAATTGCCACTGTTTCAAGTTATAATATATTTGCCTTCAATAAGGTGACGCTTAATGAATGAAATTAAGACAAAGTAAGTGAATTGCTTCCAGTCTCATCCTTCTAATCAACTGCTCATTGATTGGTATATATGTGAGATAAACATCTCCTGTTGATAGGAAATATATTTACAACAAATTTTGATACATTGTATATCAAACCACCTCATTATTAAGAACAGAACTTCTATTGGTTTTTTTCAGTGGCTTTTCTTTTAGACTTGATTTAAAATATGGACAACAGAATTTTGAATCTGAATAGTAAGATATTCATGATACCGGTACAAGCCCAAAATGAAGAATTTTTTACCATTTTTTTAACACAATGTAGAAAAATATAGTAGTAAATTTTTTTTATTACTGCTAAGTTACTACTATGCTCTGAACGGCACTGCTCATCATATATTCTCTTAGGCACACTTGAAAATCTTTCAAATTCCTATAACTTTGTGATAAGGGCAACTCCGGTGGGAGGAATTTGAGGTTTTAAATCATCTGACATGAGGAAGGAAACAAAACCCAGCTTTCTGTCTCACCTTAGATGAGTACTTGAACTGCAAATGGAGAGAGCAATCTTCTTAAAGGAAAGTGTAGCCTGCTTAGTGTTTGCAAGACCCTTTCCACAAAACCTGGTTTCAAGCTGTGACCTAAAAGGGAAGAAAAAAACACCAAGTAGTATTTAGTGTGAGCTAAAGTCAGATGATAGGATTTACAGGAATACTGTCACCAAAATATTTATAGAAGGAACCAAGCCTTACCTACTTACTCAACAAGCTCCCTGCTCAGGGTGTGAGATTTTGGGGTACTTTGACTGATAATTGTGAATGATGTAAGAATTCACTGTGATCTTTTCTCAAAGCACCCATCTGTAGCAAACACATGGGACTGCATTCAAATAAATGTAATATTTTAGTAACTTAATGTCAGCTAAATGACTGTGTTTTCATTTGCTGTCTGTGACTAGTTCTTTCATTTATTTTAAAGAAATTATATTTACAAGGTTTCAGACCTTTACAAAACCTTTAAAAAAAATTGAAATTCAAGCCCTGCATCTTTAAACGCAACATACTACTATGCCTTAGATGTACATTTTAAAATGTATGTATAGGATGTCCTTTTCATAAGTAATATCTGCTGTTTGTTTGTGCATGTATTTTAGAGAATTTAAAAGCTAATCATTTTTTCCACAATGATTATAGAATCCAGTTATTTTGCAAACTGCCACGAAGCATTTTATTTCCAAAACATTTGTTTCATACCTTAGTAACTCTTAATATGCAACTTCGTTATATTTAAGGAGTGCCGTCACTCGCAGAGGCCATCAGCTCCGGTGCAGGCGTGTCCCGCAGCGGAGTGGCAGACCGCGGCGCAGAGGGCGGTTTCCTGAGCCGGGGAACCCACAGGGGAGCGCAGAGACCCGCCGGGAGACAG
>NW_008796044.1:3873515-3890542 GCF_000699145.1 Aptenodytes forsteri | reverse complement strand
TGGAAACATTCCAGGTCAGGTTGGACGGGGCTCTGAGCAATGTGATCTAGTTGAAGATGTCCCTGCCCAGGGCAGGGGGGTTGGACTAGATGACCTTTAGAGGTCCCTTCCAACCCAAACTATTCTATGATTCTATGATTCTATAATTTGGAAGCTTCCTAATCTCTTAAAATGGCATTTCAAACAGATTATTATAAAGAAGACAACATGTCACCAACAGATCAGCATGTAAGTTCCTCTGCCTGCACATCTTTCTTAAAAAACAGAAAGATGTTGGATAGCTTCTTCGGGCTTCTGAAATGTTTGGAAGAAAAATTCCTTAGGAAGAAGTGTTTGTTCACAAGCAGAAAGGTATGAAACAGGAAGAGGTTTCAGCATTGTTTTTTCTCTAGTGCGTCTAGAATGCTTCCAAACATTCCCAATTCCTGTTAACAGGATTCATGTTTATGCTCATCCTTTGATTACGCTTCAGTTTCTTCAGGCTTAACAAATATGTAATCATATCTTCTAAAGAACATAACTTCTGTGTATGTTTTAAAATAAAAGCACAAGGTTTAAACCAAAATGTTCAAATTTTGAAGGGATTGTTTTGAGTTTTCCTCTTCCTTTTCTCAGGCTTAAAAAAAATTAAAATGTAGATTTTTGTGTTGGTACAAGAATAAGGCCTAGCTCTAGTCCTCATCTCCCTGTTTTAAGATGTTAGCATGCTAAATAATATTGAACTTAGCAAAATATTCTAAAATTAACTGTCGTTATTAAAATCCATATCTTTGATCTCGTCCACTTCATATCAAGACTCAGAATTAATATTTAAGTAGTGTGTGTACTTGTATGTGAGGCTCTGTTTTCTTTCCTTCCCACGCACTCTCATTAAAAAAAAGAAACACCACCTCGCCCCCCAGTTATGATTATAGGTATGTTAATTCTTACCCTGTCTCCTAGAGATATATTTTTTGCAGTTCCACACCACCTCTGTAACTCATTATCAAATAAAAGCCCATAAGCTCTTTATATGCAGGTCTAAGATTATGATCACTGTTTTATTGTTGATAGCATTAATGTTTGAGTGCTGGTATTGATAGATATGGTGTTGCTGAGGATTTTCTGTAGAGAAATCTTTATTAATAGTGTATCCAAACATAATGAAAAATCATGAACTTAGTTTCTCATGCTGTTTGCTTTCATCTAGATCTCTGCAAAGCTTAAGCAAAGTTTTTGTGCCCGAGCAAACAGAGTTTTTCAGATCAGACTTGTTCCAAGAGTGAAGCAGCAGCTCATGAAGGGGACCTTTTTTACTTAATGATCAACTCTATCTCATGTGTCCACACTCCCTCCCTGCCCCCCACGCTCTTTGACATATGCTTTTTTCTAATAAAATGCTACCGCATCTTGACAGGTGATTTCACTATGGATCTTTGCTCTAACAAGAACCTGTTTGAGAATGAAAGTCCCTTTTTTCCCATTAAAAATTATCAGTGGTAGAGCTAGAGGCTGACATTTGAGGAGTGCTCTAATAATGAAATGAATTAAGGTGGTTTTCCCCTAGGATATTTCAGCGCATGCATGTGTAAATTACAAACATCAGGTTTGTTTGGGTTAAAGGTCTTATAAGCTCTCTGCTCAGAACCTTCTTAGTAGTTAAGTTTCATGAACTTTAATTTTCTTTTTTAAAACCAGCTGTAGTCTTCAAAAGCAAGGATGTGACCAATTAACCCCTGTGGCCATAATTTTTTTTTCTGTATGACTTACAAGTTCTTATATTCAAAAGTTATTGGCATATTCCGGGGATCAAAATGAGGTGAAGTGCATCCCTGTTTGAAGGCAACCATAGGCTTACAGGACGTTAAAGAAGTGAAGGCTGGGGGCAAGGGGAGGCGTACTATGCAACACAGTGTCCTTTTCCCCCCGCAACTTTTTAAAATATATTAACTAATTGTTTTTACTAAAAAAAAAAAAAAAGTATGTTTGCTGGAATCATGCTGTACCACTTATTCCCCTGCTGATAGGGCATTTTCTTTTTTTTTTATTCACAGTACTGAGAATGCTTTTGATCATTCTTTTAATGTACACTACTTAGGGTTTAATGGGGAGTCTAAATCAAGGACATTGTATGTGAAATGTAATGCACTTAATAAATTAGAATTTCTATCTGAAAACATCTAAGCCAGTAAAATACTAGCTTGAAACTTATGCAGGCCTGAACTCTGTATCCATAGAATTGCATACATAATAAATTGTATGCAAAACTCATTCCTGCACTCAGTATACCATTCTAACCATTAGACCAAATAGGATTTTTCAAGCAATAATGAAATAGGTAGCTGGAAATGTCCTTTTCCTTCTAAAACTTGTCTTTCCACTTAAAAGCATTTTCACAAATTGCAAGTTGGTCTGTAGCACTCTGACTAGCACTTCTCAGATATATTGAAGTTGTTTTAAAATAGAGAGTGTAAGGGGTAGAAAGAGAACTATTGAAATACACAAAAAAACCCACCCCATTCTAATAAAATGAGAAATCAGCTTTTAGAAAAGGGCAGAGGGGAACAGAAAGGTCTGGCAAATAACAGAATAAAAGCAATCTTAAATTTTTTTATGAAACTGTGCAGCTTATTCATTTCAAGTAAGTGTCTCAAAGCGTCCTTTTAAAATATCACCAACTGCTAAAATCGAATACTGTCATTTTATTGTAGTAACCATAGGTTTGCTTATTTCATAATTGGCTTGGCTAGGGAGCTCACCTGTAGGGATTTTACCAGTAGCAGTTCTTATCATTTTTTTTAATAAATCCCACAGATTGAGTACAGTAAATAATGAATGACACAGTGCTTGGTAAGTCAATATTTAATTTAATATAGATTCTGGGAAACTAACATTTTACATGCAGATATTACTATGGTTCTTGCTTAAATGAAAAAAAAAGCTCAGTTTTGTTTACAAAAGGGAAAGGAGTAGAATTTGTAGAGTAATTCTGGTAGAATTTAGTTCATATTAGCGTTTCATAACTTCAGGTTAATAGAGTATATGATGGGGGTGTGATGACCGCAGAAAACCCCATTTATTTTTCTGAATCTTCAGATCTGTCCAGTTGGTATCAGTTCCTAGGGATTTACAGGTTCACTCAGCAAGTGTGCAAGCATATAGTCATTCACAATGTAACTTCAGTATGATTTAAGCACATGCTTAAGTACTTTTCCAGATAGAGACAAACTTAAGATAAGCATAAGGTTAAGTAGAAGTTATTTTACAATTAATAGTTTTGCTGAATTTTCTTTCAACTTAAATATTCTCAAGTAGTTTGTTTATGGACATATGAAAATGCTATCAAGGGAAAAAATTTCCTCTTTCACCACCAACTTAAACCATTTTACATTAAAACTTTGTGCTCAAAAAAAGTTTTTTTCCAAATAACATCTTCCAAATAGTATTCCTGATTTATTTATTGACATGATAACTTGACTGTAAGGAATTTTTTTGAGTTTTGAAATGCCAAAAGGGAATAAAGATAAATCTTGTCTATAATGCTGCAGTTCTCTGATAATTAGCGTATCATCATAATTAGTGTCTTATCATCTGAGTACTTCAAGAGAGAGAAAAAGGCAGCAAACACCTAAGAAGAACTATACAAAGGCTACAGGCTTGAGACCTGACACCTCATAGTAGAGAGATTTATGTGGTCTATCATAAAAAATTTAGCTTTTCTTCACAGTTACTAATCGGCTGTGTATGGTCCTAATGTTTCAACATGGCACCATTGACTATATACTAAAGAAGCTGCTCCAGGTGAAAAAGGGTGAATTAGCACTGGTTAAAAAATGAACATCGATGAGGAGGGCCAGGATAATTAAATTCAGGTTTTTTTCTGTCTGGAGAGCTATTTTCTGAAAATCTGTTGTTTAGAAAGGTATATTAGGGTAAGCTTTGACAAGGGTTTTTTTGGGGGTGTTGGTAGTAAAAAACAAAAGTGAGACAGGTGACCTTTTCAGAAAGTTGCATTTCTTAAGCATTTATTTGACAATTTACTTTGCTCTACACATCCTGCTAAAATGAGCAGAATTCCACATAGAAAATGTATACCACACTATGGGATCTGAGCTAAGAGTTTTCTCCAGGATTTGAGGAAAACTGGCAAATATGCCTGCTGAGTTCTCTGAATACTGTCTTAAAAACTAGGTAATTAAACACGTCTAAAAGATAAAATATATAAAGCAGTCTCTCAAGACTTTCTTTTAGAGGGAAAAATATTTTAAAGAGAGTTTTAAAGTATAAGTGCAAGGGGAAGCGGCTTCCCCTTTTTTGTCTGCATGCTTTTTTTTCCTCAGGATAACATCAAGGCTTTTAAATAGTTGTCAATTTATTTATTTCTAAAGTGGTCTCATTGGTACTATTCTCTGAAAATCTTTACTTTTATCATTATTAAAACCAATAATCTTTGTTATTTATACATCAAAGTAAATTTTTATCTACAAACTTTTATTCTTATAATTCCCATTTGCATTATTTTTTCCTTTAGTTTTCATAATTCTTCCTGTTTCCTCCTTTTTTTTTATTAACATCCATTTGAACAAAAAGACTCCGTGCTGTGTGAAATATATTAGACATTTGATTCCAGTTTTATACAATGACTATATATTCTGTATGGTATAAATGAGAAACATCACCGGTAGGTTTTAGTACAATTTAGGTCAGCATAGCCAATTACTTAACCCTTAGTTTCTGTGATTTGTAGTGAGCATTTGGATACCTGATTCTAGGAAAACAGTTAAGCATAAGAACAACCTTAGTTGCATGATTAAGACCAACTTGTTATTATAAGCTAATGAAAAGGTGTGTTTGTGGTGGAAAGCACTGAGAGATACACCTGTAGGCATTGCTATTTGCATCTACTGTGACCAAAGGCATTCAGTGACCTGAAGATAACCAGGTCCACCACTCTTAAAACAAATGCAAACTGTTGTATGTTGTAGTTCCAAAATGTGATGTGTTCTGTAATTATTAGTCAAATAGTGCCCCAAAAAACCCGGCTGAGTATTTGTAATCAAAACCTTAGTAACCAGTTTGTTATACTTACAGGAAGATCTTCGGTGACCTCACTAGAGTTAATGGCATGTGTAAGACAATTAGCCGTCATTTCTGTTTAATATAATTATAAGGAATGCCTGAAATGCCATTAGATAAATGCTTAGAATGAAAAATTGCTCAGATTACAAAGAGATGTGAAAAGCATTCCTTCTGAGTCATCCAACTTAGCATTGGAATTGATGGGTCATCACACTCAACATCTTGTTGTGGGCAGAAAGGCGGGACACAGCTTACATGTGAAGGCAAGAATTTAGTTAGGCTAACTGAAGTTTTAACAGCCCAATAGTCCAAACTGTTAGTCTCTTTACAATAATGTATATTCATAGTCCATATAAACACCGGAGAACTTCAATAATGCAATTAAAAATTATGCAGAAAAATCTTCTGGTACCTACTGCTTTTCTTTGGTGTAATTCTCACACTTCTAATGTACCCCTGGATACTAGGGTTGACAGTCCCCATCGTGGGGAGAAAGGGGTTACAAAAAGCTGTCAGCACCCTGAGGCCTTTGTCAAGAGGACTGTGATGCTAGTAATAGAGGTTTCTTTCTCCTTTCTTTTGGGAGCCCTGTGATGTTGGTAGTTTCTTCCTCCTCCTGAGTTCTAGGGTGAATTTTGGTTTCTTTTTATAAAATATAATCTGCTTATGTGCTTTTTTCTATCCATTGATTCCATTGTTCAGTCTTTTTGCTTACTTTGTTTTCTCTAAAACTCATTTCACTGGAATAAAACAAGGTTGTACTCCCGGACTGGTCATTGACTGATCATTATGATTTGTGTTTATATCCTGGGGCCTCCGTTCATGCTGCCTATGTACTCTTCTACAGAACACTTTTGCTGGAATGGCAGCTCATTCACTCCATGCTGAATAAACTACCTGTCATCACTATTAATTAAAACTAACTAAAACTAATTCAAGGAACAATTACCTAATTGCTAGACAATTGCTACCGGAGCTAAACAAGCCCAGATAAGTACTGAGACCCTGCACTGTCTGGGCAATACAAAGCTTGTGGCCTTTTACTCATAATCAGAGAAATGGTATGCCTTGTCTTTCCCATAGATCCAAACTCATTTGTTCTTGGATTTTTTTTTTTTTTGTGGAAGCATGGAGCCAAAATGTATGTGTCAAGTCCATTAAACAAAAGAGAGAAACATAAGTTGGTGGCTACTGTTGCTAAAATCTGGCAAAACTTAAAGTTTTAAATAGTAACTGCTGTTGTTTTATAAAGTCAGAATATAACTACTGTGAAAACCTTTTATAACATATGAGACATTCAACCGTAGTTATCTCAAAGCTCAATCCTTTAAAATGTAAAATACTACTTTTATTTCCTTGATGACAAGACCTATGTTTCAACATGGGATGAAATCTCCGTTTTCCATTTTTATTAGTTGCCTAAGCACAGTTTGTCTATTCTATACCTTAAAATATGGCAGGCACAATCAGCAGCAAGCTGACATTACTAAAGTTATTTCATTTTTTTTTTTTAAAAACAACTTTCTTTTCTTTACAGATCCCTTAAAACACTGTTATTAAGCATTGGGAGGTGAAGATATCAAATGAAATAGCAGGAAGTCCTGAAGTCCTTCAGAAGGGTTCAGTCTGCAGGAGACCTCGTACGGCTACAGTCTCCTGCAGCAAAAGCTTTTACTCTCAACAGGTAAGTGGTCAGGTCAAGTTTTCCTTCAGCGTTAACCAAAATCCTTCATGTGTTTTATTTTAGTATCATCTTCCCCAAGAAAGAGAAAACCAAGAGAGAGTTAAATATAGAAGTTAGTGTAAACAATTGTTTTTTAGATACAGGAGCAGGAAGAACACTTCAGTTCTGCTTTGCCTTTGATACAAAAATACTTTGTATGTTTTTTCCTTTGGGTATATTTGCTTATACCCAGAATTATTGTATGCCAGCTCTTTTCAATGTCGAAGCAATTGCAACATGACAAGATGCCTACTGCTTACAAAGGGCCCAACTAATTAGGCTTTAGATAGGTAGAGTACTTAAAGGCTGGAAAACTGAAAGAACTCTATGCCTATAACAACCTAAGGCACTGTCAAAATCTCTAGGGAGAGTTAATCATCCTTGGATAGAATACACAGCAGCAACCCTGCTGAGTGGAGAGCTGCTTGGAATATCTAATCGGAAATGCTGAACACCGTCTTAAAGATTTCCTTTGTTAGGACACTGTCCATTTCAAATGGGGAGGAAATAGGTTTCAGTCCATGCCTCAGGAAGCCTAACTTTGTAGTGGAAGGACATCAGTTGTTGTTACAAAGTCTAAATTCACTCATTCCGTAGGTTCATGTTCTTCTGATCAGTAAGGAATCTTTAATTTGACTGGTGATCTAGTTTCAAGAGGGTGGTTAAACATTCCCTCACAAAAGCTTATCACCCAGGGATTAGGATGCTCTTGGGGAGGTATGAGATAGGGATGGGAGTACTTTCAGAAGGATAGAATTGAACTGAAGGCCTGCATGTTCTTGGCAAAATGCTGTAATTGGCTTGCTGACTGTAAGGATGACTCCTACAACCATCTCCAGCTGTTTTTCTAAATAAAGCTATTAGGTCAAAGCTATTAGATTTTTTTTTTATAGCACATCCTACAGGTAAGCAGCAGGTATGCCTGCTGTTTCTAGCTTCTTAAAGGAGACAGGAGCACATCTATTTTGTGGATATGTTCTAAGTAGAGAAGTGAGATAAGCACCAAGAATTGATTGCGTTATTAACTAATGAAGACTTCGATATTGCTTGATTCAGGTGCAAATATACACTTAAGTAAATATTTCTAAGATGAACTGGTTAGGCACCTTGGTTCTACCTCTGCATGTTTTGGGTATTGAAATCTGTATATGGTTCGGCCTTAAGTGTATGCTAAAAAATTTGCTGTTGCAAATGAAGACTAAGGTGAAGCGCATTGTAGAATACATAAAAGTGAAAGCAAGTTTGTTTTCATGTACATAAGACTTGACAAAATAGTTTTCAGTAGGCATTGAGACACAGAAAAACAGTCAAATTAATATCGAATGATTAGAAGTGAAAGTGCAAAGTGAGTTATGCACTGATTTTTTGACACTCCACGTGTTAAGATATCAAGAAGCTTCTTTTTTTGTTTTTAAATGACATTACAAATCCAACAAATTTGCAATGTAATGTGATCGTTAAAATGATTTTTTGGAAAATGTAAATTTCTAAAATTATTTTCATTATTCTCTTTTTTGAATAAATGTGAAATCACCCAAATTTGTAATGATAATTGTGACCTACATGGGATTCTTGTCAGAAGGGCTAGAAGATGGAATAGTTACAAGACCATCCTTTCTGCCTGAGTTTTCCTGCCAGATGCATGATTAAAATATTGTGTAATACCAGAAAGCTTTAGTAGCCAGGAAAATTTATGATATTGTACTTCATTTTAGTTTGGGTTTTTTTTTAGTTTTTACCCCACATTCAACCTTGATGAAAATTAGTAACAATTTTATTCTAGGTTCTTTTTTATTTTAGCTTCTTTTTGATTTAAGGGGCAAGTTTTTCATTTCACTTCTACCTTCTGAAAGATAAGCTCTACACCAACATAGCTTTATGACTGGCCTGGGGGCAGCAGAGTTTATTTCAGCCAATTAAAATAACAATTACTGTTAGAGACACTAGTAGGAATACCCTTTTGCTAGTTAGTTCCACAACCCAGATGGTATGATTAAAACATCTCAGCTTCAAATTATTGTATTGCACTGATTGCCCCCTCTCTACAAGAATTTTTACAATAATACGGTACAAAACTAACTCCATTTGCATGGTGGTTTTCACAGTTTGCTTGCCTAAAAACAGTATGCGAGTACATTCACTGCTGGAAGCTATAATATTTGATGTAAAATAAACTAAAGTTGACTGATCTCTTTGGGTCACAGTTTATTATATATGTTTTCAGATTATATGCAAAACTGTATGTTGACCTGGCTGAGCATGACTGCAGCTAAAACATTGAATGTGAATAACAATACATTTGCTAAATATGATGGTTGAAGTTTTGCAGAAAATTGTGTTGGATCATCTTTACAATACTACTGTTTCGTATTACTGTATGCCTTGTTTGAGCTATTGACTTGATTATTTCATTGGGCCAGTTACAATAGCTTTTGATTGTCTGTCACCCTTAAATTTCTGTAGGGGCTTGGTTATGTTTAAGCCAGTTAGGATATTTTCAACCATTTGCATGTTTTCAAGAGACAAAAAGAAAAATATTTCTTAGGGTGCAATCTTATTAAGTTAGGAACAGCTTGATTAAGAAGAGGGAAGATGTCTGTTTATTATTCCTTGTGATCTTTAGGTTCCAAAGGATCAGAATGATTCAAACCTATGTATGTACTGCTCTTTGTTATCGTGGCTGCACTCAGCCACTGTATCATCTGAGTGTCTGTGGGGCAGCACAGCGTAGAGAAATCTGAAGATGTTGTCATTACTCTGCTAACTTCTATATCTTAGTAATTTCTCCTACAAAAAAGCATTTGTCAGGATAGGTGATATATGGCTGGTTCTGTACCTGCAGATGACTGTTTTGTGATGCTGAGGAAAGCTTGAGCTCTAACTGCATTTGCTTTCAAAAGACTTGAAAAAAAAAAAGAAAAAGTTAAAAAATCTTCATTTGTTAGTATAGGTCTACTTGGAGTTCAATCTCATAATCAGTAATAAATACCGTTTTAACCCTGCTTTCTAAAAATTCACTAAATGTGGTTGTTTTAGTGTGCCACATTGAATTCATGTCTCATACTGAAGTGTTATTAGAATCTGGTATTCTGATTCCCGGTTGTTTCCTCCAGCTTTACTGATGCTCTTTTAATGTATAGCCAATGCAGTTGTGGGTCTGCACTTCAGAAATCCAGAAGGGCTATCACAATCATATTTTTCCTTCACAGTTTGGGAAATATTTTATTCCTGTGACAATATGTAGGCTTTGGGTTGTTACTGGTCTTTTAAATTCTGTTATTACTTAAGAGACATCTCAAGTCTGGGTCTCTGTCAATCTTCCATTCCCAGAAATAGATTTAGAAGCTTTCCACAAATAACCTTTGGTCCCTTAATGTTAGGTCTAATATTTTTCTTCAACTCTTCAAATGACTTCTGCGTTCATGTAGTGCTTCATGGAAAAGCTTACTTAATGCTGGTAGATCAGAAATTCTTGACCATTGAGATTTAGGTCTTATTTGTTTCTGTCCATCTGACATACCACGGCAGAAAAAAGGATGAATTATGAATTTTACTCTCAGTTCCTTGGGTATAAATGTAGAGTCATTAAAGTAATGCCAGTGCAGTTACTCTAAGTTCACACCTAGGTAACTAACAAGCTTATGTCTTTGAAATAGAACATTGTTTTAATTAAAAAACAAACTCTACAAATTCTCTCAAACTTATTCAGCTCAAATTCCCTCTTGCTTTCCATGAACATACTCTAATTTACAGCCGCAATCTCACCAACACATCTGTCAACAAAAGTAAAAAATTTTTTAAAAAATTAGGTCTCATAACTGCATATCTCACAATCCCTCAACACAGATATGATTGTAATATTTTCTGTTGAAAAATAATAAAACACAGTGGTAAATGACCCTCGTGCATTCTTGCCCCCATTTATGTTATGCTAAGATAGTGTTGGTGGCAGTCTTTTCAAGCAACACACATTTAGATTGTCTTAAATATAAAGGATTTGTATAAAGGGTTCCCATCCCTTTCCTTGATACAGTTTTAGACAAGAAACAAAATTAGCCATCACACTTACTTAAAATTATATGAGCAAAGAAAGAAATTATTAGGTGGTCCCAGGGTTCATATTTGCTATATTTCTGCATTATATGGGAGGTAATTCCTAGCATGTATAATAACATGATCTATTTGTGAAATAGAGAACTAGTTATTCATTCACATAGGCAGACACAATTTTTTTTTCCTGATAGCTTTAAAAAATCCAAAACTCAGAGCAAGATAGTATTGGCTGCTTATATGAGTTTGACTTACATCACAGGACAAAATGGTTTTCCTGTTCTCTGATACAGACGTGCAACCTTGTGGATGTCAATAACCTTATCCATTCCGATGCAAATATCTTGTGATTTGTAGGCACAAAAGTCTTCATGATGAATACAAAATGGATGAAGCAGTACTGGGGAGGGAAGAGGATTCTGATCCTAGATTAATGAGAGTGTATTTGAACAATTGTCAGCTAGCTCCTGTTTAAAGAAAGGATGATATGGTTAAGCATGCCTTAATATACTAGGGGGGCAGCATAAGCCTATGGCTCCTCAGGCTGGCAAATCATATGCCCTTGAGAGTGTAACAGCTGTACAAGGGACCAAATCTTACGTTGGCTCTCTGTAGACAGCTGTGCCTAATTGCTTTCTGGTTTTCCATATGGAGACACTACTTACATTGTGGGATCACAAAGGCCTCGTGTACTCAGCTTTCTGATAGTCTAAACTTAGTAGATGTGTGAAATCTATGGCCTTCAATCTTATCTCATGTGTTTGCATGATTTTAATTTAGGTAGCAGTTCCTACAAACGCAATCATCAATCTACATGAACATTCATAGGGTATTTACAGGTGCTTTTAACTTCAACAGCTGAGAATATAGCAAAAGAGCAGTTTCCCTGAGAGCAACTGAAAAGTGTAGCACACCTGCCAAGAAGGAAACACTACCTCCTGGATTCCTGTTCAGCTGAAATCTCTTGCTTACTCTGTAGGAGTTCTGCACTGTATGCTGCTGCAAAAGAACATTGCTGAGGTATAAGATGATATTCTAGAAAGAAAATGGAGAGGCTGGATACACTCTGTGGGAGGGAGGAGGGAATGATCTAGGAATTAAAGCAAAGAAGAAAAGGGGCAGGCGTAATGCTCTAATTAGCCTTGTCCTGCTTCTACCAAGCTGTTCTTACATCTGAGCCATCTGCTGAATAATTTGAATCACCTCCTTGTTACTGGACTGAGTTGGGAAAAAATAAACCATTTTCATTCCTATTGGTTTGTGTCATTTGCAGCTTATCATTTCAGAGTGCTGCTGAAACTCATTAGCCAACTAAGTTTAAGCTGAATTTGTACAGTGACTATAGTTTTTTACTCAGCTGTCTGCATGGATGTATTAGCTCTGCTGTGTTCCAAATGGTCTCCCATATAGATCAATTTTGAATTTGTATAATAAAAATTCCTGAAGGACCAACAAGCTGATCCTTCAACAGTTGTCATCCTGCATACCAGAGCCATGGGATTTCCTTTTTGATCTAGAGCTGTGCTTTGATCAAAATCCAATTCTGAATTTTAAAGTGTCCAGAGTTTGTAAGTGTACTATACCACTCAATAAACTGCTAGAGAAGTTAATCACTTGCAATATTAAAAGTGTACATTTCCAGTTTGAACTTGTGATACTTATGCTTCTAGAAGTTGTTTCATCTTTGATGGCTAGACCAAGAAGACTCCATTATTAAATTTCTATTTTCCATAAATAAATTAAAACTAAACCGCAAAACTCATCCATGTGGTACCCATCTTTTATATATTTAATGTCTGGACCCAGAATATCTTCCGTGCTGTTGGGGAACCTGCCTAAATCTCAGTAGGAGCTCTTAATCCCCTCAGTAGACCTGGAGTTTCTTTTCTACTCTGCCCCTTGGTGGGGGGCCAACCACAGTGGCCTTCTTCCAGACTGCAATGATGCACCACTTTTCCTTTGGGACCCAGGGCTATGAATTGTCTCCTAGATGTAATCACGATTTTGTGTTAGAAGACAAGGTGTTGCTCTCTCTTTTCAAAATCTGTATTGACTATCCAAACCTTGAATGTGGACCACAGACTCTCAAGCTTCCCAAGTGAAGGCACTGTAGACTGCAAAGGTAGGTTTGTGCTCTGTCATCTTCTCTCTTTCCCAGTAAATCTTCATAAATTCTCAGTGTATTGTGAAAGTTTCAAAAGAGGATGGAGCTCCTACTCCTGTAAAATTTATAGTCTGGTACCTAAAGGAATTGTCATTGAAATAGAAGATGATAATTTATGCTCACCCCCTCCCCCCCTTTTTTCCCTTTTTTTCTTTTTTCTTTTATTTTCATTTTTTTTCATTCTTTTTTTAAATTAGGGAATTTCTGGCTTCCGTGCCTTTGGCATTCAGAAGTTTACTGTGTCAGCCTGGCTAGCTGAAGCTGGTGACCTAGAAGTGTTGCAACAGCTGTAAATTCTGCTAGCCTTTTCTTTGATCATCAACAACAAACAAAAGCAAGAATAAAAAAAAAAAAAAGTGAAAGTGTGTGTGAAATACTTCGGGATTACAAATTTTACAGAAGAAATGACCAAACGTTCTAGCTTATCTCAGGAATTCAGTTATTTTGCACTCTTTCAGTAGCAATAACTCTAAGCCTGAGAGAGGTAAATATGTTTATTATGTGGTACAGATTTGACTTCTTTCTTGTACATCCTTGTTTATGTTATTGTCAGGCACTGGCAGTCTTTGAATTTCTAATATTCTCTTTGATCCTATGGATCTATGCTCTGTGTGTTATAAAAGGCACACTGGCAGACATTTTCCCCCATATTCTTCCTCATAAATATTTGAATTTGTTAATGTTTGTAACATTCAGAAATGCTAATAACATTATTGAGCTTTCTCCACCTCTGCAGCTACTGGTTATATCTGATTTTATTTAAATTCAACTTTTGCTTTCACAGAAAGGTGGCTTAACATTTCTTAGTGGGCTGTTATGTGGTCTTTTTCTACCAAAACTCTGAAGATCATGTTTCTATGTGCTTTCTTTGTGGGTGATCGTGGATATGCTGCTGTATGTTGTCCCCATAATTGACAGTCTGCGTTTTTGACTCATACTGTTACTATAAAATGGATACCATTTTCAAGGCAAAGAATCTTTTTGTGTCATCCATTTCTTGAGGTTGCATTTTCCTCTCTTGAAATGGAGAGGAGAATGACATGGTATGTACTATTCGGTACATAAGGCTCTCCTTCTTCCCGAATTTGCTGTGTAAATCACCAATACCAGCAAGAGTCCAGGGTGGTATTAGACAAAACTTTCCTTTTCTGCACATGCAGAAAAAAATACATGCAAGTCTAGCATGTATTTTTTATGTGTATGTGGGATCAGTGATCAGTTTGAATACTCTGATTTGCACAGCATGTAACGTGTCTTCTCAGCCCTGCAATAAGGCTTTTTCCCAATATTGACAGTTCAGAAAATTTTGTGACCAGCTAAGTTCCTTTACATAAATATGTTTCTTTAACATATATATCTTTCTTAGTCACTGTTAGGAGAAGAGATAAGCAGCCAGATGTGCTACTAATTTGAACTGTTGTAGAAAAGAGTCTATGTTCATCTGAGGAGATTTAACTCAAGTACACTGTAATCACAATTATAGTTTCAACTGTGTAACTTGTCAGTGTAATGGTTATGGAATAAAAATAAAATAATAATAATAATTTAAAAAAAACCAGCCAGAGTACATTACCATAACATTTGAGCAAAATCCATCATTTAGCTCCATAAAGCTGTTCTTACTCCATGAGTTTTGATGATCCCAGTAGTTGATGCTCTTCATTTTGAGTCATGTCTGAAGTAATGCACTAATATGAAGATGGATGTTGATCATGCATGTCTTGAAAACCATGATGTATTTTTCTGAAGTAAGGAATTTAGCCTCAACATATTGGTCAGATTTCAATTTAAGTCATTAAATATTTGGCAAATAGGTATCATATTGTTGTAGTTAACATCATGATTTGCACTGCTGATGTGCTAAGTATGTTAGGATTTTTAAAGATAAAATGTTTGATAGGAATCTACTTTAAGATATTGTTGCTCTGGTACATACTGTTTGTTATCTAAATAAAGAGGTAAGCCTTTTGAATACTTCTATGACAGTAGACATATCTTCATTAAAGTCATGCTGTATGCATTTGTAGTAGGTCTGGAAACCGAATTTGCTGTGTAAATCACCAATACCAGCAAGAGTCCAGGGTGGTATTAGACAAAACTTTCCTTTTCTGCACATGCAGAAAAAAATACATGCAAGTCTAGCATGTATTTTTTATGTGTATGTG
Organism: Aptenodytes forsteri; assembly: GCF_000699145.1. NCBI lineage: Eukaryota > Metazoa > Chordata > Aves > Sphenisciformes > Spheniscidae > Aptenodytes > Aptenodytes forsteri. The sequence goes on along the minus strand of NW_008796044.1, from coordinate 3,875,382 downwards.
GGATCAGTGATCAGTTTGAATACTCTGATTTGCACAGCATGTAACGTGTCTTCTCAGCCCTGCAATAAGGCTTTTTCCCAATATTGACAGTTCAGAAAATTTTGTGACCAGCTAAGTTCCTTTACATAAATATGTTTCTTTAACATATATATCTTTCTTAGTCACTGTTAGGAGAAGAGATAAGCAGCCAGATGTGCTACTAATTTGAACTGTTGTAGAAAAGAGTCTATGTTCATCTGAGGAGATTTAACTCAAGTACACTGTAATCACAATTATAGTTTCAACTGTGTAACTTGTCAGTGTAATGGTTATGGAATAAAAATAAAATAATAATAATAATTTAAAAAAAACCAGCCAGAGTACATTACCATAACATTTGAGCAAAATCCATCATTTAGCTCCATAAAGCTGTTCTTACTCCATGAGTTTTGATGATCCCAGTAGTTGATGCTCTTCATTTTGAGTCATGTCTGAAGTAATGCACTAATATGAAGATGGATGTTGATCATGCATGTCTTGAAAACCATGATGTATTTTTCTGAAGTAAGGAATTTAGCCTCAACATATTGGTCAGATTTCAATTTAAGTCATTAAATATTTGGCAAATAGGTATCATATTGTTGTAGTTAACATCATGATTTGCACTGCTGATGTGCTAAGTATGTTAGGATTTTTAAAGATAAAATGTTTGATAGGAATCTACTTTAAGATATTGTTGCTCTGGTACATACTGTTTGTTATCTAAATAAAGAGGTAAGCCTTTTGAATACTTCTATGACAGTAGACATATCTTCATTAAAGTCATGCTGTATGCATTTGTAGTAGGTCTGGAAAGATATTTTGTTGCTTTGTAATATTTTAGTGGTATGCCTTGGCCTTGGAAAGTATTTGGGAAAGAGAGCAAGTATTTTTATCTCTGTTTCCAGAACTGAAGTTACATGAACAGTGACAGTACAAGACTAAATTCTGGCACTGTACATTAAAATATGTATGTGTCAAGTTTTACATATAATTCATGACATTATCAAAAGCAGGCACGTATGAATGTTTGAATGAATGCAGAAAGCAAAAAACTCAGTGCCCAAAATATTTAAATTGACTTGTGTAAATGGCTGTGGGCTTCTTAAATTCCTATATAAAGAATATAAAGGAGTGTTAACTAGACATTTGTGTGATCAAGCTGGTTTCTGAATGGAAAACAGATTTGTCAGAAACTGAGCCAAACATCTCTGGGTTTTTTTAAATAAGATATTTGATTTTTTTCCTAACATTTTCTGTCTAAGTTAAAATCACCAAGGGGGTGGGATTCATTGGCTTGTGGTTAGACCATGCTTATTATAAATGTATCAACAGCCTCAGGGAAAGAAACCAACCCATAACAATTGAGTGTGTAGTGGCAGCAAGACAGGGGAGATGATGTAATTAGTACTGCATAGATAGTCACATGATGGAAAAAATACTTATATTCAGCACTGTTTTTCCTGGGAAGCCAACATGGCTGAGTATACTTGTATTTTTCCTTTTTTTTCTTTGTTTCATGCTTATGTATCTGATCAATTGAATTTATTAATGAAATTATTGATACATGTCTTAATTACACCCACACACACACCCCTCTTTAACAGGTAAGGGATAATTGATAGAGTAAACAGTATGTTTGGGATTTACTGGAAAGAACTGCTGCCTCAAAGATCTGTGGTAATAGTTGGTGTTGGTCATCTGTCCTGGTTTCAGCTGGGATAGAGTTAATTTTCTTCCTAGTAGCTGGTACGGTGCTGTGTTTTTAGTATGAGAATAATGTGATAACACACTGATGTTTTAGTTGTTGCTAAGCAGTGTTTATACTAAGCCAAGGACTTTTCAGCTT
>NW_008796044.1:3848294-3873075 GCF_000699145.1 Aptenodytes forsteri | reverse complement strand
GTGCGAACGGCTGTGTGGTGCTTAGTTGCCGACTGGGGTTAAACCATGACATCATCCCATTGAAGTTAATGGATACCTCAAAGTGCAGCAGTGAGCATAGAGTATTGCTGCAGTAATTAATACTGGGCATCATATGTACATACATACACATACAATAGTACTATTCTGGATTAGGGACATTATTCTTATTTTCTAAAATGTCTTTTATCATTTAATCCCTTTATCGTTTTCATAATTTTACTTTGTCACCTTTAGGGAAGATTTACATAGCAGTATTTCGCTTTCTATATGAAGAAAAAATTTCCTCTTTATTGGTTGAAATTTATTTTATGGTACTTTTTAGTAGTCTAGCATTTAATACTACTATTTCCCCAGCAGACTAAGGTAACAACTTCTTCGTTTTCAAGGTCGCGACAGATTTTGGGGGGAGGAGCAGGCTCCATGTAACATTCCGTATAGGGCTTATGTTCAAAAGAATTGACAGGAAATTACACTGTGTAGCTTGGAATTTACTGGAAGAAGATTTTTGACCATTTTATACAGGGTTGAATTGTATTATATAACTTATTAAATGACAATTTGGGCAATATGAAGAAACTGTAAAATGTGACAAGGAGTTGATATTTTCCAGAGAAGTACCTAAATTATGGATTAGATGGGAGGAGAGGAGTCCTGGGCCATTTGATAGAAGTATTATGCCTACTTTCTGGAATAGCTTTAGCATGTTTATGGTGTCTGTCTTTAAAAAATGGTGCAGTCTGTGAAAATGTAATACTGTTACTTCATAATACATACAATATAAGAGACTGAGTTACGTCCAGGACTAATTCTTTTCTATAAATAGGGCATCATATGGATGGACATGTGGGCTTGTTGAATACACACATCCATGCTGTACAAAGCTTTCTACTATTCTTCGGATATTCGTAACGGAGCCTGCAGTGCATGCTCCACAGTGCAGTGTGGATGCTACACTGCAATAAAAATTGTTCTTATTAGATGATGTATATTATTATAATGTAATATATATATTAGCATATGAATATTTCAAATAAAAATTTGTATATTTTGAGATAGTAGTGTCACAGAAAACTTTTTTTAAATTGCGGCCTAAAAAGAGTATTTAGCTCTGAAGAACAGTCTGCGATGTTACAGTAGATATTCCAAAAAAGCCTTTTCTTTATGGGTTTATAAATCACAATACATTAGAAGTAAAATACAGGGCACCTATCACAGAACACTAGGTGTGCATTGTAATGAGTCTCGGAGAGCCCATACATTTTAGCAATTAGATAATATTCATATACACTATCATCAGAAAGTGTACAAAATAATTTTACAACATGTATGTTTTCTGTGACCCTAACTTTCTGATTGTTCAAGAATAAAAGTCAAATTGAAAATTTAAATAATAAACCTAGTGATTTTTTCATTTCGGTGTTTCCTTGTCTTTTCATTTAGATGTAATCATTGTAACGACAGACTGAGGGCAAACGAAATTAAACCAGTTGGGTGAATTAGCTCAGCAAGTGACAGTTCGCAGGAGAGTCTTTATCTACTCTTTCTACAGACTGTGTATGCATAATTGCAGGTAAGTGCACTGGCTACATTTTCTTCAATAGAACAATTATAATAGAAATTATTATTAAAGGTCTGATATTATACTCATGACTAGATATTTGGGTCAAAATTGTACATGCACTAGCTTGAAGCCTGTTCTAAAAATGTATTTGATTAAATTTTTATTTTATTGCATCCCTTCAGGGGTATGATTATGCGGCCAAAATTACTCAGTTAATTTCAAAATGATGCTTATAAAAACCAGCCATTTTCATTAAGTATTTCAGACTTTGAGTGCACTGTTTTTTATGTTGAGGTATTGTTCAAAGGAAAGTTCATATATGCATATCTTATGCATATTACAGTACTATGCTTGTAAAATTTTCCCAAAATAATATATATATGTACCAGAACATAAAATTGAAGTATCTAAGACCTTGTGAAAGGCCATGGCAGAATCAAGCACCTAATTACCATCTGTGACAACAACAAGCTCTTGTAAATGTCTCAGTGCAGTTATTCACAGTGGGTATAAAGACGTCTATTAGGGTAAAATATTGTATCAGTTTTCATGATAGCTAATAACATAAAACCTTATTTGTCACTGCTGAAAATACAAATAGGGAGGGAGGACTAACGCTTTTGCAAAATAGCTTAATTCAGACCATCTCTGGCTAAATACAGCGTAGAAGGTGAAAGTTACTCAGTGGGCTCTATACAGATGTATTTTATGATAGTTTAATATAGCACCCAAAAGTGCAGATTTTGAAGAGTGTTTTGCTTACAGAGATTAAATACGTACAAGGATTTAGTATACAATATGGCCAGCTACTTAGCTAGGTTTCTGCTAAAACATGTTAGTGGGGCCTTTGAATCTGTAAAAGAAAACATGAAAAGAAATTCTTCTAGAGTAAGAATATAGCAGGTGACATTTTCAGTGTGAGCTATCAGCTTACATTTTCAATGCACAAGTCAACTTTTGAATGCATAGCAAATACATAAGTCGTTTTTGGAAGTACTGGTTATGTTCCCTAATTTTTCATGTGTATAAATGCATTTCTTCTTTATAGAAGTCACTGACAGAATTTAGGATAGATAGCAATGAATTAGGAAGTTTCCAAAATCAAATGATAATAAATTTAATGTACAATATGTTAGGTGTTTGAAAGCAATAAACTGTTTCTACATTTCTAAAATTCAGTATAATAAAATAATTGCATTGATCTTAAAATCATAGTTGGCCCAGTAATCCAGGTCTCGACTTGGATTGATATTAGATCAGTTAAAGAATGATCTTTATCATGATATAATGATATATCATTATTCATGATAATGAATGATATACCTTTGCATATTCTAAATATTTTTGTGAAACTGTTGCTTCTGTTCAAAAAACTGTTATATCCACTTATTGCTAATGAAGGATATGCTAACACAGGAGTTTCCATATGGAACATATCTTCTCTTGTTTTCATAGATTTCTGTGCAGGGATTTAACAAAGTTTTGATTTTGTGTTTCTTTTAAGCTATGTCACAAGAAAAAAATCTACAGAACATGTTGGAAGAATTTGGTGGTTTACTTAAAAATTTGAGTTTCTTGTATTTAAAAGAACATAAAAAATAAATAGGATTCCAGCCTGAAAGTAAGGACTCTGTTCTGCACAAGCCTGGTTATCCCCAAGCCTGGTAGATTCAGTTACTAGTTTCTGTTAGTTCTGTGTATGTATGTGTGTGTATGAGAAACTGGGTAGAATCCCAGCTGAAAAAATGAACGCACTTGCTTTTTTCTTAAGCTGAATCTTTACATTCTACCTGCGTTACGAGTTGTTGTTTTCCATTGTAGCAATAGCTGCTGTTTTCCTATATTCTCTTTGTGAATAGCTAACAAATGTAGAGAAGCTTAAGATTTTTTTCCTTCAGGGATCAGTGAGGACAAAAACAAAAGGAATTTAGCAAGATAAAAACAAGGACTGACTATAAGTAGATGAGAAGGCTTCCCAAGTCTTTTGTTTACCATCAGAAGGATTCTAAGTGACCTTTTGATATGAGATCCTTAAAATGTTTGAGAAATACCTGCATTTTTTTTCTGAAGTTGTCACTCTACAGAACTAACTGGTGTTTTATTTGGTACACTTTTCCTCAAAGATTAGGGGGGCAGATAAAATACCGGTACTTTATAGACAAGGGAGTCCTGGTATTAATTATTTTTTTAACTGTGAATGGTAGTTGTAAGATTGATATCACAATGTCTGTTTGGTAAATACTGCTTTAATTTTAACCCTTCTAAAGAAGGTAGGTTTAAATTTAGAAAACGAAGAAGAGGATTTACCATGCATTAAAGCATTTGTGATTGAACAGTACATGTAAAATTCCTAAACAAAAGCATGGCATTATATATAAATAGCTTTTAAAAGTGAGATGTTATCTTTGTGTATATATGAATTCTCAGTACAAGTGGAATTGCATTCATAGCACTAGCCAACACCAGTCTGATTATCCAGTGAGTAGATGTCTCTCTAAAAATATACATTTATCTCTTCACATTCCCAGAGCTAATACCAACAGCATTCTATAGCTACATTCTTATTAGTTCAGTCTCACAAACATTATAGTAACTCAATAAACAAGGAAGATTGGAAACTAGCACTAAAGAATGAATAGCAAGAAAATAAGAATTCTGATGACCTAGATTCTTGAGTTAATTATGCGAGCCAACTCCTGTTGTTACAGATGGAAGACTATAATGTGTAGGTGCCTAACTCCCATTGAATTCAAATGAGAATTAGGCTCATAACTACCTTTCTGAATCTGGGATAAAGTGATTTCAGCAGCATTCGGTGTCATTAGTGTGGAATTTCTGTCTGCTTCAATGCAATTATTGCATTTACTCTGTCTTAGTAACAATAAAACTCTGGCCAAGAAGTTAATTTGTTGTCTATAAATGGTCTGTGATTTTACACTTTTGAAAAAGAAATCTTACAAAAGAAACCCTGTTGAGAAAGTGTATTTGTGATTTGAAGAAAAAACATTCTTCTCCAAGATACATCCCTATGCCTGGCTTAGATTGCTTGCAGCAATTTCAACCATTACTGCAGTTTGACTTAGAATGCAGAGGGAGCAATGTGTCTATATATTAGTAAGGCCTTTCATTAAATCTTTACTTTTAAAAATAATTGGTTCTTTTAATCTATAATGGAACATGGACTTACAGGCTGCCTGTGATTAAAATTAAACCTTATTTGTCTTTTAATATGGTGCTATGTTCATCTGTAATTGAGTAGGGATCGATGCCAGCCCTGTGATGGGCAGTAAGCTTATCCAACATGACGGAGATAGATTTCAGGGAAGACAGACTTTGCTGTTTCTGTGTACAAGTGGGATGAGTAGACCATATCAGCAACATTTAATTATTTTGTAGGTAATTATTCATTTGAGGGACACAAGTTTCAGAGCAGTATTGGAATAGAAGGAAGACCAATACAATTACTGTTTGGCTAAGTACACTGTTTGCACTGGTAGCTGGAAACTCATAATGAGCTTTTCGTTACATTTGAATAAAGGAATGTTTTATTTAATAATAAAGGCTCAGACTAATGTTTAGTATAACAATACTGACTTGGAGGAAAAGGAAATAAAACAAAAAAAAACCCAACAAGAGAAACCAAACGATGGATCAGCAGCATGGATTCTTTCAGTATTTTGTTATTCTCTGTTTTGTTAAGATCCTTTGCTCTTGTAGAATCGTACGACAACTTAGTTTGAGAAGGATCTCTGGAGGTTATCTAGTCTAACCCCCTGGTCACAGTAGGTCTAGTTAGACCAGGATGCTCAGGGCTTGTCCAGTTGAGTCTTGAACACCTCCAAGGATGGAGATTCTGTAACCTCTCTGGGCATGCTGATCCAATATTTGACCACCCTTATGGTAAAAATAATTTTCTCCTAATATCTAATCAGGATTTCCCATGTTCCAACATGTTTTCATTGCCTGTCAACCTATTGCTGTGCACCTCTGAGTGTCTGTTTTCTCTGTATCCTCTAAGCAGGGAGTTACAGACTGCAAGTGTCCCCTTAGCCCTCTCTTCTCAAGGCTGAAAAAACCTACCTCTTGATGCCTCTTCATGTATGCCCTATTCCCCTGCCCCCACCCATCTTGGTGGTCTCCACTGGACTCATTCCAGTGTGTCAGTATCTTTCTTTTATTGGGAAGCCCAGAACTGGACACAATACTCTGATGCAGTCTAACCAGCACTGAATTGAAGGGGAAGGATCACTCCCCTAGACCTGCTGGCTGCACTCTTGCTAATGCAGCCCAGGATACCATCGGCTGCCTTTGCTGCAATGGCACATCCCTGGGTCATGTTCAACTTTTTGCCTACCAAGACCCCTGGGTCCTTTTCCGAAGAGCCTCCTCCCAGCAGTCAGTGCCTGCCCCTCCTGGTGCACGGGATTATTACATCCCAGATGTAAGGCTTTGCATTTCCCTTTGCTGAACTTCAGTAGGTTCCCACCAAGCCATGTCTCTCGTCTGTCTAGGTCCCTCTGAATAGCAGCCCTGCCCACCACCATATTGACTGCTGCCCCTCAAATTGTTGTCATCCACAAGCTTGCTGAGAATGCACTTTGTCCCGTCATGCACCTGCATTAATGAAGACAATTCCCAGTATTGGTCCCCATACTGATCCCTGAGAGACACCACTGCTTGCTGGTTGCCAGCTGGACTTTCCAGCACTGATGGTGACTCTTTGCCTGGCACCCCAGGCAAATCTCTACCCGCCTTGTTATCCACTTATCCAGCCTGTCTCTCACCAATTTGATGAGAAGACGACTATGGGAGACTGTGTCAAAAGCCTTACTAAAGTCAAGGTATCCTACACCCACTGACCTTGCCCTGTCTGCAGAGCCAGTCACCTCATCCTAGCAGCAATGAGGTTGGTCAGGTATGATTTGCCCTTGGTAAACCCAGGCTGGCAGCCAGTCCCCTTCTTGCCTTCCATCTGTTTAGAACTGGTTTCTAAGCAAATTTGCTCCATAACCTTCCCCAGAACTGAGATGAGGCTGACAGGCCTGTGCTTACTGAGATTTTCCTTTTTGCCCTCTGCTTTGCCCTTTGTTTTCCAGTGATCAGAAACCTATCAGGAACTTCCACTGATTGCCATGACCTTTCAAGGATGAGAGAGAGCAGTCTCACAGCAACATCAGGCCACATCCTTCAGCACCCTCAGATGCATCTCACATGGTCCCATGAATTTATATATGTCCAAGTAGGTTAAGCAATCTCTAAATTTGTCTTCCTCTGCTGTGGGTACTGCTTCAGTCCCACAGAAAATATTGGAAGGAACTACTACGTTCAAAGCTGGAAGGAAATAAATTAGTAAATCCTCCCAAATGTTATGCAGTCTTTCATAATGAATATGTTTCCACCCAGATTGAACAGTCTTACTTGAAAATGTGTTTTTACAGATAAACTATTGTTCAGGAAAGCTAGATTTCTTTTACTGCATTTTCTGGGTCCTCTGCACCATAAACAATTGTTAGCTTTATGCTGCTTGCTAAGCTGTAAATATTAGTATACTACTAGTGATACTAACAGAGGAGAAACTCAGTTTTATTAGCAGTATCTGTGAACTGGAAGGACTATGACCAGAGCGGGTACTATTTAACTATTAGAATTTTCATCACTTTATTTTTAGAGAGCAAATAATGGTGACTCTATTTCTTTTTTTCCATGGGAAAGTTCAAATAGAGGTATTGGAATGGACAAGCTGATAAACCAAAAGCCTTTTTGTCTTGGCTTGGACAGATTATGTTTGTTCAGAGTTTCAGTTTTCTGCTCATTTATTTCTGAGTATCTTTCAACAACAGCCTATATCTCTGTGTCTATCCAACTGCAATATCCGTTGAGATTACATTTATCATTTCCTTGGTTAGTGCAATGTGGCATTTGATCTTTATAACTTTTCACACTGTCCTACAGATAATCTGAAAAATTTTGTTCACCTTAGGAAACAAAAGTCACTAGGACTCTTAACTAACTTTTGCTACTGTTAAATTGTTGGGGTAACACTGATAATGACCATCAACAACTTTATACTCTTGATGGAGTTCTGTAGTTTATTTTATCTTGGTCTGGTAGGACTTGTGATAAATAGGACTTTATGATAAATTTTTTATCATAAAACAAAAATGTAAGAAATTTCATTTTCCATTATGATATCATCAAAAGCTACTTCGTAAAGCAATGAGTTAGATGCTTTAATGTGCTTCCTGTGAAGATATTTTTAAATAGCTGATATAAGTAGCTCAACTTACTTGACTGTGTTGTTAAGGAAAAAGCAACTGAGACAGAAAAGTGTTATTTTTTCCTTCACTCTTTTCATGCAATTCCCCAGGTCAGTAAATAGCCCCCAAGTACATACAAGGACTTCTGTATGATGCCTCACCCAGGGGAATGGATTCAGCAATTTATAAAACTTCTCACATTCACCCTTTAGTGCAATTCATTTACTGTTTATCCGTTGGAGGCCTTTTTGAAATTTCTGCATGGTATTTTCACATATAGCACCTTAACCCAAGAGTAGTGCTGTTATAATAAAGGTGTTCTAAGTTATGAATAAGAAGTATTCTTAAAATCAGAATGAGCATACTTTCAGATCTCATGAATCTATGTGAGAATAAGTACAATTCTCTTGTTAATACTTAACATGTTTGGTTATACATTGGGCAAGTCAGCTTGTCTAAAGAATTGAAACCAGGTTCATTTCATGCTCTTTTTTTTAGGTTTATATGGGGCATAGATATGCCACAAAAATTTAAGTATGTAACCAGCTGCCATCAGACCTCGTTTCAGCTAAGTTGCTGTTGCAACAACTTAGCCTGTAAAGTCTAGTGCTTGGAGTATGCAGATAATTTCTTGCAGAAAAATCCATATATAATGCCCTCCTTTTTTGTTCTCACTGCAGAGAGTGAGAACCTTTACAAGAGTCAAATTCTAATCCAATTATGAATTAATGCCATATTTTTCACAATAACTGTAGTTTTATGAAATCTTCTGCATGCTCTGTTTTTGGTGAGTGTTAAATCAGGTTAAATCTGAGTTTGGTACCCCTTTGCATACTGCTAGTTACAAAACATTGTCAATACCTGCTTCACCTACTTAATGACCAGTTCTTATTTTGTTCTAATTACAGCTAAATATCATCAAAATAGCAGCTTATTCTAGCAAAAGCCTTAGCGCAACAGCAGTCTTAGTTTTAGTCTCTATTTTAGGAGTTGTTGGCTACCAAAGGAGCTGGCACTAGATTCAAGGATGTTTCTGAAATAGCTTTTGAACTTTTGACACAAAGGGAGTTGCCAGATCGTCTGCCAGACATGTCACTCCTAATGCTGTAAAGCCTGTTGAATACATAGATATGATTGTTTCCTTCATACAATAATTTCCATTTTATAATAACAATATGACCCAAGTAATGCATTTTAGAGGATTGTTGTACTTTAACGGTTCAACTCACACAATATTTGGTGGCTTCTTCCCTACCATACTTGAGGCACGCAGTAAAAACTTGCTCAGAAATGGAGTATCTATCACTTAGTATTCATTGATTCTAGTCATACAATTTTACTTATTCATGCAGTTTCCATAACATCCAAGTGATAAGTTGCACATAATTTACACAGATAAATTACACACAGCTGTGGTTTTTAAAAACTTGTAGTTCAGGTCAGTACTTCTAAATTGTAGCTTGAAAGTTGCAGTGATTCAAGTTCTAAATATTTTTCTCACATTATCTTTTTATCTGTTATATGGAACAAGGACAGTCTAACAGAAAATCATGGATGACAAAATAATAATTAATGTAGAAAAATGTTATGAATTTAAGAGCTAGAGTACTTTAACCAAGCCATAGTCTTTGAGAGCGTTGAGGAATGTTTTCTTTCCAAGACTTGCGAAAAGCATAGTGAATTGCTTATGAAGTATTAAACTTAATCGACATTTTGTATTAAGACATTGAGATGTTCCTAAATGCCACATCTAAAAGGTATTGTAAGGAGAGAGTGAGTATCATTTTGTTACACAGATTCTTTTGACAACCATCAAGTATACTCTAACTAGAGATTAAATGTTCTTGCATATGCCTGTCTTGAATTTGTGGGGGTTTTCTGTAAAACTCATAGCTGGATTTCTTTTTTTAATAAAAATAATACTTGTATCAAGGAATGAGTGCCAACTGTTCACCATAGCTAAGACTGAAGGAAAACATGAAAATTAAATTCATAGAACAGAATGGGGTAACATCAGAACCTTTACCTTCTTTAAACTAACAACTAGAACAAATTGATCAAATAAAACAAATGAATTCTACCAACTGAAAATTAATCGATTATCAAAGAAGGCAGAAAAAAAAATATTTAAAATATTTATAAGTAATTGCTTCTTTTAGGAATAAGAGCGCTGGTCCCAAATAATCACTATATTCCTACAGTGCATTTATAGCTGCAAAGACTGTAATGATGCACTGATGCATGATTAATGCTGTCAAACTAAACTTTCCTTCAGAGATGTACTATATTCAATTTAGATTTTTAAGTAATGTTAAAAGTTTTGGTAAACTCTTAACTTAAAGAGCTATACTCACCATGTCACCAATGACAACAAATTTATTCACAAAAATTAAGCGATCCATGTTTGCAAAAGAAACTTAGATTCTACTAGGAAATTTAACCACGGACATGGATCTTACTGATAACCATTTTCGTGAAAAAAATGCTTGAATTTTGTCCTCCAGGAATTATGGTTAATGAGCAAATGACCAAATATACAGTCAAATACTCCAGAAAGGACTGGGGCTTTTAAAGTTATTAACAGGTTTCATCATTGCTTATTGCTTGTGTCCTTTTTCAAATTCATAATAGTTTTATGCTTTGAAATGACAGTTTGTCTCCCAAAAAATTATCATCTTAATAAAAATGAAAAAAATTAAATAGCACCATAATTATTTGTCATGATTTTGAAACAAAGTATGGAATTTTTTAAATTCCCAAAAAGCTGCGGTACATTTGCAGTGCCAATGGCTGTGTTATTAATTTAATAGCCAGGATCTGTAAGTGGGAAGTTTGGACAAATGTCCAGCAACAGATGACTATGGGATACTTGAGAAAATTCTCCAACACTGTAATACAAAATAAAGGTGATGGTTTTGAATTAGAAGAAGAGAATTAGAACTGAATTAGGGAAGAGTCAAGGGTATGTCAGCTAGTGCTTCTTCATTCTTTTTCTTTCCTCCTTCAATTTCCACAGAGCGAGGGTAGGTTTCTCTAAGCAATAAATCATTTGAAAGTGTTGCATACTGAATCATGTAACTTGCAGTGTATTTCTCTATGTTTGTCTATTTGTGACGTTGCGCTAACAAAAGAAAGGTTTGTTCTTATCAAGCACAATAAAGATAAATACATTTCGTAAGGATTCATTTAACACTAAATGTTTTTAGTCAGTCTTTAACAATATTGCAGAGAAAGCATATATTGGTGGTTGGGTTTTTTTCTTTTTACTTCATACTTTCACTTGAAAATGAGGTAAGGTAACCCAACTGTCCATCCACCTTGAAAGCTGACTTTTACTGATCTGCCTTTTGTCTAGTATTTAGCACGTTATGGCAGAGCTTGTTTCAAAATTGATAGAAAATCATAATTTCAGTTAAAAGAAGTTTTCATATCTTTTTTTTTCCACTGTCATATTTCAGCTAGATCTATCTTCACAACAGATGCACATAGAAACTTAGCTTAACTGAAGAACTTCTACTTCAGTTGTTTAATTCCAAAGTTGGATCCTTGAAGCTTTTCTTCTGCTACCATGCAAGTGTGAATATATCAAACTGCCCAATATTGAAATTCTTTAGGTAGCTAAATGCTTAGTAGTTGGTATTCCCAAAACTGCTTAAGGTCTAAGAGTACCAAGTGCATATTTTTCTTGCCACGCATACTCTTGAAGATACCTTTATCTCTCAGAGATAAATAGGATGTATTATTCCAAAGGCTGCTACAAATTGGCTATTATCAGGGAAGGTTTTTCACCCTAACCTGTAATTAATTTTTTTATTTCAAGTATTCTATATTAAATCCCAGATTTCCCCAGTTTATAGGTTAAGGAGTGACAGTATGTGTGTGTCTCTTACATTTTGCTTTCATTCTGGCCCACTTAAATGTAGTGTTTGTCCATGGGAATATCAAAGCTTGCTTCGATTGCTGAGACACAGAATCACTGCATCTACTTCCCTTACTCAGCTTAGACTCCTTCTAGCCTAATAGCAAGCAAAGGGACACTTGATTGCTTTAATTATATACAGGAAACAGTTGTGGAGTTGTAGACCCTGTGTTCATAATTCAAAAGACCAGGAATTCAGAACTGAATTTGTGATTACGTAAAAGTTATGATGCAAGCTGAGAGGGTTTTTTGGGGTTTTTTTGCATAACTTTCTTGCACAACAGCAAAGTCTGCAGCTAAGATTTAGAGAGGATATTGAAAGGGAAAAGCATAGAGCACACAAAGCAGATGCTTAATTAAATAGAGAGGCATAGTATGTGTCACTTGAACATGGGGATGCAGATATTTATCTCCATTTGTGACAGTGAACATTTATTAAAATGTACATCTATGGGTATGAAATGATATGGTTTATAACTCCGTTGCTATAGTGAAATCCTAAGAAACATGTCAGGTTTTACCAATGCTAAAATTTCTTGACCATAAAACATCCCCTTTAAATTGATGTGGCAATACAAAACATCCTGCTAGTAGAGAATTCTCCCAGAGAATTCAGAGTAATGACATTGCTGAATGGCATCTCTCAGTTGTAACACATGTGGTCCAAGTATTTCAATACTAGAATGATCTGTGCTTGACAGCCGTCCTTCACTTCACCTAGAAGCAAAATAGAGCAGCTGTAAACTCACTCCCATAATGACAGCTGATCCATTTGTAGTGGTGTAAATGTCATTATTCCACCTTAGAGGCACTCTGGTAATCTCCAAAGCAATACAAAAGGTGGTTACTAAATAATGGCAACATGTTCTTGCATTTGTTTACACAATTTTTTATTTTATTTTTTTTAAGTGAGAAAGCTAAGAATAGTAGTCAGTATCATAATTTGGGCAAGAATATGGTAATAAGAGTCAACAGTAAAAGGCTAAAACTACTGACCTGCCTCCAAGCAGTTGTATCTACAGGACACTGAAAGATATAGTGCTAGCATGCTGAACCATGTCTTTAATTTTTTGGTGGTTTTCTTTTTGCTTTTTTTTCCTAGAAATACACACACATGGTGCTATTGTACTATGAAAAAAGTGACACAACAAACGTACAAATGCATATAAATGAAGAAAGAAAATTTTGGGAACCATTCTAAAAATTCAGATAATTAGTTCCAATGTTTTCCATGACTTTCAAATGTCTTATTTCTTCATAATAATGGCAAATTTAAAATACTGTTTAATAATTTTAAGCTAAACATACAATTGGTATTAATTTGTTGTTATGAAGTTGAATACTATAGAATTAATTATCTTCTAGAAGTCACCAACTGCATATCATGATACTCATTTATCACAGAAACAGCAACTTACTCCATTTCTTACAAGAATGAATTAGCCTCTGTTTAGTATGCTTTAAATACAATAAAAAACTCCCCCCCCCCAAAAAAAAAGTTGAAGTTGCCTTTATTGACAATTACAATAGCAATTTGTTGATGCCTAATATCAGTAAGCTCGATAGGTCTTCATAAATTATTATGGGAGATCTGATAACAGTGTGAAAATTCAGTCTCGTTGTCTTGAGATTGCTATGACATGAAGAAAATTTTGGTATCTTTGAATGGTGTTACAACATGTAAACCACCTCTCACAAGTAAAAAAAAAACCAGAACTTTTGCTCATTGATTTTTAGAGATTAATACAAATTGACTATGTAACTCTGTTTAGAAAAGATCTAATAATTTAAGAAAATATTCGCTAGAACATTTTAGCTACTGCACTGTGTCTACTGAGGACAGGGTGTGTATTTTAGAAAACTCATTAGTGAAACCATCTGTTCCTCTTTCCTTATGAGCTCTGCAACTTTGTGTGACTTCTCTATTTCCAAAATGTCTACTGTTCTCATTGCAAAGAGCACTATCACTAACAGACTCAAGAAATCTTTCCAAGGATCATAGATGATGGATATTTCCACATGCACTGTGTCTACTGAGGACAGGGTGTGTATTTTAGAAAACTCATTAGTGAAACCATCTGTTCCTCTTTCCTTATGAGCTCTGCAACTTTGTGTGACTTCTCTATTTCCAAAATGTCTACTGTTCTCATTGCAAAGAGCACTATCACTAACAGACTCAAGAAATCTTTCCAAGGATCATAGATGATGGATATTTCCACATGGTTCATTCTTGCACAGAAATGTCTTGTAAAATAGTTTAAAAGCTAGTTAGTCTCTCTGAAATCTGTGAACTAAGCACCTGAGTCCATTTAAATTTCAGAAACTTGCAGGGAGTTATTGACCCCTTATAAGGGCTTGTCCATGTTATAGCCCCATGAAAATATCAATTGGGTTGCATCATTTTTTTTTTGTGGTTTTTTTTTTTGGGGGGGGGTGGAGGGTGGGGCTGAGGTTGGTCTGCCAGGTATCTTTCTAAAATGGGATACTCTTCTTTGGGATTAAAGCAGTGGGTGAGCCCCTATCTCATAATCAGTATTCTTAATGGTCTACAAGATCACGTAGAGATTAGTAAAAATTGGTTTAGTAAAAGAGGGATGTTATTGCTGTCTTGCTATATTTCCTAAAAGCATTTATGCAGCAGGAATAAGTGGCGTATATATCTATGTAATAGTTAAAAGAAGAGAAACTTAATTGAGCATATTGCAACATTATAAGTAACTGAAGCCATTGTGGATGTTTTTCATTCTATGAGTTAAGTAGATTTGGTATGAACAGCTGGGGGAAAAGGAAAGAAAAGGTGAAGAAAATTTAGGAGAAAAAAAGTAATCCCATGTTTTACAGCTACTGAAAAAGTCATGTCTGGTAATAATAAATTTAACTCCTTATGCTGAACCTGAATCTGACAAAGCACAGAAGATATCCTTCCAGGCACGCTGTTGCAAGAACGGCTCTCTTGTTCCTTTCCAGAGAAGTACATTCTGGTGACACTGAAGGGTTAGCAAATGGATTTAATGGATCAGTATTCAAGTGTGTTAGGATAAACCTAATGCCCAGAAGGCAGAGAGTTCACTCTTTTTTTTTTTTTTTTATTGTATAACCACATATCAGTGTATTGATTCTGAAGAAATTTATGTGGTTTTTTGTTTATTTAGTGCTTGACCTATATTACCAATTAGGCATGTTGTATTAGCAGCTTTCAGAAATTTAATACTAGTTTTTCAGTTTGCTATAGTAGCAGCAGCTGATGGGCCATGTAATGCAATCTGAAGGTGAGTCACTTGCCTTTTTTTGAGTCTGATTCCTCTACAGCACAAATGGAACAATATTCAAGTGTGCGGATGTATCTCAGAAAGGAGAATATTTAAGACTTGCTGTGTTGTTATTCTTATTTATGTAGAGGTAAAAATTTGCATAACATGCTTTTTGAAAGCACCCTAATATTCGTGAGATTCACAAAGCAGCACGACTTACGGCTTTCACTGTTCAGGAGTGAATAAATAAAGGTCTTCAGTGATAAAAGATGAAATGACAATGTTAACGTATTCAGAGATCAAGTCCTTTGCCATCTTTATCTTAATATAGAAATATTTATACATTTTCATAATGAGAACTGGTGTAATATATCAAGAGGTGAAAAGGTATGTGTTTTCATGAAATCATAATCACCTGTTTTGCCCAATTATAGAACTGGTTAACATTTCTGAGTTTTCAAAACCCTTGCCTGGAGAAGAACAAATACTTTACAAAAAAGTGAAAGTAACTTTTCTCCATTCTTTGACTGACTTACTGATAAATATTTTATATTTAGTTCAGTGTCATTCAGCCTGCAGTCTTTGTGGTTTGCTCCATTACAACCATGGATATATGGCACATTGTAGTCTCAAGGTTTTGAAAATTAATGGATAGTTTTAGATCCTTTGTAGTGAAAACTAAATTTGTCAAATCCTGTTGTGGTTCTAGGCTTAAATAGTATGCTGTAGATAGACTTAGCATTAGTTCTGATGTAATCACATTAAAACGTTACTATCTTATTATACCAAGTGAGTCACTAGATGACTGAATATTTTTATATTTTTGATCTAGAGAATATGTTTAACTAACACATTGAATTCATATTGCCAAATAATGGGCAGAGTTGTCAACTGCCTGATTTTGGCTATATTCTTTCTAAATAATTTACATATCCAAAAAAAATCCTATCTCTACTGAATCACAATACTGTGATTACTTCTATAAATATTGTATATTTTAGATTTAGATTTTACCACCTAATCTTCTGTATATTCTGTATGTTTTAAAGTTCAGTCCTGAATGTGAAATATACAATTCTATCCCAGATACTCTCTCTAGGCATAACATAGGTATCTGCTTTAGGGTTTGTGTAATTGGAGTCAGACAGTGTTGTTACTTCAAGATCACTTTCGTATTATATTCCCAACAGTGTCACATATTTAATAAAGCAAGATCACTGCAAGATGTGTTCTTAATAATTAGTGATCTGTTAAATTTGCTGGCTTTTTTGGTCAGCAAGCTTTCATCATGGAAGTCAATACAAGTAGGCATACTTTGGATTTATGATTTATTTTAACTGGAATTTTGATCCTGAGTTTGTATATGTTAAATTTGCTTTACCATGTCTTAGGTATGGTTTTTTGATCTGTTAAATTTGCTGGCTTTTTTGGTCAGCAAGCTTTCATCATGGAAGTCAATACAAGTAGGCATACTTTGGATTTATGATTTATTTTAACTGGAATTTTGATCCTGAGTTTGTATATGTTAAATTTGCTTTACCATGTCTTAGGATTTTTATGGTTTTTTTGCTTTTTTTGGACTGTCAACAAACAGATATGCACACAAAAACATTCTCTAGAATGGATATTTACATGAAAACTTGATACTCCATCGCTACATTGTGCATAATGTTGCAGACTTTTTAACTAATATCCTTAATTGTTTAAATAATACTTCATAGGAATAGTTTTGCTGACTACATGCTTAATGTAATTCATCATTTGAATCTGAGTTTACTGAGTTTACTGTTAATACTGAGTAATTAAAAGGCACAGTATCTGTGGCAGCCAGCCACCCCATAGGTTACAACAACGTCAGCACTTTGTATGAACTAATCTCAAAGTATTTACTAAAAAATTACTTCAGGTTTGTTTCCCTTTTTAAACAGCAAATTTTCTTATAAGCATCTTTCCTTCTCAGTCCACATTACTTTCTTCACTACCCCGGTTCTCCTGTTTTAGTGTTGTTTCTGTGTGTGTGTGTGTGTCTATAGGTCTGTTTCTTTAGCAGAAGACATGCAGTATTGTGCTTTTTTCATGTATTCAGGGGGGAAATAAATAGCATACGTAAACAAGAGACAATAAGGAAGATACATTTGAAGTTTCCCTTAGCTTACTCTACCCAGTTTCAATGGCTTTCCCTGTTAGAGAGAATGTGCTGGGTGGGAGAAAACAGTGTTCTTATCCAGGGTAGGAATTTTTAAATAACTCTATTCACAAGAACCTCTATTTGGCTTATGCTCATCCGGTACCTGACTGTATCCTTTACTGGATACACTATTTTACCATAGTGTTACAAGTCAAAGCTTAAACTTAAATAAATAAGGTAACGGTTGTTGAAATATTCCAAAGTCTTCCCCAAAATAACTGAATAAAAGTGAATGGTGATTCAACTCAGGTGAGCTGCAGTCTTCTCACAGACATCATGTGAGTAGAATAAGAGGAAAAAATATTGAGGAAATTATTTGCTGTGAATTATTTGCTTAGTTTTAATGATGGGATTATCACAGATTATTTTGAGTTAATGTCAGAACAGCATCATTTGATTAATCCATACTTTTTTCTACCAGTATATCCTGGAATAGAAAATGCTTTTCATTTATATAAGAAATCCGGTGGGTCAATCCCTGCACACTGTCATTTGCCCTAGATTAGGGAAATTAAGTTTCCTATTCTAGATATGATAATTCCTGGGGTTTTTAAAATAAATTTTAAAGCTGTCTGTACCATTTATTTTATGGAATTATATGACAGTAGAACAAATACACACACAAACTTGTGGATTTTTCTACCCTTCCCTAAACTGAATTTAGAGTTATGTGTACACAGCAGATATGAATGTAATGAATGCATATTTAGCTATCTTTAATTATCTGGCTTGGGCAAGACAAGAAATCTAGCTAAATAAAGTGCTGCATGGACTAATGCTCTCAGCTGTGCATTGCCATGGCTAGATCTCTTTCAGAATCAGTGTTTAAAGCTAGACAAGGTCTCATGGTCTATTTTATAGACTGTAATCACAATAATTTCCCCTAAATTTGTTGCATGATACTGAGCTTTTTGGTAGGGAAAATGTTTTCTCTCTTTTACTATAGGCACACATCAGTTTTAAATGACTGACTGCTGAAGTTACTTGGAACTCACAATTTTTATTTAAGGATCTTCAAAACACAAAAAACAAATTATTTTTGCTCAGAGAATAAGACATAGCTTCAATTTCATTTGTCCTCTTCTATTCAAACTTCCAGAAGCATAATTTTTCTACAGTTTCAATGTGAATTAGTTGGGCACTGCGATTTATATTGGAACAATAGGTATCTGTAGCTGAACTGAAAAGTCTTTTAGCCATTTTAAGTTCCACCTGTCCAGCATGTCATTAGGTCAAGATTTATAGAGGGTTAGTTTTGGCTTGCAAGATTAAGTTAATAATTATTAAGTTAAGTTAATAATTAAAGGTTGTATTTTAGGACTTAGTAACACAAACAGAAATTTTGAAAGAGGGAGTTGTGCTTCTTGCACCATACCGATCTAAGTATTGTCTAAAGCAATCTTCCAAGAGAAAGATTTCTTTTAAGTGAAGAGTTGGAATGCCAGGATTCTCCCAGGACTGAATTTTTGGCCACACTGTAAACCTTTGAAAAATGAACTTGATAACACAGTCGCTGACAAATCCTTAGCTACATACACATTGGCAAAGGCTGCTGTAATAAAATAAGCGTTCACAGTATTTCAAAAATCATACATTTCAACAGAGGTTCTTGTAGCAGTCCAAGAACAGCAACTCACTACAACAATATTATTGTCTAGGGTTTTTTTGTACCTTCACTTTCCTTCAAATTCAGTACTAACTTTAATGGAAGTCTTCATAAAATCCAAGCAAATTGCAATTTTTTTTTTTTTTTTTTAAATCAGTTCCATGTTAAATTTAGTATTTCCATGTACCATTTCCTATTACCTAAACCATCCACTGGGAAATGCTGAAATACCTTTTTCCGTTAATCTTTCCAAGAGTTCACTGGTGCTTATCAAACATGGAGGTCCTTTCAAAATGTAGTGATCCCTTTGCACAGCTTGACAGAAAAATGTCACTCAAGATAGAA
This sequence comes from Aptenodytes forsteri, assembly GCF_000699145.1. Lineage (NCBI taxonomy): Eukaryota > Metazoa > Chordata > Aves > Sphenisciformes > Spheniscidae > Aptenodytes > Aptenodytes forsteri. Next base: position 3,853,927 of record NW_008796044.1, on the reverse strand, counting down.
CGGATGAAAGTATGCATGCTAGGGGGACTTAAGAAACATTTGGAAGAGAAACACTGTGATTGACATGTCTGAAAGGAAAGTAAACACAGGAAAGTGATAGATTGAAAAGATTATCATGACCAAGCAGAACCAATTTTGTATAAGAATTGGACTGTTTGGAAATAGTGTTCCCCCCGCATGCCACAGGTTACGGTGTTGTTGCTGATGTTTGAGGATCATTACTGCATAGAAGCAAAATATTAACATCAAAGACTGAGGGATAAATGATGACGGGGACTTCTTAAACTGGGTTTTTGTTGTGTTTTGTGCAGAGCAAGATATGTAAGACTTTTGAACAATCAAACTAGTTGAGATTTTATATTATGCAGCAGTTTCATGGCCCTTGGGTACCTGTTCTCTTACTTTGTTCAGTAAACCTCCAAGGTAACATACAAGTTTGCAAAAAGCCTAAGTGTTTCTGAGACAAAAGTGAAGGTGAAGCACTTTATAGCTGCCAAACACTTAGCTATGTCCTTCCCTCTTTGGTCTTAGCTTTTTTCCCCCCTAGCAATTCCTCCAATTTTCTTATTAGCGGAAGACTGTATTCTTTGGTCTTCATCGCTCATCATTTTTTAACTCTTATTATACATGAATTACACTCAAGATTTTAACTCAAACTGAAACACACAGTGCAGCATCCTATAGCTATAAAGTCCAGGACTGGGTCTTTGAAAATCTTGAAAACTACTTAAAATTTCTCAAGGATATGCTTATTCTTAACTAATGATTATTGCTGGTCATGGTGGTATTAATGTAAACATTTCTGCTCTAGTAGTTAGAAACCTTCTAATTCTCTGCCTAAACTTACTTATTGTTAGTTTCTACCACCTTGTTCCAGTTGTTATATTATCCTCCATCTCAAACAGTCCTTTGTTTACATGGAATTCGACTGACAGAGAACTGCCTTGCTTTGAACACAGGACTTTTTAAAGAACTGTACACACTGTATCTCAGGGATATCCCTAGAAATAAAACTTTAAAAAAACCCATACGCAAATCATTATCCATTAAAGTATAGGCAGATACTCAACCGCAACATCTAGTCAATGTTCCAACTATGCTCCCAAACAGTTTATAAGTACTTCTGTAATACTTGTTAAAGATACACCCATCGGCCCCAAAGGTATGAAAATGATCAATATGTGACTAATTTTGACATGTCGGAGGCATGGAGCTACAAGGATCTTCTCAATTACACAGTCTGTGTATTTTTTTTACAGTTTTCTAGATCTCAGATCTTCTATGAAATTTATTAAGACTTAAGACACATTCCATCTTTGTTTGAGAAACCATGCACTTTTAAGTAACATTGAGATTCTATCCCCTGTATTGTTTCTTTCTATATGTTTATTAGTATAAACTTAATCAAATAGAGACAATGTCAAACATCCTAGAACCTCAGAGAGATATGATTGTGACATGATATGATGGACATTTGACTCTGCTCATTCAAGGTAACAAAACCTCTTAACAAATATTTAAGTCTAAGATAATATAATAAAGAGGAAGCAAAGCTACAGAAGAATAAATACTTCTGAGTAAGTAATCTAATCCTTCGCATTATCTGAACACACACATATAGAAAGAGAATGTGACAGTGAGATTTAGTGTTTGTGAATTTGCAGGTTATAAATATTCATATGTACAGTTAGACCAGCTTCTGAAATGAGAGCTTGAGCCGTTGGTATAAAAAAAATCTCTGTGCCAAATTAAGTCTTGGTGTCCTTGGTAGGGCTAGGATGAAGATTGAATGATCTCTACCGTAAGTGTAGTACTGACCTGGCTAGCTAAATTTAAGAGGTCTGAAAGGAAGAGTGCAGTTTAGAAGTGACCTTTCCCAGATTAATTACCAACTTCTGAACCTGCTTATGTTTCATATGCCATTCTCCAGTATTAATTCCCTGTACAACATGGTTGAATGCATATGTACTTGTCAGTCTTATTTTGTAAGAATTAATTAATAGGAGATGCATGTATGAATTTTAACATTTTTGCTATTGTTTCCCATCTTTATTTTACTTTGTAGTAAGTAATCCTTGCTTAGAATACCCTTCCGTATATGGTGGACTATATAATGGTGTATTCCCTGTCTCTCCAAATTAAACCTACTGTGCACATATATATCTACGTATGAAAAAAAGGAAAAATTAAAACCTAACACTTTTCTTATTAGAAATGTACACAAGAGGGTTTTTTAAATTATTTTTAACATAATTTGAGTTCAAATTAAATGTCAAATATAATTTGGTGTAAGAAGTTTGAAATATATGATAGTCCTCGGAGAAAATCTAAGCACTCGGATCTCCTAGCCAAATTGTTATTTGCATAATAGTGAGCTATAAGGTTATATATCATTATATGGCAGAACGCCAGACCATAATCTGCACAGTAAAGCTACTGAAAACTTCAATCTGAAAAGCATTCATCTTAGAAAGGAGTTTGCATCTTCTATAAAATATGAAGCATATTGACTTTTTTTTTTTCCCTTGAGCAAACAGAGTACTGCAATCTATTTCCAGCATTCTTCTAGTTTAGCTGTGGTAGACACAAATGTAAAATGAATGTTGACATATTTGTTTAACATCCCTGAACAGATTAAACTGCTTTAGAACTTCTTCAGTAATCAGCCTTGAAAAATATAAACTAATATTCGCATCCCTGGATAGATTAAATTGTTTCAAAAGTTCTTCATTAATCAGCCAAGGAAAATGTGTTAAAAAAATAGCAGCATGTTCTTTGCAGATATGCTGAATTCACCTTCTGATAATATTAACCAATTTCACCATGTAGTGTCGTTCTTCTTATACATATATAGTTAAGACGCTATTTTTAAATGTTATTGATATAAAAGGTCTTTTTAATTCATGGCAAGTTGAAGAAGAGCCTATGAATGGATCTCTGTAGAAATAGCTAATATCCATGATTGTGTGGGGGTTCTTTTCATTTTCTTGTTCCTGTGGACAGATAGTTGTATTAGCTGCACTAGGCACTGGCATTAGCCTTCACATAGTTTTATGAAAATGTCACAGAGAGTGCTGGTCCCAGAGTTTTACCTAGAGTACGTGGGACTAGCTGGGGAGACCAGGATCAAGATGGGGCAGATTCTTGAAAACTTTTCCAGGAGTGAAAATAATACCAAAAGATGCAATAGATCATGTTCTTTGCTGTTCAGAAATAGTAAGTAATATGGGCCAACTTGATGATATCATGATTTGATCTTAAAACGTTCTAGTCTGTTTGTAGGTAGAAAATGGCAGGGGATTTTCCACAGCAAAATCACTGGTGAAAATGAAAATATTTATGATTTATATTTTGTATTATATCAAGAGCCTTGTGCTTAGGATATGATTTGTTTTTGATAAGCAGCTGAGCATTTTGCTTGATATGATGTAAGAGATTTGGAATCCTTAAGTATCTTAAAATACCAAAAGTGAGTTTATTAAGACCTTCACATAGTTTTATGAAAATGTCACAGAGAGTGCTGGTCCCAGAGTTTTACCTAGAGTACGTGGGACTAGCTGGGGAGACCAGGATCAAGATGGGGCAGATTCTTGAAAACTTTTCCAGGAGTGAAAATAATACCAAAAGATGCAATAGATCATGTTCTTTGCTGTTCAGAAATAGTAAGTAATATGGGCCAACTTGATGATATCATGATTTGATCTTAAAACGTTCTAGTCTGTTTGTAGGTAGAAAACGGCAGGGGATTTTCCACAGCAAAATCACTGGTGAAAATGAAAATATTTATGATTTATATTTTGTATTATATCAAGAGCCTTGTGCTTAGGATATGATTTGTTTTTGATAAGCAGCTGAGCATTTTGCTTGATATGATGTAAGAGATTTGGAATCCTTAAGTATCTTAAAATACCAAAAGTGAGCTTTATTAAGAATAGTTTTTACTTATAATACTTTTATTATTGAAAAGTGAGGTTATTATCAAAAAGTTATGGATATATGTTGATAGCTTTGCACTGTCAAATAACTGCTTAGCTTTACCTTCTTTTTATCAAAACTGCAAGAGAGGGCACATTTTTTCAGAGATCTAACCATATCATTGGATAGGTTTGTAAATACGCGTGCTTGTGTCAATTATCTGCTAATAGTCTATGTTGTTGCACTGCTCATTATTGCATACATCCTTCAATTCTTATGCGGCCTCATAAACAAGATAATGGGCTAGCTGGACCTTCATCCTGGTCACTCAATCAGAACAGTCTTATGTTCCAAAATAGTGGCTCCATTGAAATAAGTAGCAGTTATGCAATCTTTTTTTTCTTTTTCTTGTTTTTTCTTTTCTTCTTCTGTAGTCCCCTTCTAGTTACTTTTCTGTACCTGGTCTCTTGAAAACTGCATGAGAATCCTTTTACAATAAATACAAGGTTCAGCAATTATGCTGCAGAATGCCTGTCGCTGAGCACCTTGGGATTTATATGTTTTCTGTATGAGAGTGAATGTCATCTCAAGTGGGTTCAGATGTACCAGCTTCTGAACATCATTCATGCAAACTGTTGGCGGTAAGAATATCCAAATTAAAACCATTTTAAAATGCTCTAATCTGACTAAATTTCTTCACTGTGGTGTGATAGGCTGTTGCCATCTAGCATCAAAAGTTTTAATAGAATAAAAATGGCAGTGATTTTCAGAGGGCTCTTACTACAAGTTACCAATTACCAATCTGAAATTGAGTAATAGTAACTTTCACTTGATATCGCCATACTGGAAAACCCAATAGGTTCTTAAGTTCCAAGAATTGCAGTGAATGGTTTAATCTGTCTCATACTTATTAGGCACTAAGAATTCTTCAGGGACCGTAGTAGGAAGTGACCTCAGACACTTAATTATTTTCATGTAATATAGTGATTCCCAGATCAGTATCACTATTTTGATTCATGCAATTAAAAAACCCTATAGGCAGAAATAAAAAATTTGCAAACATGGGTAATTTTGCCAATCGTGATTGTTTAGGTGCAAAGTGTTTTGAACTTATTCTAGCCATTGATCATGCTGATATTTAGCATTAACATGAAGACGTACGCACATATTAAATATGCAATACACATTGGACTCAACTGTCTTTTTAACAATTCAACACAAGACTACTTTATAAAGCCAGAAATTCCTCCTCTTATCCTAAAAAACTTTGAAATGTAACAAGATTGTTTCAGGTACTGGGAATTAATGTAGCTAAGAATGAAGGCAAAGCAGCAGGTATCTAATCCTAGCAAGTCACTGATGCCAGGAGTTATTGGTATTTTTCCAAACTGAGCTCACTTGTTATTTAAACTACAGTAAACTGATGCAACACCTAGTGATATCCAAAGGCAATCTGAACTCTTACTGAACAGCAGTACCACTGAGCTGTATAAAATATGCAGCAACTTTACATCAATTCATTAGGTATGTCAAAAAATTCTAGCACCAAGTACATAATGGTTGGAAAAATTACTTTAGAGGTCATTTAGCTAATTTTTATTAATAATAATTTATATGAAGATTTATGCATTTTTAGTATTTGTAATGCTTTTAAATTGGGTTGGGGTTTTTTTTTCATACCTAATAACAGGCAAATTTAATAGACATTCCAAGATAGT
>NW_008796044.1:3843894-3848283 GCF_000699145.1 Aptenodytes forsteri | reverse complement strand
GAGAATTTTATAGTGATTTATACTACATCTAAGCACTGGTTGTTTTTAATACATTCACTTTAAATGTTATTACAAAGTTTTTAAATTAAAATCATTAAAGCCTATTTGATTAGGGGAAATAGAAGAATTAAAAGTAAAAAGTAAAGACCTTTTCTTAGTAAAAATTACCTATGCTCTGAATTCTTCTAAATGTTAAAGAAAAAATTCAAAGGTGAAATACATGCATGCATATGTCTTCTACAGAACTGGGATCCTGTTCTTGTGAAGCAGGACTCACGAGTCTTCCTAGGAAGGATTCTTGATTATTGGTATTAATTAAAAGCAAGGAAACTAGTCTCTGCACTGTCAGGGCAATCATTTCTAGTATTAAGATAAAAAATTATCATATCCCATAATATTTTACTGATTTTTCAGACTCAAAGGTCCAAAAGTGGTTTATCATGTTTATAAATGTATTTTGTAAATGGCGCATAGATATGTTAAGGCAGCCACCTTTGAACTGCTGTAGAATGCAACAAATTACATTATGAAGGAGAAATAACACATTAATAAGATAAGCTAAGTGAATGCATGTAGGAAATAGCTTAACGAGAGAAGATATCTCAAACTGAACTTTCAGAAGGTAATTTGAGCTGAACTTTTAAACCTCAGGAGCAGATTAGATTTAGAAAAGTCTAGTTATTGTTGTGTACAAAATGGTGTTCTCACCGATAATAGCCACACTGAACATGTGCGCAAATGTAGGGAATAAGATACACAGACCTCCACACATTCTGGCTTTGGTCAAAATAGAAGCAGCAATCTGCAGAGGGCCTGTTCTGAAGTAGCTTTAGGAGAAAAAGTAAATTCTCTTCAAGTAGTATTTTTCAGGTCACTTGTTCTAAGCAAGTAGGACTGTATGGGTTCCCAGGAGCTTTGTCTTGCACAAAATAAAGTTCCTGGCTGTTTCTCATGGGATGTTCCTATTTTGACCCTGTGTGAAAAAGAAAAAAAAAGTCTTTATTTTTGTCTCAACTGTAAACCCTGGTCATCTTATATAATTTAATGGCTTACATAAACCTAACTAATTATTTCCATACCATTTTTGATTGGGTGCTATGTATGCCGGTTTCCTACTTTTTCCTCAAAGGCCTCTCATTCCCTCTTTGTTCAGGAAGGCAATTATGAATACACTTCAAATGCATGTTTAACCTCTGTAATATAAATATTCATATAGTATATGTACATAACTCCTTTTCAGAAGATAGGTAAGATGATGAGTTGTCAAATTCAAACCACTGCTTTGTAAATGTTACAAGTAATCCAGAGGCCAGAACTCAACAACTTTAATCACTACAGCTAAAAGTTTGGTTTGGGAGCTCAACAGTGAGTTTATGGTCAGTATTCTAGTGCAAAATATCCCTAGACAAAAGCATCACTCAGTAAATGAAATCAGATATGCAATATATACATCCAAACCTGCCAGGTTCCTAAATGCCTTTTACTCACTATGGAATATGAATGTTCTTCCATGCATCACAATACTGGTCTAGCTTTTGGTGGCGAACAGAAACTGTCATGATACTGCCCTCAGACAAGAAAGTCTTAATGTTGCTGTTCAAACCACAAAGGAGGTATGTGGCCTGACCTGCCATGTACAATTTGGGTCACCTCTAGATCTCATTAAGTCTGTGTGACCAGCACTGTGTGCTAGGTTGCCCTCTCTCTTTCTGGAATATCTCTCTAAACATTGCTTGCCATTAACAAGAACAACCTGGTGACCAAGAAATGTCCTGTCTGTACAAGAGAAACACATGTGAACTCCAGCCTAAGATGGCTGCTGTATCCTTCAGGGAAAGAGTAACTGTGTGGCAGCCACCGTCACAGAGCCTCTGCATACATGTTTGGTCTGGTGAACCCCCAAAAGTCCTTCTTACTGCACATATTTACCCCCAAAAGTCCTTCTTACTATGCACATATTTGGAAGCATGAGTGGACAGTGAGGGATTGATGGCATTGGTTCATCTGGCATTGGTTCCACTGCCTGGAAGTGTTCCAGTGAAGCAGAGAATGCCTTAACTTCTATTATTATTATAATTACATTCCTGAATTAAAGGAAATTAATTTAAATACAGCTTTCATAGTTAAAACAATGTTAAATACATAACTGCTAACTATTAGAGGATGCTTCTTGACTCTTACTTATAAAGTAGATGAATGTCAGAGTTCATTATATGGCTGTTAAATTTCAGTAAACATTCTTTCAATAATCAATTCTAATCCTGCAGATTTAGAATGTCTGTCCTATTAGATCTAAATTAAATGCACCTCTGTGAACTTTCATTAAAAGCTTTCATTTTATTTTTTCCCCCCTTTGAGATGCAATAACAGTAATGACTGGTAATTCTTCATACTGCCACTATATGCACAGGGTCTCATTCACCCCATCTTTCTAATTGCAGTTCTTTTAAAATAAAAACTTCTACTAAAGAAAACAGTAATCAAGCCCAAATCCCAACATTTCTAATAATATGCTGCCCCAGTAGGAGTTTTTTCTTTGAATTTCTAATTAAAAACCTTTTAAGGAAAGACAGCTTGAGTCTGAAGTTGTCAGGTCTCCCCTTGTCCTTGATGCGTACCAGGGGGAAAAAAAAATAAAAAAAAGCAGGGAAGAGGATTTTACTTTTAAAGAAGCTCCAGTTTCTTGAGACATTTGTATTCAGATATTACTCTCTCCTCATGGGAGCACAGCTCTACTCTTCAAATGAAAAAGAAATAATAAAACACATCAGGAACAGTGATGCTCAGACCTACTCTTTCTCTCCTTGTCTTGGAATGTTATTTCCATATAGAAAGCTACTCTAATGGGACACTTGTAAATGGCAGGGAATTTAGCCCTTGTGGAGTCTTCTCCAGAAATTGGATTTTTGCTTAAGCAAACAGCAAACCATGCAGCAGGGGAAAAGCTATTTATTTGGCTGCCTGTTGAAGAGCCTTACAAAAATACAATTCAGTCTGCTATGATCAGTGAAGTCAGTCTAGTATGCACTGAAAAAAGAATCATTTACCTCAGTTGGATGTTGAAGCAATCTTTTAAGTGCAGTGAAAGTTAATATGAAATAAATCCAAATTTTAAAATTTATTTATAACAGGGAACATGCAATCCAGCAGTTGTCATTAAGCACAGATTCCACTAATGACTATCAAAACCTCATTTTCTGTTTGTGCTTCTAGGTATCTGTCTAGTTTATGGAGAAACTAAGAATCTAGACAAATGGAAAGAAAATCAGGGCATTTTCTTCTTCTTTAGACTTTTTTTTAATGTTTCAAAGCTCCTCAGTTGAAAGATGCCATCAATATGAACTCTTGTGTCTCTGATTTGGACACTTCATGCCCTTTTAATCTGTGCCAATTAATTGATTTATTAGTAGGAAAAGCTTGTTATAACTTCTTTTTGAAGATGGTCCACCACAGACTTGAATCAGTTCTGTCAGCTGAACATAAGTACATGTTCACTGACATCCAGAGTTTTTACTTTGAGGGCATTCTGGATGCTTATCACTTCTCAAAACTAGGTCACTTCCTGCATATCTGAATCTGGTTAAATTGCCATAATTTTGTTGTGCATGGGTGGAATTTGTGTGTCACAGTATTCTTGAAGAGAAGAGTTTTCCAAAGGTGTAGAGCAGCTCAACCTTACTAGGAAGGGCCAGCTGTGAAAATTTAGCTCCTCTTGTATGATGATACTTAAAACTATACATGTAAGTACATCTTTTTGTGTTTTGTTAAGATTGGTCATGTTCTGGTTGTGAAAGAGCTTTCATTACAAAGCATTCTTTACAAATAGTAGTTGACAAATATTAGGTGTTTTGGTATTTGGGAAAAAAATAAATCTCAAAAAAACCCACCTAACTCCTAAAAGAAACTGGAAAAGCACAGATTTAAGTTTGATTTGAAATCTAAACTCATTTTAACTTTTGCACTATATTACAATAATATATTAAATTTCCTGTACTAATGTTTCTAGAAGTCTGTTTTCTCCCTAAATGCACAAATTTCATGTATAAAAATCATTGTTCAATGTGTGATCCATGATCACACTGCTCTCACTCTCTTTTAAGAAGGGAATTTTCTTTCTTTACATACTTCTCTATTTCATTCATCCTTTTGTATCTGAACAATTGATAAATGTTAATCACTCTTGTCCTGGTTTCGGCTGGGATAGAGTTAATTTTCTTCCTAGTAGCTGGTACAGTGCTGTGTTTTGGACTTAGTATGATAATAATGCTGATAACACACCGATGTTTTAGTTGTGGCTAGGTGTGGTTAACCCTAGTCAAGGACTCTTCAGCTTCCTATGCTCTACCGACTGAGAAGGCCGGAGGTGCACAAGAAGCTGGGAGGGGCACA
>NW_008796044.1:3829550-3837925 GCF_000699145.1 Aptenodytes forsteri | reverse complement strand
AGGGAATGATATCTGTGTGTATATATCAAAAGACAGGAAAAGTGGTGGTGATTAATTGGGATGTATTGGGAAGTGTGGGACCTGGGCATGACATAGATGGATACTGTCCTGCTTTCAGCTGGGGTAGAGTTAATTTTCTTCCTAGTAGCTGGTATAGCTGGATTTAGTACGAGAATAATGTTGATAACACACTGATGTTTTAGTTGTTGCTAAGTAGTGCTTACACTAGTCAAGGACTCTTTATGACTTCTTTATGAAAGAATAAATTCCCCATTTTATTAATAAAGAGGTTAGACGGGGGCTGAAGTTCCATACGACACCCGAGTTTTTCATTTTGCCTAGTTACATAGTTAAAAAGAACACTTTATTGCCTTAAATTTTAGGATTTTGTTAAATTAGATTGTAGATTTTCTAGTTCTGTACAAACATATGGTACACATAATTAACAAATTAATTGTAATGTTGCTAACACAGCTAGCATCATTTTAGTTGGGACTAGAATCCAGTTGTGTAGAGCAGCATTTACTTTTCCTTACCTTCTCTTCTTTTTTCTTTCTTCCCTATTTTCTCATCCCTTGCCAAGCTTTTATTGTTAATACCGTAGAGAGTATCATTTCCTTGCTCATATAGTGATGGCAGAACAACTTACGGGAGTTTTTTCGGAAAATTTCAAAGAATACTGATATCATGATACATAATGTTTTGGGCTACGGGATTCAGTTTAAGTAATCTCAATAGTTTGTCTGTTGTGCTCCCAATTTTTAGTTCTGAAGTTTTTTGTTTAATAAATTTAAATATGTATACATACATACGTAAAAGTGACAAATGTTATGCATCCATTCATCTGTTTAGATATTTTATTGTTATTAAACACATTTATACACATGGCTTTGTGAAACTGAACCATGACCAATTTCTTCTTCCTTGGTAAACCAGTTATCTGTTTTTGTGCTCCCAATTTTTAGTTCTGAAGTTTTTTGTTTAATAAATTTAAATATGTATACATACATACGTAAAAGTGACAAATGTTATGCATCCATTCATCTGTTTAGATATTTTATTGTTATTAAACACATTTATACACATGGCTTTGTGAAACTGAACCATGACCAATTTCTTCTTCCTTGGTAAACCAGTTATCTGTTTAGCTCAAATGAATACATTTCAGATGAAATCTCATTCATCCTTTATACTCTACGATACTTTGTTTTCTATTTTGAAATTTTCTAAGCCTACACTTGATCTATGTGATACTGTAATTTTTTAGTGGTTCTAAGCTGTATTTTCAAAAAGTTGGTTGTTCCATGTGTAATTCTAGTTTCAGAAACATTATGAAAAAAATATTTATTTTGTCATTGTTTCATATTAATAATCTGTATTTTCATAAAGTTGGTTGTTCCATGTGTAATTCTAGTTTCAGAAACATTATGAAAAAAATATTTATTTTGTCATTGTTTCATATTAATAATTAATGCGTATGCATTTTGTTTCAAAAGCAGATTAGCAGAGTGAAAAAAATGCCAAAAATCTCATTTTGTTTCCAACTCTCCTCTATCACTTGCATTCCACCCATATGTATTCCTACAGCAATAAAAATCCATGACAAGCTTCATGCTGTTCTTTGAATTTGAAGCAGAAAACAGTGTAATGGGGAGGGAAAGTGGCAGGAGGAGGATGGGAATGGGGGAGAATTCTCAGAGTGAATTGTTCTATTGTGATATTTAAGTGCTGCTTCAATTAGGGCTAAGTGAATACTCACAACAAAGGGAGACTGGCCTTTATAGTTTTAACTGGGAGGCAGGTGATTAAGTCTTTGGCATCTTTCTGTTCAGCCAGATATAGGATCGACTCAAGTGCATTATAGAAGATGAAATAGCTCAGTGAATTATACTTCCTCTCCATTATGGAGTGAAAAAAAATGGCATTAACGAAACTCCAGAGTGAAAGTCACGGTATTTGACAGTTCTATAAGCACTCAGTTCATGATCGTTCAGGAATTATTCACAGGCTAGGGATGAACATGTCCATTAAATTGTGGTCTTGAAACTTCTAAGCAGTGTGTGATTTCATGATGATATTTTTCAATTACATATAATAGGATAGATGTGAACTCTCGTACTTCTTCACCTTTATAGTATTTATAGACATGCTTCCCATAAATTAAGCAACTCACAATTACATACAGCAGTTTATTTTGCTAAGTCTTGATATGCATCTTCATACTTATTAACATACTTCCTCGGTCTCGATTCTCACTACTGGATTGGCCTTAGGAGTCCCTGTTTTGTACTAATGCCATCACATTTAGGCTGCATATAAATTTAATGAAGAAACAGTGGGGTCTTACTACTGCAGTATTCTGTGTGTTTTGAATGCTGGGAATGCGTATGGTATATTTATCAGCCTTTGTATTGCCGTCATTAATACTTGAAAATATGGAACAATCTGTAGGTGGGAAAGTCTTTGTAGATCAGTGACTGCAAAATGGCAGTTGTTTGGCAGATATCAAATCAGTGGCTGCAGACGAGAAGGGAAAACAAAGTACTTTGGACTACAGAGCTGAATCTTTGTGGTTTAAAGTGGTGAACTGCATTACCATAAACAGACATGAGGGGAGGCTGGGTAGTTCATGATGGTGTTGTGTCTATTTAAATGCCCAGGTGATCTGAAGCCTATGGAAGGAAGGGGAAACTGCTTTCTCTGAGTTTCCAGCTCACCTGGGCAGGAGAAATATGCTCCTCACCTTGACGAGCAGCAGCTCCTTGGCTTGTGGCTCTGGTTTCTTGGGCAGCAGCACAGGCTGCCTGTTAGCAGAAGATGACTGCAGCAACCAGGGACTTTGCCCGGCAGCTTGTCCAGGTAACTGTAGTTTGTGCCCAACCCAGCACCCCTGCTTGCTGTTGCTGGGCATGATGGGGTTTTCAGCCATAGGTACTGTCTGCAGGAGAGTGGGAAGAGCAGTGGGGTCAATGATGTGCTCCAGGCAAAGTGTTTCCAGCACATGCCACAGGTAGGGAAATTACTGGGTGATTCAGGGAGCCAGGAGCTCCTGCAGAGAGCCTGGGAGGTTACAGGGAGGAGAGATGAAAGTCTAGCTGGGACTGAGAGGGAAGAGAGAACTTGTGAGGGGCCTGAGGGACTGAGGAGGATTTGCCATGTAAAGTCACTGTGTTAATTGACCCTAAGTATGGAATAAGCATCTGCCTGCAAGGACGCTGTGGGCGATGGAAAGAGCTGTGTGTAATCCTATTGATGTCTATTGGATCTGACATAATAATTTCACTTTTCTACTTAAGAAATGTCCAATTCCTACTTTCTCTTTTAAGTTGAAAAATCTTTTAGCATTTCTTGGTAAGTGCATTACAGAGACAGTAGATCCACCTCAGAATTCTGGTAGATTTGGCCTTCCATCAGTGCCATGACACCTTTCCCAGGCGATGGGCACGCTGCCAAGTTCAGACAAAGCTTGTCAAAAGAAACCAGTAAAGGTCCCTCAAGGTTAAATCAGTTTGTCTCTGCAAAGTGCAGTTGCTTCACTGTTAAAGAGTTTAGATAAACTTTTTTTTTTCTTTAAAATGTTCATTGCTTGAGGATAACTGTAAATCAAACCAAATTTAATTAGGAAATTAGAATCAAAGAATCATGGAATGGTTTGGGTTGGAAGGGACCTTAAAGATCATCTAGTTCCAACTCCCCGGCCCTGGACAGAGATACCTTCCACTAAATCAGGTTGCTCAAAGTCCCATCCAACCCGGCCTTGAACACTTCCAGGGAGGGGATATCCACAACCTCTCTAGGCAACCTGTTCCAGTGTCTCACCACCCTCAAAGTAAAGAATTTCTTCCTATATCTAATCTTAAATCTACTCTCTTTCAGTTTAAAACGGCAACCTGTTCCAGTGTCTCACCACCCTCAAAGTAAAGAATTTCTTCCTAATATCTAATCTAAATCTACTCTCTTTCAGTTTAAAACTGTTACCCCTCATCCTATCGCTACACTCCCTGATAAAGAGGTCCCCCCATCTTTCCTGTAGGACCTCTTTAAGTACTGATAGGCTGCTATAAGGTCTCCCCAGAGCCTTTTCTTTTCTAGGCTAAACAACCCCAACTCTCTCAGCCTGTCCTCACAGGAGAGGTGATCCAGCTCCCTGATCATCTTCGTGGCCCTCCTCTGTACCCACTCGAGCAGGTCCGTGTCTGTCTTATGCTGAGGGCTCCAGAGCTGGACGCAGTACTCCAGGTGGGGTCTCACCAGAGCGGAGTAGAGGGGGAGAATCACCTCCCTTGACCTGATGGCCAGACCCTTAGAAGTTGTTGATCCATGAAATTGTTTTACTGGTTAAAAAATCAACCAAAAAACCCCTGTAAAATTACTCTGTGGATGTTTAATTAACAAAGCATATAACAGTAGTTCTTTTTTTTAATATATGTAAGAATATCTAAATATTCATATATATATATGAACATTTAATACCAGACCACTTGAATTTTTTTTCCCGTTAGTGCATTCGTAGCAATAACAACTTTTCCACTGGCTTCACATGCAGTAGGACCAGGACCCCAAAGATTAGCTAGATTCTGGATCTGATTTTACCACTATTTTCACAGATTAAAAGTTCTGGTTATGAAATACACTATTTTTTTCAATAGTAAGACCTTTCCAGATTTGTTGAAACTACATGCGTAATACAGTGTCAGCTTTTCATATTTTCCATAATGTTTATTGTAATATTCAAAAAATGCTTTGAAAATAAAACAAATCACTGAATACTAAGTACTTGTGGAATTGTAAAGGTATTAATGTTAGCTGAACTGCAGGGTGAATTCTGTTGAATTAAACTGGATGCTAGCAAGATAAAGTTGTAAGAACCAGTTTTTTAGAACACAATAGACTGCTCTAAAATTAAAGCAAAGAAATGTTCCCTTTTATTAAGCAAAAGAAATTTTAAAATGCTGTTTTTTTTTCTCTCTGGAAATCTCTGTGCTGACTCTGTGATATGTCTTTATTATTATATATAGGCTATATATAAAAACATTATATAATGAAAAAGGCATTATCATTTTGGGGTGTTTTTAATTAACATTTTCAAATAATTGAAACATTTCCTGTGCTTGTGCCAGATACCTTATATGTTATTACCAAAAGATTTTATTCTAATAACACTAACTATAATTGAGAGCGAATGCATATGAATTCTCAGTGGCACTGGGGGAAAAAACGCTCCAAAGGCACAGTAAAAGTATGCATTTTGTCTTTTAGGGGAACAGCAGTGCAATTACTGTATAACCCTCACTTACCAACTATTTTAACCTCAATTTAATGTGTGTGGCAGTTCTCCCAGAATGACCTTGATGCAGTACTGAATGTTTTGCATTTTTTAACAGGCTCAAACAGATACAAAGAAATGTAATCCCAGCTAATGGGATATTATATCCAAACCTCATTTAACATTTCGTAAATTGTATTTATAGAAAACTTCCATCTATTTACAGTATATTAAGTAAAATCCCTCTAGTTGGACCAGAGCACTTTTTGTATTGCACTGAGCATCTGATCAGTTATTAGTTTGTACATGGAGAGATGCTATTTAAAGACTTACAAACTCCCTTGAAGTAAATTGTACCCTGCAGCTAAAACCCGACACAGTGCAAATAATACACACAGTATTCTGTATAGTCTTCAGTGGCAGACTGCTGTTTTTGAGATCCCTCAGAGGCATCTCCATCCTCAGTTGCATGAGCCAAACTTTTGTGGATTGGTACCTTTGAAAACTTCAAATGCTGTACAATGCTATCAGGGCAATGGAGGAGCTGATCTCAAAGTCCACTATTAAAACTTCCCTCAAGGACATTTTCATTAGAACTTTGTACATGGACAGTTCAAAAGACTTGGCGATTGATTTTTGCTCAGAAGTCCTCTCTCTCTTCTCGTATTGTTCAACATTTTGACAGAATTTCAAAAACCACAAACTGTGGCAGCAGAAGATTCCAGCTAGGATTTTATGCTGTTCATTTGATTTCTTCAGGCCCCGTCCTTCCTGTGTCCTTGTCAACACTACAAGGAGAGGAGCCGTCTTAGAAGATTTGCTAAAAGGCAGAAGCAATTTCACAGCAATCTAAAAAAAATCTGACCTTTCCACATACAGAAAATCTCTCTTAAGTAAATAACATTTTTAGCTGTAAAATTTTGCTGAGACATTCATTTATCAAAAACATAGATAAAAATCACTGCATGTTTATCTCTTCACCATTTAAAAATTGCATTAAAAAGAAAAAACACCCCCCCACCAGTGCACGTGGACTGTAGTACAATGTCTCTAGCAAATTATATTTTAAAATAGAACTGTTTTAAAGTTTGTGATGCTGGAAGATGAGCAATTAATTATTACCATCTGCACTTCCTATCCTTACTGCTATTATCATTTTCATGGACACTGTGCACAGAAAACACCCCCCCACCAGTGCACGTGGACTGTAGTACAATGTCTCTAGCAAATTATATTTTAAAATAGAACTGTTTTAAAGTTTGTGATGCTGGAAGATGAGCAATTAATTATTACCATCTGCACTTCCTATCCTTACTGCTATTATCATTTTCATGGACACTGTGCAATGAAGTTCATTTAGCCTCAACTGCATTTTCAGGATATATAGTAGTTCAAAATTAATAGGATTTATGAAGAAGTTAATGAATGAGCAGTGTAATTATTTCTGTTTAAGGAAAAGCATGATCTACTTGATCTTTATGAAAGATACTGCAGGTCTTTTAATTGCTGGGTGCTTACATACTACATTGATGGTTGACATTTTCTCACCTTTCACTTGATTTCACTGAACACATTTTGAAATAAAAAAAATTCAGGATAAATACCTTTCCTAAGGTGGGGTTAACCACACTTGCTGTTGAGAAGAGATTTGTTAGAGCCTTTTGAAAGCCTTTTTTGTCTTCTCATATATTCTAGTCTGTTCCATTTTATTTTATTCATGGTCTACATCACACTTCTTTACATGACTTCTGAATTCCTAAGCTCTCAGACTTCAGAAGAACATGTAAATAGGTACTTACCATCAAAAAAAATTGTTAGGGCCATCCCTTATTCAGCAAGACAAGTAAGCACAGTTAATTTCCTGAATGTGCTTAAATCTTTATTTCCAAGACAGAAACGTTTCCACACATAGATGAGTTAGCCAGCATAGAAACCTAATATACTACCAAGTATGGTCAGTATATTAATAATAATATTTTAATTAGCCTGTTGGTATATGTGTTTTAAGACCTCTAATTAATAGGATTTCATGGAAGGAAGAGGAGCTTGTCCATATTTAGCAGATTTCAGTATTTCAGAATTTTCTAATTTCTCTTTATTAGAACATTTCTCTGCAAAGTACAGCTTCAGTTCTAACTATGGTGCAAAAGTGAGAGATCATTTGGAAAATGAACTTTGAATACTCCTCACTGTTAATACTAGGTTCATAGATGCCTAACTTAGTAGCTTGTTGAACTGATCAGATTACTGTGCTCACTCAGTTATGAATTTTCTGCTACCACATTATTCTTTGAATATATTTTTATAAATACTTTTTTAAAAGAGACAAGATCCAAAGAAATTAGTTTGGACTTTTGCTATCCATTAAGATATTGTTTTTAATTTTTCTCTGACAATAACAATAAAACAGGATGTTTATTTCTTTATCCTTCTTTAATACATAAAATATTTTATATGATTAAAAATCAATGCTACATGAATTATGCTCTTAAAATTTTTCAAGAAAAAAATACATGAGAGAAACTTTTTGTAATTTTAGATATAAGAATGGTTGCCAGCGAAAAAGAACCCTTGGCACAGCCATAGGTACTATTCAGTTAAGGTGTTTTCAATGTAACTTAGTCAAACAAGAGATTTCTATTCCAATATATAGTTGGAAATCTATCACATCATGGGAAAAAATTAAAAAAAAAAAATCTAAGACAGGCATCAGCTATTTCAGGCAGGTAAAATACTGTAGAGTTTCTTGTACCTAAACTCGCTAAGTGCAGTAAGTATCCTTCGCTTTCTTCCAACGTCTTTGTCCAGTGAGCTCCCTGAAGAGCTGCTGCTCCTCCTCCCAGGACAGTCTGTTTCAGGACTTGTTCAGTTTCATGCCATTTCTTATTCTTTATGGGCTTTGTCTTCTCTCAACATCTGTTCCAGAGCCATGCATTCTTCCTTCTCAGCTTATCCCTATGCATATTTTCTTTGTCCTGCACTGCTGCTGTTTGTTCTGGAATACATACAGGGAATCAGGGTATTAAAAAATTTTTAATTCTGTTGAAATTGGAAGCCATTGAGTCACTTGTCAAGTGTGAAGATTTTTTTTTTTTTTTTTTTTTTTTAA
>NW_008796044.1:3803590-3829539 GCF_000699145.1 Aptenodytes forsteri | reverse complement strand
TGGAGATGACTGAAATGACATGGAAGTTTTGGTTTGCATTATTCTGATTCTTAATGACAGAACCATTTTTAAATAAAATAATTTTGGGTCATTCCAAAATGTTTAGTTACCTAAAATCGGTATGTTTCTAATGTAGGTCTGTATAACCTTCTTGCAATATCTTAAAAAAATATGCTTACATTTATTTCAAACTTAAAAGATTCAAGTTTAATTTTGAAAAGTCAAAATTTGGGCATTTTCAGAATACTTTCTAAAAAACCTAACATTTTTCTTAAATAAATAAAAATCCTAGTGTCTTTCCTATATAGAAAAGGTTTACAAAATTTGACTTAATTTTTCAGTTTTGGATTTCAAAGTATTGTCCAGTAAACGTGCTGTTAGTCAGAAAAGACTGCTTATCTCTTTATGAAGCTGTAGCTGTGTATTTTCAATTTTTCATATTTGAGTTTTTAAATTTTCTCTCAAATATGTGAGCATATGACAAAAGGAGAAATATTTAATGAACCTCCACTATGAGTCACTGTCCCTGTTTCATTTGTATTGTTGTTAAAAAAACAAATTAATAAACACGCACACATTCAGACACACCTCCCCCACCCCAAAAACAAAACAAAAGGTTACAGGGCTCAGGCTGCATAAAGCTGCCGTTCCTCAAACCTCAGCCAGGCTATAGTCTCTCAAACACAATAGGAAAACACAGTGTATAAAAAGAGGAATCTTCAGCCCCAGCGATGGTACTGAGGTTATTTTGCCAAGGCTAAAAGAGGAGATCAAAAGACACTGATCTGTTAAAAGACAGGCCCTAAATAAATTGATGCATTTGTACAATGACAAGAGGGAGCTTACAAAATGTTAGTGAAAAAGCCAGCAAGCCAGGAAGTCTGATTCAGAGGCAGATACAGTATGAGAGTTTTGTGAAAACCTCAGCAGCGGGTCTGCACTGCACAAAATTGAGGTCAACCACACACATTTTATAATCTGAGCCACTTGAATCTAAAATACAAAATGGTGAAATCCTCTTTTTGCTCCCTTTTTCAGAAATAAGCTCCAAGATTTCCTCCTTGTCTTTGGTTTCATAACAGTGTTTCAGTGGCTTATTACACAGTCCTTGCCTTCATGTTCTGGCAGAGGGTCTCTCTGGAGTGTTTAAAAGAGAGGCCAGCTAGGAAGGCCTGTTCTCCAGTCATCCTTTCAGATAACAGTTGATGAGAGAGCTGTTTTTCGGTTCCTCTGCTTATTCAGTGGATCCTTCCTAGCTAGCATTTCATCTCAATTTGTGGCATAAATTTCCCCAATGCCAATTCGTAAAGCTGTTGCTTATACTTGAATCCACAGCCTGTATTTTCCTCTTTTTAAGTGACCATGTCTATGAAGCTTGGTATTCAACACCTAATCATATATTTTTAAGTTTATGTCTGTATTAAGATAGTCCTCAAGAGTTTGAATTAATTCAGAGACTTAATTCAGACTTTTTCCTCTCTTAATAAAAGCATTTTTACTTAGAGCAGGATGCAGTAAGGAGGGCATTTCATTCAGATGAACATCCACGTCAGCTCATTAGTTGCAACGAGGTATATTTGGTTCTGGTCTACTCGTGAAAGTTCTGGTCTATTTGTGAAAAAACAAGCCAACAAACAAAAAAACAACTATACTTGCAGCACTTTATGATTTGATCATTAATACACAGGAATTACATCTTTTCCCTGTACAACTCACTATTCCATCTCAGATTGAAATATCATTCTAAAACTCTGAGCAACTTTTCAAAGATGTGCAATAGCATTTCTTCTTTTCTCTTTTTTTTTCTTTTCTTTTCTTTTCTTTTCTTTTCTTTTCTTTTCTTTTCTTTTCTTTTCTTTTCTTTTCTTTTCTTTTCTTTTCTTTTCTTTTCTTTTCTTTTCTTTCCAGAACTGGTGAAGGACAAATAAAAACTTATGTCCAAAATTCTAGCTCTTCTCCAGACAATTAAATTACTTCTTCAGAAACCCTGATAATGATATCTTCAAATAATTAACTATTCATAGTAATTACTGAAGATAAATATCTCTAAATTTCAGACTTTGCTTTGTATTTCTAGTGAATTGGGAATTCCTGTTTTCCGCATTAAATAAAGTGAAGAAACATATTCTCGTTATCCAAGAAAGTGATACATTTATAGTTATGGCATCTTGATTTACTAGAAAGCAGTGTTAGGAACTATAAAATACCCTGTACTGTTCTTTCCCAATGTTACCTGTATTGTGCTCTTGGTAAACAGGGAGATGGTTTTACAGAAGAGTATTTATCTTGCTTCTCATGCTTATAAATATTTTTAAAAGCTTATGAGAATAGGTTTTCTGTGGAGGCTGTAGAATAAGCAGACTAACAGGATAGTGGTTGATGGATCTCTTGGCACTCAGTGAACACGAGCTGTGCTCCAAGCAGATTCATGCTCATATAATCTTTCTAATATACCTTACCATTTGAGAGATATAGAATGTCATTGAAACAATTTTCCTGTGTGGAAGGAGGTTGGAAGGAAGATGCTTTGGTGAATTTAATCTGCTTACAGTCATGCTGAATTTTTGTCCTCACAAATGATCTGGGGATTTTTCTCTTAGTTTCTCATCAATTAATTCTAAAACACTTTGACAGAAAATTGTACTTTAATGTGCACGGTTACATGGCTTTGACATAATACACCCTCCTGCGCATATGGAAACACACATCTTTACAGCCATTAAAGTTGAGGAGAGTGGAAAAAAAACCACAACAACAAAATCCCATCCATCAGGTGACAATTTCTGCAAAGAACTGTGAAGTCATCATCATAGCAGTAACAAATGGCTGTAAAAATACCATATGACTCCTCTTCCTGCCTCCTTGGTGGGAACAGAACTGATTGATGCAGAAGGATTGGGCTGCAAACCAAGAAAGTGAATAAACAAATTCCACTACCATTTGGAGCTCAGATTTGAGAAAATGCTATCAGGAAGAATCAAGTGTGGGAGAATGGAACAGAATTGTTTAGAAGGGAAGAAGGACAACCTACAAAGAAAATAAAAGATACAAACAGGGAAAACAAGGATGCAAAAATTGAGAGTTTCAAGTGACATGATTCACCACTTTATTGAAACACTTTCTTGCCAGTGTAACTCAACTAAATTCAGTGGAGTTGAAGTGGCAAAAACCCTAGTGATTTTAATGTAGTTGCAGTAGAATTAAACTACTCAAGCAATTTGGACAAATGAGTTAAAAGCTTACTGGCAATAGGGATGTCCTAAAGGGAACAAAAATTGCTCTCTACAGGAAAGAAGTGTCAAATCATTTTTATTTGGTTTAATATTATCCTACTTTAACATTCCAGATAGTGAAAATACTAGGAGCTAGTTTATTCCCTTGTTTCAAAAGATTTTATTTCATCTTAGAAGTCAATGAAAAGAATTCCATTGACTGCAACAGGCACTAGCTCAGGCTCAGATAAAAGAGGGGATGGTGCGCAGATATTTCTCCCTTCAGTTACTAGGTGAGCAAATAAGCTCACACAGCCATCCACTGTCTGCTAATGCTGCTGATTTGTTCACTTCAGAAATCGTCTTCTAAAGCCTAGCAATACTTCACTGTTGCATCTCACTTTAACCACGTTATCGGTATCTTCACCTTATAGATTACATTTGCATTAATTCACAAACTCTTTTTGGCTATTCTCTACCTAATTTCAGATTTTAGCTACTAGTTCCGAATTATTTAGTATTTGAAGTGTTTAGGAAAAGCTTATATTCTTTTATGCTGGCTTAAATCTGGGCAGAGGTCTAAATTACATTATTGGGACTGTATGCTATCTAATATTATTTAACTTACTCCAGCAATTGTCTTTGATATTGATCAGCACAGTCCAGCATTTGAAGGAGCCTGAAACATTTTAATACAGCATTGCACAGAGCATTTGCATACAAATTAAATATAACAAGACAGGGATGTTCCTCTTTGAAAGAACATATTTGAGTTCTAGACATTTGGCCATACCTGTCTCTTATTCTATTTATTCCCTTTAAGTGAAGGAAACTGCAGTTTTATGGATTTTGTAGTATATGCATATTGGGTCTAAAGTATTACCTACTGGCATAAAACAAGAACTGGCCAATAGTTTAAAATGTTCTTTATCATTTCAAAAATGACAGTCAAGTTGACAGAAAGTTTAGTTCTCAAGCCATAATGCTATCCTGAAAAATATATAAGAAATGAAGTATGGTAGCTGATCTTGCAAACTTAATCTTTGTAAGTTAGTCTCTTAATAGTTCTGGTGCACACCAAGTTGAACATGAGCCAGCAATGTGTGCTTGTGGCGAAGAAGGCTAATGGTATCCTGGGCTGCACTATGAGGAGTGTTGCCTTCAGGTCAAGGAAGGTGAGTGATCCTTCCCCTCTACTCAGCGCTGATGAGGCCCCACCTGGAGTACTGTGTCCAGTTCTGGGCTACCCAGTACAAGAGAGTTAAGGAACTACTGGAGAGAGTCCAGTGAGGGGCCACCAAAATAATCAAGGGACTGGAGCATGTCTCCTATGAGGAAAGGCTGAGAGATCTGGGTCTGTTCAGCCTGGAGAGGAGAAGGCTCGGGGAGGGCGGGGGGTGTGGATCTCAACACTGTGTAAAAATACCTGACGGGAAGGTGCAAAGATGATGGAGCCAGGCTCTTTTTGGTGGTGCCCAGTGACAAGATAAGAGGCAATGGGCACAAACTGAAACATAGGAGGTTCCCTCTGAAGAGAAGGAAAAGCTTTTTTACTGTGAGGGTGACTGAGCACAGGTTGCCTAGTGAGATTGTGGAGTCTCCATCCTTGGAGATATTCAAAAGCTGTCCGGACATGGTCCTGGGCAGTCTGCTTTAGGTCACCCTGTTTGAGCAGAGCAGGGTGGACAAGATGAGCTCCAGAGGTCTCTGCCAACCTTGATCATTTTGTGGTTCTCTGAATAATAATATTCACATTTTTATAATACTAATGTTTATATTGTGCAACTTAGAAACAAGCTTGATAATTCTTTAATGTAGAACGTGCTATATAAACTTAGTCAATGGCAATTCCTACCTTTCATTTACAGAAAACAAAAACATTAATAAAGATAATTTTCTACTTTGCAACAATTTATGAAGATTTATAAGCATCATTGTATAGATGAGGAAATTCAGATGCGGAGCATGATTTGCCCAATTTTACTGTGAGTTCCTGACAATGATAGGAACACCAGTCTACCACTAGTCTACTGGCTTAAATGGAAAGTGGCAGTTTCAGTGGCTTATCTGTACACAGTTTACATGAGGTGGAGTGGTTTGGAACAGACTTAAAACCTTCACTCAGTCTCCTGGTTCTTATGGCTTTAGCCAGACTCTTAACCTTGTTTTAATGCAGTAGTTTGTCTACGTATGTTCTTATCACCTTAGCCTTAGAACTTTCTTGCTACTTCCTAAATTACTAATCTTTTGTTTAAGCAGTTGACTTTGTAGCTTTTGATCTCCTAATCTTTGATCCATTAATTTTCTCGTCTATCTTCTGTTTCTGCTTTACCCTTTTTAACTCATTTTGTTGCTTCTCTCAGTTGATCCTATAACATTTTTTGTGCCATCATCTTCCCTTCAGTCCTTTTCCCTGAATTATTTGGCCCAGTTTACTTTACTCTCCTGTTTAATCCATTGTATTCAGTTCCTTCCATTTCATGCTGTGTGACAAATAGTTCTTAGCAGTGACCTTCTATATTACACACTATTCTAGTGTGTGTGCAGGTAACCCTTTCTACTAACAAAAACTTGATATACTGGGCTTAAATTTGATTGAGTCAAAGCACATCGCATGAATACTAGCAAATTGAGTCTCTCATCTTCTGAAATGAAAGCTTTTTTACTCCCAACAAAAATACTGACCCTCAGAGCAGTAAGAGAAGCACTTTTCAGAGACATTGTTAAAGTTTGAAAACTTAAGGTTTTTCTAAACAGTATCACAGTAAGACAACAGTTTGCTTATAACATTAACAGTCCAATATGAATCTCTATGAGTTTGTAGAGGAAGGTGGGTGACATCATTTCTGTTTTATCAATGGTAGGAGAGAAGCACAAAAGAGGATATTTGTAAGGCATTTTCTTTTTAACGATTCAGTGAGCTTATTTCAGAGGACTACTAAAATAAGACGCGTGATTTTATTCACTGATCAGTTCTTGAGGTTGAGATGTTTTAACTAACATGTGAATTCCTGGTTTTAGCAAATTTTTTGAGACACTAAACAAGTGTATTTCCAACAGAGGAGATGGAAAATGAGTGTTTTATTCAAGGGACTATCAGATTTCCTCAGTTAGAATTTCTAGTATTGCCAGCCCCAAGTGTTAAGAAATATCACATTGCCAAAACTTCAAAATCAAAAGACTGATTTTTTTTTGCCCTCTGATAATGAAGGCACAAGGAATGGTGTTTCCCAGATTCTTGTTTAGCTAGAAACTTATTTTAAATTTTAAAATAATAATAATAAAATGAAATCTAAGACTTGTGCATTTAATCTAATATTCACTAACTGTTGACATAAGAGTTTCCTATTCAATCATATACAATTTCAATTAATAGTTTTAATTAAATGCTGTTTTAACATTCAATCTCTCTTCCACTTTCACTGTTTCAGTCCTCAATGATGTACTGTTCTTCAGCTCTCCATTTAAATTTTTGCTGATAAATTTTTGTATTTGCTGTTAATACTGTTTTCTGTTATTTTTATCCTAATTTTGTTGTTTTATTTGAGATATTCCATACCACCAGTCCTGTTCTTGAATTGGAATTTTTTTTCATCTTGGTTATTTTATTTCTACACTTTTGTTTATTTTAAAATGTACTCCGAAGGTACGCATTTATTTCAGTGACATTCAAATGTGTGTTTTTTTTGTAAAAAAAAGATTAAAAAATCAGAAATCTCTATTTTTTATTACTACAAAAATATAATTTTAGCCTGAGGTGTTTCTAATCTCATATGTAAAAAAAAAAAAGGTACATGTGATTAATCTATATTCTGGATGTCACTGTGTGCTTCTGGTAACTTTTGAATTGCTGAGCAATTCAATCACATTTGAAAGATTAAAAGAGAAATCAAAGACAGTAAGTTTAAGCAAGATTTGTGAAAATTAAGGTTCCTGCTAGAAACACCCTGTTAGTGCCCCCATGGTGGAAAAGACTGCTGTGTCATGTCATCCCTCGCTTGTCAAGAGTGAATCCACATGAGATACTGATTTTGGAAACCATGCTTCATTAGTTCTCGTGATTACGGAACTACTTATAAGCCAGTTGAGCAGCACATAAATCCACATATACATTTTTATTGTGACCAATGCAGAGAGAAAGCCTGTGCTCCTAGGAATACATGTGTTTGTTGTGCATGTCTGTATGCACACACTACAGTGAATACAGATAAAGTCAACATTCAATTGTAGCAAACAAATACTTGTCCCCTGCTGTTTCCTTGATAGCTTTTATTAGCGGTCAGAGATGGTAAATCCACATATACATTTTTATTGTGACTAATGCAGAGAGAAAGCCTGTGCTCCTAGGAATACATGTGTTTGTTGTGCATGTCTGTATGCACACACTACAGTGAATACAGATAAAGTCAACATTCAATTGTAGCAAACAAATACTTGTCCCCTGCTGTTTCCTTGATAGCTTTTATTAGCGGTCAGAGATGGCAGTACTTATTGGCAGTACTTACATTTTTTTCTCATTAGAAGAAATTGTTCTTATCTTCTCAATAGGGACTGTATATGTACAGTCCATTTGCCACAACCTATCAAGCTGCACAACAGAACAATTTTTTTCCTTCTAATGGTATCATTCAGCCTTTATCCTCCAAAACATAAAATTAAGGAATTTTCTGTGCCTTTTTGTTTGGAGGGGGTTAGTTTGTTTTTGTTAGGAACAGGCATTGCATTTTGCTTTTTTTCTGGGAATTCACACTGACTTTTTGGCTTTTTTTCACAGTTTCAAAACTCAAAGACAGTTTCTGCACAAATGTGATTTGATACTATTTGAGATAAAAGCAGGAGGTTTAATTTAGCAAGAAACTCATGTTAAGTTCTAATAATGAATTCTAGGATAGACATTTTACAGCATCACCAGCTTTCTGGATCATATCAGCTATTTTCACTTAATTGCATGTCATGTAAGATCTTCCACAATATTGAAAATACAGTTCTCCATATATTTTGCCTTTCATTCCTTCACCTGCATTTCAAAGGCAATTTGTTATCTGGTCCTGACTTCCATAAAATCTTTAATAGGCTTATCCTTACAACCACCTTCACAGTTAATGAAATCGCAATAGTCCCATTTTACATATCATAGAAATGTAGAAAACAGAACTGCAAGGGATGTCAAGAACCGAAGAAGTTGTCTACTCCATCTCCCTGTGTTAAGACAAGATTAACTATGTGATAATCTTGACAGGTATTTGTGTAATTTGGCCTTTAAAATCTCCAGTAGTAGATATTCCACAGCCTCCAAAATCAATCTGTTCCATTTCTTAACTATCCTTACCATAGGAACACTTTCTCTTAATATAAACCTGAATTTCCCTCCCTGCATTTTATGCTCGTTACTACTTGCCATAGCTACTACAGGTATTGAAGATGGTTTAGTCACATTCCCTGTGCAGATTTTCACATTTGCAGGTAGGAATCTTCTCTCTCCTTACTCATCTCATCTTTAGTCTAAACAACCCGGATTATTTCAGTCTGGTTTTATAAGTCATGTTTTCTAGAGCCATGATCCTTGCTCTCCTCTGGACCCCGTTCAACCTGTCTTTCAAAACAGCACACATGATGCAGTAGGCAAGGCTTTAAAAATGTCTCGTGTAGTCAAAGTGTTACATTTGGAGATCGCACTCCCATGTGATATATTGCAAGAGCATAATGCTGTGGATATATCACAGATGTCCAGCTTGTGATCTGCATATAACCACTGTGTCATTCTTTTTTAAACTGCTGCATCTGTCTAGGTTCTCCAATGTGTATTTGTTCAGTTAATTTTCTCCTAAACTACGGGATCTTAGACTTTCTTAACTAGATTCTATATTTCATATAATTTATGCAGTTTGTCAGAGTCTTCTATAGGACAAGCTGGTCTTCCAATATGTTTGTGGTTCCTCTCTGCTGAAAGTTTTAAAGATTCCTTCTGTGCCATCAGTCAGCTAACAAAAAGTATTTGTACTGATCTGCTGAATTCTACTCTGTGCACATCTCTCTTAACAACTATGCTCTAAGTATGGGTTTTCAACCAGTTCTGCACTCAACTTTTCACAATTTCCTGTATCTGCAGATTACTTCTGAGAATGGCATGTGAGACAGTGTTGCAAGACTTAATAAAGCAGGATATATGACATTTACTATGTGTCTCCTATGTAGACAGTTTTATCATGGAGGGTAATTATGTCTCACAGTTTCCTTAAGCAGGTTCTTTCTTCTCTGCTGATGAACTTATTTACACTTTTTTTCCCCAAGTGGTGTTTCTGAACTAACAACACCCTCTATACTGAAACAACCATGGAAAAGCTGTGAGCACTTTTAGAAGGGCACAGAAGCAAGAAGGAGGCAAAATCCCATCTGTCTGGAGACATAAAATTGAGGACTTTGTGTACCTTCTGTGAAAATGTTCTATGTAAGTCAAACATAAGCGGTCCAAGCTACTCAAGCTTCTGTAGACTCAAGACAGAGTGTATAGTAGCTGTACAGTGGCTGCGATATTGCCAAATTGATTCCATTTAGGAGAGGTTTGCGGTCTCTTAATACATTGTTCGGTTTTGAATTGGTTATTACTATAAGCCTGACTCTAGCTTTTCTAGTGACAATATTAGAGCTACTTGCTGCCATCTTGAAACTACCCCACTGATGCTGACAGACAAATGTGTTGTGTAAATTAGAGTCGAAATGTGGGCTCAATATTGTACTCTTCCTCTTTTACTGTGTGTGTCATTTGGTGACACCATGTTTTCTTTTATTTTCTGGTAAGCTTGTCATCACAGGTTTTTTAAAGCCAAAACAGTAAGTCATCTGGCTTGACACCCTTTATCATCTTTTATAATTTTTCATGCCAGTGTCACAACCATAAGCACTTCTGAGGGAATACATCCTTAGACTATAGCTGGATTGTGCCTAGGCAGATGAGACCAGAGATTATAAGAATTATTGCTAACAGAAGTGCTATATATTTTCCACTTCTTTGCATTTGGGATTAATACAGTGATTAATTCATTTTCCATTTGATGACTGAGAAGATTAATTCATAAGCAGTTTACCTCTGGAATCCTTTTTCAACATAATAAAGCAAGAGTGGTAACATGCCCAGTTAGCATTACTCGCTAGTGACAATTTGAGCTAATTTCCATTTCAGCTGTTAATTTCAGATATAATTTTTCACTAAATTTATTAGCTGACAACCTATGTGATAATTAAATATTATCGCTATTTTAATGAGGTATGAAACACATGATGTTCAGGCACATGACGCACACAAACTTAGAAACCTTTAAAAATATACCAAAGGGATGACATTGTTAAAGTCAGTCAACAAATAAAACACTGATTTAAACAACACTGGGACTCATCTGTCTTTCTGGACACTATTAATAAAGCCTACACATTAGACCATAAGTAACAATGAAACTACTAGCGACATGTTTCTAAGTTACCCACAGTGGTTTTCACACACATTTGCTTCACTAAACTAAAATTTAGAGTGTGGTTTGAAATATTTCCAACTAAAAAATGGCGGAATGGCTTTTTCCTTTAAAAATAAATTTAGGTCCAATAAAGCTAGTTTCTTTGTTTCTAACTAACATTAGATATTATGATAGGTGTGATTGTTGGTCATGTGAAAATTCCATTCAGGCTTCTATTTCACTTAAATAAATTTTAAGAATGTAAATAGCAGAAGAAAATTTCACAGCTTGATTTAATTATATCCATTGCCATGTTCTGTAGCAGTTTTGCATAGCTTTTTACAGATATCAGATTTACTTTAGACTACAAAATTTATATTTAGTCTACTTTTGGCTAACCTAAATACTTAATATAAATTTGATGATAAATGTTTCTCCTTGCCAGTATCACTTAATTACTTAAAA
This sequence comes from Aptenodytes forsteri, assembly GCF_000699145.1. Lineage (NCBI taxonomy): Eukaryota > Metazoa > Chordata > Aves > Sphenisciformes > Spheniscidae > Aptenodytes > Aptenodytes forsteri. Next base: position 3,818,414 of record NW_008796044.1, on the reverse strand, counting down.
AGAAGTTTAAAAAGGAATGTGGTTTTATTTCTCCTTTCATGAGAGAACAAAAATCATATGCATCAGAAACATGGGGAAGTATAAACAAATTTCAAGGTTTTCATTTCGGATAGGCATAAATTCATAGTTGTATGTCTTGAAAAGGAAACACCATAGGAGTAGACAGCTTATATAGGTTATACAGACATCTTTTTCAATAGCAGTAAAGTAAGATGAGAGCTCTTCCTCTTGGAACATCTCTAATAAAATCTTCAGTTTTCTTATTGCTATTCTAACTAGAAATATGTCATTACTTGCAGCTTGTGAAAATGTCGGAATGTTGATCCCTCTGTCAGTGTGATAGGCCCATAGACTCTGTCCTTAGGGGCTAGAATGCTTCTAACAACTTCAGGCAGAGTTGAGGGAGGATGTTTGGGGAAGACGCATGCTTTGGCATATGGGAAAAAGTGAAACCAATTGACAACAGCACCGATTGTTAAAGGCCAGATCAAAACTAGAGTGGGCAGCTGAGCAGAATACTTGCAGGATGAACCCTTGCTGTCACAGTAACTTTTTGCTGCTCATCAGAAGTTACCCAAGACAATAATATGAACCCATTCTGATAATTTGCGTATGGAACTACTCAAATGGTGGACTTTTTCTTGGGACAGAATACTAACAATTTTGATAGCCACAGTCTGATAAAAACATTTTCTGTTTTTACTAATTTCAGCTGTCTCCTTTGTTTCCTGTATCCTCCTAAAAAATGTATTCTTGATGTCTATTTAGAAAGCAGTTAACTGTCTTCTCAACAAGCTTGAATAATACAGTATAATAATCAGAATAAAGTAAATCCTCAACAGGAATCCACACTGTGTGGATTTAGAAAATATCCCGCAATCACTCACAGGAAACTGGTGCAGTCAAACAATGTCCAGATCCTGTCCAAACTTTGAATTAAAATTCTGAATGGTAATCTAAACCCAGCTGAAACAAAAACTTTTCTTGATGAACTCTTTCCTAATTCTCAAAATTTTTCTCGTTGAATTAAAGAAAATATGCATACATTTATGACTGGATGTTTCTAGGTTTAACATATGTGTACCTTACAAGTGCTATTAGATTTTTTAATCTTTTAAGTCTATTTAATTACTAAATTATGCAAAAAATGGTAGTATTTCCAGATGTAGTTTAGATTTAAATATGCCAAATATAATCATAGCCAGATGATAGCTATGATATCATAGCGCATGATCTTGAAATGGCAGAATATGGATGTGTATGTGATCTGTTGTCTCAAAATCTTGCTCTAAGTATAAATGATTCAGTAGCCCTGTGTTGGTCAGCTCACTGGAGGATTTTTCAGTTGATGCTTAGGAACTGAATGTTGTTTCAAAATGTCACTTGCTCTTTTTCAACATGATCGTGATAAAAAGGTGAGCCTTTATTTTTCTTCATCGGTTGGAAATAAAACACATTTCCCTGGTACTACTAAGTTTGCACAGCTCTCTTTCAGTTTCCTTCCATGCATTCTGAATGCTCAACCATCAGCAAAGCGTAAATTGGAAGTGCAGGCTTGGTTTTAATTTGCAACATATCCTAAGGTCTTCTACTTAAAGAAAACAGTTGATTTCTTTACCCCAACCTGTTTGTCTGGACAGGAATTTTATTTGAAGAGACATAAAAGTTCAGTGAAGGAAAGGAAAAAGGTTTTGGCAAGAGGTCCCCCTGTCATGAGTTTTTCATTTTGTTTCCATCCTTTCTTATGAAATTTTGGAGCATTCTTTGGTATTTATAAAGTTTTAGCTTACATTAGGAATGAAAAAGAAATGAATTAGTGAGTTTATTGACATCTCTTCCATTTTTCCTAGTCTCTCTTACATCCAGAATTATGAACATTATCATAGTGCTTAAGTGGTAAAACTGAAAGGATGATAGTATGGATCAACTCAGGTGACACTCAGTGAAATGCTGCTTTCTGCAACGACTACATATTGGCAGGCAGGATAATGGCAGAAGACATTTACCCTTTTAGAAAATAGGATAATTTGAGAAAAAAAAGAAGTTCAGCAAACAACAGGAACAAAAAAAAAAAAAAAAAAGCCTGGAATTACTATGCTACTGAATATTTGTTCCAGCCATTTATAAGTAGTTCATACAGTTATTTCAAAGGTAATGTCAGCCCACTCCAGCACTGACCATATGTCAATGTGTTTTGTTTAACAGAATAAATGATTAGTTTGAATCTTTAGTGTTTCAGTTTCATGTTATTAGTAAGCAGCAATTTACTTTTTAGAAGAATCACTCATAGTGACAAGAATAATCTGTCCCAGAATCTGTTACTCGACTTAAAGTTATCATGACAACAGGTAGTATTTGTGTAATATAGTGTAGCATTTAGTTTTTGGAAGGCATGAGCATCATGAAACATTTAAAATGTGAGAAATACAGTAACCAGAAATGTAATTACCTGTAACTGCAAATCAGCCAGTGGATTGTATATATACCTTTCAAAAATGCCTGTGGTAATTTATTTTCCCTGCTTTGAGAGAAATACTTTTTTTTGTCGTTGCAATACATGTGGAGGACTGAGAAGCCAAATGTCCCTTTCTCTGTGGTAATAAAGCAAATCAACTACAGAAGAAAAAGAAATCTGTCTCCAAAACTTTTTGCATAACTTTTACCAACTTCAAAGTTTGGGAATACAAAAAAGAAATATCTAGTATGCTGAATGAAAGTGCATTGTGCAGAACTGCGTGAGCTCTGAGGATAATTTAAATGAGGTTAATATAGTAGTGGTTAAAACAGCATGTGAAAGTTGTTTGCTGTAGTTTATGTCCTCTTTGCATTCTCATTCCATGCCAAGTCAATTCTCCTGATGAACACAACTGAGAAGTTATTTGTGCCAGTATTCACAATTTTTATAACATAAACTAAGTGCCAGTTCTTCTTGAATATAATGAGAAATAATTCGTAAAGCCTTTGTCAGATTATTGGAATACATACATATGTATTAACAGGAAGTGTAGTTGCAAAAATTGAAGAATTGTCCTAAGTACCAAGAGACTCATAAATGTCAGGAAAAAAATTCAATTGTCTCCAGCATTTCAGACTTCAGAAAACCCACTGCAAATTTGCCATCATGCCTGGAGATCAAAGGGTGTCCTTGTCATTTTCAGAATTAATCACAGGAGCTTGACACACTTCTTATAAGATAATACTATGAAAAGAGAGAAACTTTACCAAATGTAAATTTATTCTTATGTTTAAGCATTACAAGCTTGAATTTAAACTTTAACTGTCATTTTAGAGAAGTTGAAGAGACTTTATCTATGTCATAGATTAATCATGATTGAATAATTGGCTTGACAGTGTATTGCCAGTATTATGATAACAAACAGACCCTGTCCCAAATAACTTACAATGGAAAAGAAAGAAGACAAGAATAGGAGGCAAAGGTAGAGCAAATGCTATAACTAGGATAAATATAATTCTAGTTCCAGAGGGGTCTTCTGGGCTTTTTTTTGTGTAAATATGAGAGGGATTACACTGCAGGAAAAAAACTTAAGAGAGGGGAACTTTGAAGAAAAAAATATGAAGGGAACAATGTTGGGAAAAGAGGGAATATATAAAATGAAGTTAAGACAGTCAGTTGAGAGAGAAGAAAAACAGCAATCACATTTTCTTTGCAAGAGAAGGTTTGTTCTGAACCAGAGAAATTTCTCTTCACAGGCACAGATTTGTAAATTATAGACCTATAATCATTGAATAAGTACAATAATATATATATTTTTCTAATACCACAAATAACTGGCTCCAGTATGTCAACAGCATGTAATCATTAACATTTTTCTTATCATTTTATTAAAATTAGGTTCATTAAGTAATTAATCAATTAATTTTAAAGCATGACACAGTCCTGAAAATTCAAGTCTTTTATGGGTAGCTTATGATCACAACTAGAGGTAAAATATAGTGATTTTTCTATTTACTGGATTATTCGCTGAGCTCTTGTCTCAGCAAAACACATTAATTCATTCTCTATTTGGAATTTGGGTGTGTGTTTTGGGTTTTTCTGGTTTATTTTCATTTTGAGAGAGAGACAGAGAGCGCGAGCACATCTTGGCTTTGTTGTCTGTGACCTGGTAAATCAAATGAGCCGGACACAAAACAGCTCCATGCTATTTGCATTCTGAATCTGAATAAAGCACTATGCATTGTTTTTGGTAACACAAATAGCAGTTCAGGAAAAAAGATCACAATTATTGTTAGAAAGGGTCTACTGGATATTTTATATTTCTCATCTTTTTTAGATTTCACAGCTGCAGCCTTAGTGATTTTTTTTTTCCTTGTGATTTTAAGAATAAAATGCAGTGATACTAACTACAACAACTCCCGCTTCTGTGGGTTCTAAGCTTTGCTTACCATCACTGTGTTACCAGTATTTTTTTTCCCTACAAGTATACTTTTTTTCCCTACAACTATACAGAGATGTTCACATGCATAACGGAAGGATAATTATAAAATTCACATAGAATTTTGGTTTCTAAGGCCAAGTATTTTGAGAGCCAGAAGGTACTGTGAGTGCTTTATGATTACATTTGCCAACAGCACGACAACATACACTGCAGTGTATTCAAAGGAAAACATAATCAGGTAGCCAAAGGAGGACAATTATCTTTCATACTAATTGGCAAGTTCCTTTTAACCTTTAATTAACTGAGAATTTTCAATAGGTCTGAATAGTCTTGTTAGGCTTCTTGCTGGTAGAAGGTCATGGAAATATCTTTTCTCCTGATTGCACAGATGCAGTATAAATAAAATATAGGTGCATATACAATATATAAGGTCATAATCCTCATTTGCACTTTGAAGTGCATAAAGTATGAAAATCTTACACTGCTGAAAGCACTGGTGCTGCCAGGAGTTTTTACTTGTAGCTTCAAAAGAAAATTCAAATAGATTTTGCATTCTCGGGTTGTTTCTCTTGGCACATTTTTTATACAATCAGCAGCAGTTACTTGAAAGGCTCAGAACTGATTAGCATAGAGCCTAATATGCCTTCTTTAGATGCCGTCCTAGAGAATATTCCCTGCAGAGCAAAGGTTAAGATGCACAGAAGAAACAAAACACCGTTCTCCTGAGTGCTGAGTTATTCAGCATTCTAGAGACTGCTTCCTTTAAGATGTGCTACTCCCTTTTGGTGCGTGGTTTATTATAGAAAATACAAGAAATGCTACATTTTTAAAACAGTTCTACCATATTATGTCTGCAAACAGATATTTGACAGTGCAACGTGTTCATGTTCATATGTATTTGTCACCTAGACTGATGTATTATGTAGCTGTAAATTAAACATCTAGGCATATCGTGGCTATGAAAGGGTGTTAGAGAAGAAATGGTTTGGATGAAAACCACTTGTGACTGACACCACATTTTGCAGGTGTACAGGCAGTAGTAATAAGTAAGACCTCAGACCATTCCAGTCATATGGGTTACACTGATTTGTTACCTGATTAAATAAAACAGGTAGCAAAGCCATATGCATTACGCATGGGATGAATAGCTTCTTGTTTCTGGCCTTGGTCAGGTTCCAATTAAAAGGCAATGGGGAATCCTATGACAATGGTTATTGAGTCCTCAGTATCCACCTTGCTCGTGATCAACTTTTTCTTTTTGTTGTGCTTTTTGCTTTCAAATTATAGTCTCATTATGCAGCTGACTTCATTTAAATACCTGTTATATATAAATGCTGCTAAAACAAATTTTTCTGTACTTTTAAACCTTTTTCCTAGTCAAATTCTACCTCTGAGATGCCTTGTTTGAAGCATCATTCACATATGCATTCTTTGTTGTCTTGCATCAAATTATTTACAGTATCCTATCAGCAGCAATCAGGTGACCATATCTTTGTGTTAGTGGAGTTTCTGATTACTTGAGGCATAAGGAAGAAAGAGAATACGTGCAGTATGTTACCCAAATTGCTATTTCTTACAGATTCACCCAGACTTATGGGAGCAAGAGAGACAGTCCAGCCTTATACAAAGCAGAATGCAACTCTGTGAAGGAAAAAATAGAAGTGAGGCTAACCATGGCTTCCCTTTTTCTTTCTATACATATCCAAAGACCTACCTCTTCTCACTTCCGTCTCATGTACTGTATGCATAAGCTAGCAGAATTAACTGATGAAGCCCTTTCACCTCACTATATATGATAAAAAACAATTTTGATGAAGAAAGAACATTTGCTAGACAGTACAAGAACTCACTGACAAACTGGTTCCTAAATTGCTGTTGTGGAAAAATTGGGACTACATTCCTACAGTATGCTGAGTAACGTTAGTGATAGTGTTAATAATAATTTTACGGAATGAGGACTTGGGTACGATGTTTTGTCTCTGCAAAATAGGTTAATATCTCTATCAAATGATGGATTTTTTCAATTATTGTTTGATTCTGATAAAAATATCTTATTAAAAATTACAGAAATAAAAGAATTTTAATAAAATAGGATCATGACAGCATTTGAACTTGCCTGTGTAAGACAAACTTTGACCACAGCAGATCTGGTATTACTGTCCATATGTTACTTTTGTTTAAAGTATAACTTACTTAGAAAAACAAAACGGACTGTTTATGATCAGCCAGTCTTCTCTGCCTTTGGAATCAAGGCTATTCTTTGGAAAGTACTTTGTCTGCTAAGGGCCAAATGGCTAATAGAGTAAAGGTCGTCTGTGCAATCTATGTCTTAGATCTGCTAAAATAAGGTGGCTTCATCTCATGCTGTATGCCATCCTCTTCACCCCAGCAGCAATACAGCAATACAGTGAATACTGTTTTTTGCTGAATACAGCAATACAGCAGTAATAGATGTGAAATAGTCCCAATAGAGACATATGTTGGGATATAAAGAAAAAAATGTTTCTATCAAGAGAATACATGTTACAAAATTACATACTGAGTGAATTAGATCTTTTTCTCATACACAGTAGCTTAGGAAGGAACAGTCATTCTCACTGCAACCTTGGAGAGGGGAAAAGAAAACATTTTCAGAAATTGCTAGATTTGCTTTCTTGGATTTCTTTTGATATGACAGGCCAGATCATTTTGGCCTGTGTGTGGTGCTCACATTGATTAATGTCTTTCCTTACGAGTAGTTCCACTAAAAAAAATAAGATTATTCACTTAGGCAAAAAGCACTTTCAAAATGCCAGATAGACATACAAATAGGAAGAATTTGTCACCACCTAGCAGCATTATTTTACAGTCTTTCCTTTGAAAAGAATGTAAGATGCTTTAAGATTCTGACTACTAGGTTGTAACCAATATGGAGCTCTTTATCAGTAATTGCACTTCTCTTTCAAACTAATAGCTTTCCAAGGAAAACACAGAGATAACGAACAGAATATTCTTGCTGCGTCAAAGATAGTATGTAGGCTGATTGCTGTAGTGGTTCAGTGGAACACTTGTATGGCTGGAAGACCTCTGCATTGGCCTTGAGGGACAATACTTGCATAACCTTTGCCTAAGCTTCTGTGGATGTACTAATTTTATTGCTTTGTTGCATTTGAAAGGCTCAAACTATAGCTAGAATAGCCAACACACTCATTTTTCCCTAGCCATTTAGCAAAGTAGGACTGTATAGAACAAGTTCATTCACTTCTGAGAACAGGAATATCTGTCCCTTATTAATTTCTTGCAAGGAAGTAGAGCATACTTCCTTAAAGGACTGATAAACTTTGTTTCTAATGATAACTATTGTCTGTATAGATCTGAGAACTAAGAATTTTGTTTGTAACCTACACTAGTGATATCATTATTTTACATGGCAAAAATTAAGTCGAACTTTTTACTTTCTTCCCAGAAAAAAAATTTTCAAGTGGTAAAACCCATCATTTTATCTCAAAAGTAATTATACTTTTACAGCAGTCTATGCTTACTGTGGATCAACTTGAGAGTTTAGCACATTGCTGCTGCAGCAGCTAATAAAACAAGACCTGCTCTAGGTCCCTATCATGGCATGATATGAAACAAAGGGTGGAAGCTCCCTATTTTTCTCTGCTGCATGAAGATTCGTAAGCTGGAACATATAAATCCTGTTCCACATCTTTAGATGCTCACAGCTGGCACTGCCTGTGAACTACATCATAGTTAATACAATTCTATCTCTTCCAAAAATTAACAAGACTTCAAATTTACTTTCTAAAGGTAGAGGCATATGAGGATGCATCAATGAACAGCAGCAGTTTTCAGGTTCCAAACAGCTGTTGAAATAAATTTTCTTTTTATATATGATTCGTCTTTATGGAAGTGCCCCTGAGAAAATTTACCATAAATAAGTGTCTAAGAAGACAAAAGTTCTTGCTATGTATAGGTTTAGCAAAACGCAACAAGAAAAATATGTGATAGTTACTTCAGTACAAATTTTTGTTTCAGGCCCAAATCATTTATTAGGTAGCTTTAAAAAGTCAGAGACAAGGAGCTGAAGCAAATACAATTTGTAGGTCAGAATAAAGTGGTCACCTGTTACTGGCTTTGTTTGCTTTCGGCACTGGGAAGATGATCTTCATAGGGTAGCGGATAACTGTCCTGAGCCATAAGATCTGATTGTGTGATAACAGGATAAACAGCCTGCACTTGTTTAGTTCATCACACAGCTTCTGACTGTAATTTAGTCTTTTCTAAAAAAGGTTTGCAGTCTCTGTTTGTTGTCATGCAGTGATGTCGAAGTACCTGTCCCTCACAGGGACAGATTTTGTGAGCTGTTCCCAAAATATTAAGTCAGGAGTCTAGAAGATCACTGATTGCTATCAAGGATATCTGATATTACTTAAGAGTTATTTCCTGACAACGTGGAGCAGTTGGGAAGTAGATCAGATCTTTCCTGTCTTCTCCTTTGACTTCTATAAACTGATCAAGAGTTTGAGTGGACTAATGAAAATTCCTCCAATATTTAAAACTGGAGTAGGGTTAATATGGACTGGTAGCTATCTGCCTGTACAGGTCTATAGCATCAGGATGGAGAAGTAGTCATCACGTAGAGTGCAATGGAGATACTGAACTGCAAGATCTGTAAGAAGCCCAAACAAGATTGCTTCTAAAGTAATATAACTATTAAATCCTCTCTTCCCCATGTTGGGAGGAAAGTCAGCACTCAGAACATCCTTATTGAAAACCCATATAGAATATGGGAACGTTTTTTACCTTCAGCTTTCTTCCCTTTGGGGTTAGCCTTCTATATTTCTCCTTTGAGAGGTAACATGTTGAATGTAAACAAGCAAACTGTTATGAAAATCAAAGATAAGTCCATAAGCAAAGTGTGATACAGCCTAAAGTAAACAACTGGATATAATTTAGCAGTTAGACTGATTTTATAACACCTCATTAGGAAAAAAAAAACTTAAAAATGAGGAACAAGTTTTTTTTATTCTTGCTTTATCTTTCCCTTTAAGATAAGTGATTATACTTTTACTACGGAAAGCATCAAACACCAGGTCAAAAAACACCAGGTGGTTGGGTTTGCTTTTGTTCTAGTCTATGTTTAAGAGTTTGAGTGTTGTGAACTAATCGAGGGATCATTAGAGCTGTTTTCTTTGTATGTCACTCTAAAAGACTGGCTGAAGGTGCTGCAAAATGCAGGTGCAAGCCGAAAATTAATGAATTATAAGGATTGGCAGTGATGGTTTGTGAAGCATCGTTTGCTGGTTATAGCTATGTTAATCTGCTTTGTTACAGCTTGCTTTCTGTCTCAGAAGCATTCTCTCGCATTGTTTCATTTTCAAAGAAGATTCCTCTCAGCAAAGTAACACTTCCTTAATTTTCTTTGGAAGAAGCCCACTTCTGTTATGTAAAAGTAGCTATTCTCCTGAAGGAAAAGATTATTTAAAGATGCTAACGTATTCCTAGATGTGAGACTTCTTCATTTTGGTAAAGTACGTTTTCAACATCATAGATGTTTCTTATATATGAAAATAAAACTAGACCACGTTTCCCACTATTATCTGAATTCGACATGGCTGATCAAATCTATAAATCACTGTCTTTTCATATTTGTATTCTATATCATCATCTCTAGAGAATCACTGTCTTTTCATATTTGTATTCTATTTCATCATCTCTAGAAAGCTAATGGGTACAATTTCAAACACTGGAACTTACTGCCAGAAAGCCAAGACTGATCGTTTGCTTTTATGTTATATTGCTCCCATTGTAAAGAACTCCATTCAGTTGGGAGTATGTTAATGCAATGCACTCATTAGAGAGGGACACAAGTGAGATTGCATGAAATACGCCCTGAACCAGTCTTTGTCTCTGACAGTACTCTAAAACTCTTGCCTGTGTAAGTATGCACAAGTTCTGTTTGAAAAGGTGCCAAGTTATTCCTACATTTTGAGGATTTTACTAGCTGCTGCCTAAATACGCCAGGACATAGAATTCATGACCTCTTTCTTTATTATCCCATCTCCCCTGGTGCTTTAAACCACAGATACCATCTTTTTCTGCAGACTTACAAGCACTAGAACCAGTTGTCAGAAGTCGAGCCTGGCAGATAGTCACTGACTGAAGTTTTCACCCGAACTCAACATTATGCTTGTAATAAGCAAAAACAAACCACAAAATTGTTGGAGGCAATAAGATCTTGACATGTTCAATTTGTGATAATACTGAACTGTTTGTTCATAAAGAAGACCAACAATATTTGGAGGAGATTGTGTGTGGCCATATATCCTGAAGGTTATGAAGTTCTGCTAAATTTTCATAGGCTCAAAGGTAGAAAAGTCACCAATATCTGCAAATGGCATTTGTTTTCCTCCACAAACACTCAGAACTTGTAGAAATATAAATGAATCATTCTTCTGCTTTCAATGCACACTCATCTTCAGGGCTTTGCCTCTTATCTATGCAGGAAAATATGGGTTTACAAATTGAAGCTTTAGTACAGATAGCCAGGAAAATGAATTAAATGTGTTTTATAACATATACCTACTGTAACCAGTAATGTTGACTATTCAAAGCAAAGAATTAGTGTCTTAGATCAAATAGGTGAATAAAGGTTATTGTATGAGAGCAGATGTTTTTACTTATCTTGACTATCTTCCATCAGAAATACCTATTTGATCCATCTGCATGCTCTTCTGTATTATAAATGGCTTGCCTGTTTTGGGTTTTTTCCCTCAGAGCAAGCAATATTAGGACACTGTACAGTGTTGTTTTCCAGCTGAATTATTAGTAGTCACAGACGTTTTCAGAATTTCAAGGTTGTGCATTTTTGCTGTGTTTACCTGAGCCTCCAAGTGCATCCTCTCGCTTGACATTCGTGATCTAGGATAATCATGATTTCCTTTCTTTTCTTAGAGGTTTAGCTGTCACATGTGATAGCATATATAAGTTATTTGTCAACAGAGCACAGGAACTTAATAACAGTGTTGACCAGTTAAAGCTGGTCAGACACAGTTTAGTTTGGTCTCACTTTCCATTTATACCTGCAGCAAATCTCCCAACAAAGGCTAGCGATGGCAGAATATTATAAAAGTTTAGAAGATTTCTTTGAATAAAGACCAAAAAACTCAAGACTTTGGGTGCTATGAATCTCTCAAGAGTTTCTTTTTTATATTTCATTTCTTCCTATCTATGGACCACTCTGAAACACCACAAGGGACACTTTTTTCTTGCAATGTTTTTTTCAGTCCCATTAGCAGCAAAATTTCTTGGATGGTTTGATCAACTGAACTACACTGCTTTTGAGATGAGAGTGTTATTCATATCTTTTCTGAAATCTTATTGGCCTAATGCTATTTATCTGTTTGCTTTGAACTATTTTTCCCTCTCCCACCATCAATTTAGATTGTGAGCTCTTCGATGCTGGAACTGCTTGTCTCTATATGTTTGTATAATACCTAGCATGGAGAGGCTATTATATTATTATCTAGGCATGACTCAGGTGCAGCTAATAATAACAGAGCCTCAGCTGGCTTGCCAAGAGAGTGCAAAGCTGTGAGCATATTCTTTTTAACAAGTGCTTGTGAGCATCATCTTAAAAAAGTTTAAATCAGATTAAGGTATGGTAGAAAGTTTGGGGGTTTTGTGCCATCATTCTTCTCTAATTGTGAATTACAAATGCTTTGTTAGGAAGAATAAGCTTCCAAAACCTTATAAATGAAAAAATCTTCAGTTGCGTTGCCAAAAAAGGCTTTCAACTGTATAGAATCATACAAAGAAAAGGAGAAGAAAATCCAGAGACAGGAGACCACACTGCTGCACAGTCTTTGAACGTATAATAATGTTAGTGCCAGACTTCCCTACCTCAGAGTGCCAAATTGGCACTTACTGTAAACCTCCCCTTTCCTAGTGTTACACTCAGCAGTCAAAAAAAACCTGGAATGAGTGGAAAGTGTTGATTTATCTCTCGGGAAGTCCGATGCCAACATTTAAAAGGAGGATAAGGAGGATGCAAGTATAAGGGAAAACAGAAAAAAAAGGAAAGGGGAATAGAAAAGAGAGGAAAAGGAGAAAATGGGATAAAAACAGAGATGCAAAGGAGCAGAGAGTGCAAAAGCATATGAAAAAGAAATCATAGAAAAGAAGATTTCCTGTGGAAGTAATAGTTAAAGTCAAAGGTTTACCATCAGTTCCTACTGTGCATAAAAATTGCATCTTGTCTCAGAGTCATTTTCCATCCTGAGTATTCAAATACTTGTAGAGAGGCAAAGATCCCCTTGGCAGAACTTCCCCGTTGAGTTATATTCTAAGTGACCTAAACAAAAGACATGGGTTTTTTGTAAAGCATCTGTCAGTATGATGTTTTACCAAGTATCACACACAACTTTGAGAATCAAGAAGAAAGAGCAAAATGCAAGCAGACACATAAAAATAAAAACAACCAAAACCCAAAACAAAACCACCCTTGAATGAAAAATATAAAGGTTGCTCCTATCTAAATATGATCACCAAAAGCAGACGGACTTGCAAGAACAGTCATGTTCAGACTATAATGATTAATTGTCTTATGGCACACGGTTACCACAGGAAATGGCTCCTTAGACAGGACGGAACTAAATAGGATTTGTCCTGGGATGCAACGTTATTGTCTACTGCAGCAGGTGAAAAACTTATGTAAGAACATCTTACACATTACCGCTACTTCATCTCTTAGGACTAGCGCTTGTGTGTAAGGAGGCCAAGTATGAGTACACAGAAACAATCTGGAATCTCTGATTAGTTTGCTGGCTATTAAATTCGCTAATCAGTCATCAGGGATCTTGTTTTTTTCCTGAGTGGTCAAAGCTTGTTTCTGAAGAAAATGAAATATTTCTATTATATACCAAAATAAGCGTAGGGGAAATGTCATTCCTGACTTTCTCAAAAAGTATAATGTTATGCCTTGAAAAAAGATATTTTATGTTCTCCAAGAACGAGACTGTAAGCTGCAGTGCATTCTTATGCTCTTCATTCACAATAACTCAGAATTTGACTGTCCCTCTTAGGTAAAGGTCTGTGGATGAAACTGTGCAATATTTTTGAGGGCCTCAAGATGTGAAGGGTCAAGCTGATACTCAAAATAAGAACAAACACGTTATATAAGGTAAATGCATACATATATACATATATACATATATATTTATATATATATTTATTACTACCAAAAAATCCATTGATCATTTCAGCATTTTGCTGGAGAAAAAAAAATTCTACCACAAAAGGCAAAAAAATCCTCTTTTCTGCTTCAAATCAGTAATAATTTGTTACCTGAAATGGAAGATTTTAGATAAAGCATATAGTTTCTGAGAAAAAAAGTTATTTTATCAAAAATCAATTTTCTGTGCAGCTAATGAGGATTTTGACCTGACTTTAATGATCAAATTAAGAAATGAGTGGGAAATTGTGTGTCCACGGCCCTCCCTGCCCCACACAGTATCCTCCCCCTACTTTGAATCATGCCGTAGGTACCTGCCAGAATGTTTCTAATTTTAACCGATTTGGTCATTTGCTGTTACTTATTTTGAAAGAAAAGGTATCAGAAAAGCTTCACAGGGTTGTTATCATAGGGGAAAAGGACAGCAGAGATGTGTTGTGTATGTTGCTCAAACACACATACACAGTGTTCAAATTCAGTGGCAAACTGAACTTTGATGAAAACGATTGCACCTCTGCTGGGACTGTGAGCTTTATGTTAGGAAATGTTAGTTTACTTTGTAGAATTAATAAGCATGTGCATAAGTGCAATTTTCAAGTGGTAAAGTGATTCCTTTTGTGGTAGAAAGGAATGGAAAAAATCTGTCCAGAACATATTTACATTTACCTCAAATTAATTGAAAGAATCAATTTTTTTAGTAAGTACAAATAAGATGGGTGCAAAAATGACAGGAAACTTTTTAAAATAAATAGTTTCTAAGGTATGTGATAATTACACTTCCTTGTAAAATAGGAAGAGTCCACAACTGCCTTTCCTCCTTAATTTCACTATTTCATTCCTCGTGGACAAAACTCATGCAGTTTACAGGAATGATCAAGACTGTTTCTCAATGGAAGTTCCAATTTGCCGCAAAGTACATAACGCAAGGTCTGATAACTCATAACTGAGGGTAGTGGTCGACGGCTCAATGTCCACATGGAAACTGGTGACAAGTGGCGTCCTGCAGGGGTCCGTATTGGGACCGGTACTGTTTAATATCTTCATCAATGACATAGACAGTGGGATCGAGTGCACCCTCAGCAAGTTTGCAGACCTGATGAGATCCATCCGCGGGTCCTGAAGGAACTGGCAGGTGAAGTTGCTAAGCCACTATCCATCGTATTTGAGAAGTCGTGGCAGTCCGGTGAAGCTCCCACTGACTGGAAAAGGGGAA
>NW_008796044.1:3734120-3802491 GCF_000699145.1 Aptenodytes forsteri | reverse complement strand
AGATATAAGGAAGAAATTCTTCACTATGAGGGTGGTGAGGCACTGGAACAAGTTGCCCAGAGAAGTTGTGGATGCCCCATCCCTGGAAGTCTTCAAGACCAGGCTGGATGGGGCTTTGAGCAACCTGGTCTAGTTGAAGATGCCCCTGTCCACGGCAGGGGGTTTGGACTAGATGACCTTTAGAGGTCCCTTCCAACCCAAACTATTCTGTGATTCTATGATTCTAAGGTCAGGAATAGGAATTAGTGCAAAATGACAGTGTAAATTGTTTCAGACATCATTTAGTTCCAGGGAAAATCCGGTTTCTTAATTAAGACTATATATTTTTATCTTAAGAAGATCACATAATCTCATCTGCTGTGGTATCTATTAGATTATGTGTGGCGTACCTCTTATTGCTCCATTGCATTACCATTCCTTTTATGAAATTTCTGTTCAACTATCACTTCACTATGATATTTTATTCTCTTTTGAAATCGAAGTTTTAATTCTGGGCAGGTGGCTGTTATTTGAAAAGAGGAGGAGGGAAGGGACAGAAAAAAATCTTCAGTAGTTAGAGGCTTTCTGCCACTGTTCTATTTGACAAGGGAAGTCTTTACAGGTGATTGAAATAGTTCACTTTGTGCAGGAAATTTGTAATATTCCTGTCGCTTTCTGCATGCAGATGACAAGCTGCTGCCAGCTGTACAGCATCGTTTGCTGCAGCTTCGGGGACTTTCGTGATTTCCATCCATTCAAATTGGTCCAAACCACTGAACTATTCCCATCTCCAGCATTTGTAGAGCCAGACCAATTTGCCCTTATCACAACAGAGTTGCCAAAGGCTTTGAGAATTACAAGCTGTTTCTCATGTTTATTGATGGACTGATATTTGGGAAAGGACCAAAGTAATAATAGTAAAAAAGTACAGTTCATTTCCATTGGAATTGAATTTTTCTTTCTTGCTTGCTTGCGTTTTACCTTCCAATTTTTCTTTTCCATTTTTGGGGGGATGGTAGGGGGATAAAGGGACACATAGAGCTCAGTTTCTAAATGTGAGACCTCTGGGAGAGGGAACTGAAGTAATTGAATTGGATTAGACAAGCCAGCAGAACAAAGTCACATTCCATGAGGTTTTTCCAGCATTGAGTAGATGAATAGTAATTATTTAAGGATTAGTGGAAGTTTAAGATGTGGTCCACTCTGAATACTCTTCACCATATATAAACAAAAGCAAGATGTAATATATGCTATTTAAGCTTCTTTTTATCTATAATAGATTTCTTTTAAAGCTGCAAGAACTTGAAAAAATCCTGCATGGTGAGTAAGCACTCTTACAGTTTTTCAATAAAGAATTAAACCCTTTAAGCTTTAATTCTAAAGAGATTCTAAAGAGAGCTTAATTAAAGAGACTTACTCTAGCTTTAAATTATGTCCACCCTCATTCTGGTGGCTTTTGTTTTGGTTTTGGTTTGGTTTTTTTTTTTAAGTACACCAGCAAAGAAGAGAGGAATATTTTAAAGTGACAGGTTCAGTTGGTTTTTTAATGGTTTATGGTATCCATATTTTTTGTAGTTTCTGAGGTCTTCCAGCTTCGCAATTATACCCACTTTTGGCCACATCTTTAAAAGTGACTTGCAAAGCAAATTTTAAACAAGATTTGAACCCCAATTTTTTAATTAACTGTATCCCTAGTGATCAAATAAGGACATTAGACAACAGTACCTCTTGACAGACCTTTAAAAAAAATTGTGTATTTTTTTCATTTCAAATTCTATCTCCCAGTGCATTGTTAATATTACTTTGTATGCATTATGTGATAGTAGCACACATATCAGAAGAATCATGCTTTGCAATAAGCTGTAGTTCCTAGGTGATTTTTCTGGAGAACCATGCAGTAGGATAGTGGGAGATGAATAAAGATGATGTTATGGCTGTGATTCCTTCTTCCTACTTCATTTTTTTAAGTATTGGAAATAGTTTTCTATCTTCAACATTGGATTGTGTTTAGTCCCAAAAGGCCTCTGCTCTTTGTTTCTTTTCCACATATTTCATTTAATAAAGCTTTTGTTGTGGTTTTGGTTTCCCTCCTCTCTCCATATTATGAGATAAATGAAGAGCAGATCAACCACCAGGTGACCACATTGTGGACTCACTGAGAATAACAGGGATTTATTACTTAAGCATAAGCAAAACATTTGTCTTCCTGAAAATTCATTCAGGCACTGCTCTTGGGAAATTCCACCATTCTAACCTTTGTATAGCCTGTCATTTAGGAAATTTCAGGTGCTAGGTGTTGGAGAACACTATTCTTTGGGTTTTTGGGGGGGGGTTAAATGCCTTATTCACTGGATTTGGTTCATTTTGAGCCAGATAATCTTCATGGCTCTTTCTGTTGTCTGTGATTACTCAATAGGTTTGGATGCATTTAGACCTATGAATTTTTAGAGGTTATGTTCCTTTAGAGGCTAATGTTCTGTGAATACTTGATTTTATGGACTCCAGGGGTTTGCAGTCAGGGGATGAACATTTGGGCTGGGATTGAGTGGACAGGAGGCAAAATCAAGATTAGAGGGCTTGAAGGCAGAGCCAGAGACCAAGATACAGGAACAGGAGGTTCAGTCACTCAGACAACCCTTAACAGTAATGCATAGCTTGTCTATACATAGGGCCAATCACGCCATTGTCAAAGGAAACCAAAATATATGAAATCTCTTTGTATCAGTGGAATATTTGGAAAAATAATAAAGGGTTTGAAGTTTTTTCTTTCACAAATCCATAGTTCTCAGTACTTCATGTAAAAGTAAACATCTCTTTTTTCCCCAAAGTGTAGATAATTATTTTCTGAAAATGCTTACTTTTAAAAGTTGAATGCAATCAGTAGCATTTATTTTGCTTGTGTAGCAATACAGATCAAACCACCGGTTTGGATTTTCTGTACATCAGTAAATACCTCTGGAAGATTGGACACTTTCATTAAAAACCTCTTTTAAAGAGGGTGTGGAAAATGTAACAAAGACTGAAAAAGATTCAGAATCTGTGTTTGTGGAACAAATGGAGATTGTGACTTTGAATTAGCGCTTAGAGATAATCTTCTATTAGACCAATTAGTAGAACTGGAAGAAATAGACAAATTCTTCAAGTATGCAAATTCTTATTCTATCATAAAACAGGTGATACAAGCTTGAAGCTAGCCACAGGTGAGAACAAATGCTGTAAGTTTAATATTTATCACTTACATCATCTGAGGAAAAAAGTAGTTGAAAGGTACTGTGGAATAGAAGAGATCTTAGTATGACGAAAAGATGATAAGGTGTTCTGCCTAGGAAGTATAATACTTGAGCAGCCTATGAGGACCAACTGCATTAATAGAGTGGGATGATAAAGAGGATGGCCTTCCTACAAGGAACTGAGGAAGGGCATTAGGCCAGCTTCTTACACTTGGAGGATGGATGCTAAATTCAAGGTCTGTTGAGCTTTCAGTATGCTGTAGGGAACATCTGTGTTTGTTGACAGACTGATAAGCCAAACGAGATTTGACTTCTTATGCTAGGAAAAAACAACCCTGAAATAAACAACATACAGAACTAAAAAATTCACACACAAAAAAAAATGTCAGTGATATGAGTTAGGTTTTATCTTAGTACATATCTCTCAGACAGCAAAAGAAGTACAATTGCTACTAACTCAAAAGAGGCAAGATTTGCTATTGTTGTAATATAGTCAGGAAGGGCATTTACTTAGACTGAAGCCAGGGTAATTGCCTGTCTCAGTAGAAGAACAGGGCACTACCCAATATGTTGCATTAGCAACATGAAAAATATTAATACAGTGTTACAACCTTTCATTTGTGATCTCTGGTGCCACTTCTGATGAGTGAAGGTCTAAGGCACAAAAACTTTCCGCCAACTTGGCTTTGATCAAGAGATGTTTCTACTGTCTGTATGTATCAGACTTTTGCTATAATTGGCCTTACCAATTTTGTTCACACTTCAACTGTGAGGAATATGTAGCACACCAGTAACAGGCTGTCTTGTGTTGATAACAAGCTTTTTAATAAATCACTCATCCTTCCTATAATAATAAGACTTTCTGCTGTGTTTTCTTCTCACAAGTAAAGAGAAAAATAATTCTGCCACCTGCATTGTCATTTGCTTGTCTGTCTCATTTTCATTCTTTCGTGGCATGACATGGTGCAACATATCAATAAGATAGAAAGGAAAACTGCTGGTTTTCTTTATTTTGCTTTTTACGTGGCACACTACTGTTGTTCCAGAAGTCACAGGACCAAAGAGAGATTCAACTGGAGGACAGGGGAAGAGGGACGAGGGTGCGCAGAGGTGACCAGAGGGAGGTAAAGGAGCAAACAAAACAGTGCTAGGCAAAAAACAGAGAAACAAGCTATTTAAATGTTATACAGTATTTTCTAATTGTCAAAGATACTTCATCATGTAGCTTTTTTTCTTGTAGTGAGGAGTAGGCTGTTGAAAATATTCAAGTTTTAAGTTCTTCCAATTGATTACCTAAGCTTTAAATTTTAGTATTTAAAACACTAAAAAGGTGTCAGTTAAGGAAGATGTAAGAATATCAGCATAGTTTGTCCATAGAATGAACACAGCAGAAGTACACATTCCCTACATGAACATATTGTCACACTAATATTTCAAAATTCCTACACAGATGAGACATCTTTCCTTTAATTAAAAACAGTTCATTTCTTATTGAAATTAATCACAGTCAAACACAGACTTTTGAAATCGATGTGAGGTTTTTCATTCAATTCAGTGGGCTTTGGATACAATCCTGAGACAATGGACTGTCTAACAAGCCTGCTTTAAAGACCAATAAGGTATATAATAGTACTTTTTATAATGTGGACAGCTAGGTATCTTCTTTCCTAATATTTCATTTTCACAGAGAATAGGGCTGAGAGGTGCCTGGAGACCAAAGAGATTATCATATCCTCTATATCTAAAATTTGTCATTGACCATCACAGACTTGGAATGTAATCACTTTTGATTATCGATTTTCTGAATTTTTCTTCATGTTGAAATGCAAACTTAATTATTATGCCCTCAACCAGGAAGAAGCCAAGTTTATTTTCCTCACAAGTTGAGTCTGCGTTATATGTACAATTCCACAGTGTGTACCTAGCCTTCTGTAGTCAGAAATATGTCTCTACATTCTCAAGTCTGGTTTTTAATTAAAACTGAAATGGTTTTTTGAAAGAAAAAATGTACAAAAGTTGCATCACGTAAGCATCAGAGCATCCAGATGAGGAAGATTTTGAAGGTCAGTACATCTGCCATTATCCTGAAGCTAAGAACCGTATTTTCAAAGACAGATAGGTAGGCAGTGGGGTTTTGAACATCTTACAGGCACATAAATTCAGTAACAGAGGCTTTAAAAAAATCTGCCTAGGCATTATGTACCTGCTTAAAGAGCACTGAAAGTCAAGCTTTAGAACATATGGGCCCTGCATATATTCTTTATCTTTCTCTTTTCCTTTCCAATTACTTTTTCCATATCTTAGTAGCTCTAGAATTACACAAAGTATGTGGCTACTACAATCTTAAACATAATGCTGAACATGTTAGTTTATCTGTTGAATTTTAGTTCTGACCGGGAATAGAGTCAAATTTCTTCTCATCTAAAGCAACATTCTTCTTCTTTGTACATGCACACACTGTCTAGCAAGTCCTGCTGAAGCAGCACCCTTCCAGCATGTGTGCACCACACCTTTTACCAAGAGCTGGTCTTGCTTTCCCTCCTCCAGATATGTCTGTATCTATCTTTCCCAATTAAAATTTTCATCACTTCCCCAATTATGATCAACTTTTTTCTCATATTAAAAAGGTTGTTTAAAGCCTTCTTTCAAATCATTTTATCTCAAATGCAAATAGTAATTTCTTCTTGTTTCACAGCAAAGTTCATGCTCTGAATCTATATAAAAGAACACTGACAACACAAGAGCCTAAATCTGGTGCTGAGGCTGCCTTTGAAGAGGTGGTTTTATTTCTGTAGCGCTGCCTTGGTAAGATATCACTTGTCAGATAGGTGTTATGATGGATCCAACTCCAAAATACATGAAGTGAGTTTGCAAATTTTGCATTATCTCCAACCTCTGCTCTTCTGTGTGGAGTACCCTCAAATACACTGAATTTCCTATTATAACAGTTGAAAGCACCCTTAGTCTTCTTAATTATTATTATTATTTTAGTCTGCATGTTTACAGAAATGTACTAACATCCAATAACCTTTAGAAGATGTGTGAGTGAGATAACTGAATAGTAAGAATTTTTAAATATGAAACCTATAATTCAGTCTGACTGACATCAAATCATACTGGACTGTTGCTCTTTAAGAAATATGCTACATCAGTAACATCATTATTGGATGATAGGAATAAGACTGTAATATTTAGTTAGGTTGCAACAACAAAGCACATTTGGGAATCATTTACTGGAGCTCAAAGAAGATGGATAAAAATCAATATTGTATGTTGCCTACATAGCTATTTCATTCTCCAATTGCCAACAAGCAATAAATTGATGCTAGAATTAGAATTCTGACATATCATTAATCAGAGGAATAAATATGAAACAGCTTGATGAACCTTGGTATAAGAAACACAATTTCAAATAAAAAGTCATCCCATACGTGTCATTTCTTGCTAGGGCTTTCTATAATTCAGCAAATAGTATCATAAATTTTGGCAAAAGGGACACTGGAGCTGTCAATTTTTTTAAAGAGAAAAGCTCAAAAGATAATATTAGTTCCACATCACACAGAGTAATCCTGCCTTTTATACTCTTATACGGATTTAAATATTGTTTTCAGTAATGAGTGTGTAATGCTATGAGGGTAAGCATGCACCTAATTCGACACTTTAGAGTTACAGTATTTTACATCTCTGTTTCGATCCAGCTGCCTGATCCGTCTTACTTTCTCCTTTCAATCCACATGGCCATTCTTTTGTTCAGCCATCTATAGTCAGCATATTAATGGATTGATATCAGTAATGAATTTGGTTCACTGAAGACAAACAAGAATTTTGCTGTCAACCTCCCCAGAGGCAAGGTTGGACTCATTTGTTGATGGTAATCACATCTCAGCGCAGACATCTTTGGAGTTTGTGCCAACGCTCCAACACTTCTTTTTAAAAAGAAAAAGAAAAGAAATTGTCCCTTGGCCAGCAGAATTAATGAACCTTTTTTTTTCTCTTTTTTGCATTTGGGTTGTGTTCTTATTCAGCCCTTTTCCTATCGCTTAGGATTTGCCCTTCTCTGTTATCAGTAATGAGCAGCATCATTTAACTTCACGGTCTGATACTGAATGAAAAATGCTGTTACCCACCAAGTACTGTGATACTGTAGAACTTCCTGGACAAGGGGTTAGTACACTTCAAGAACAGGGGGACACTTTTGAAGTGTCCTCTCACTTTGATCTTGCTGAAGATCAGAAGTAATGGGCCTAACAACAGAAGCTGCAGTTCAAAATGGCAATGGAAAGCTTTTTCATCTCCTCTGCTACTGGAGAAAAAAACTTTCCTCTGTTCCCTTCCTAGGAACCACAGATTTCCATTCACTACAGATCTAGAGCGACTCTGCTCTTCTGCCATGTTTTGTGGGGAACAGGGAAGAGAGCACCAGCTGGGGGAGGAAATGAAGAGTGCAGTGAAAATCCCCTTCCTTTTCCTCCAGCTGTGGTCGGGAGCCTGCTCGGGCAGCACAGCTGAGCTCTGGTAAGTGTGGGAAGGGACAGGGCAGGGGCTTAGCAGAGTGCAACACTGGGCAAGGAAGGAAAGAAGATTGTAAGGCATAAGGTCAGTACCATAGGTATTGGAGTAACACAGTATCTTCCTCCTCAACATTTTTGTATTGCTTGTCTTCTACACATGCCTTATGTTACGCACGTGTAGAATTGCAATGTTGCCGTTATAACAGTTTAATCATCCAACATTATCTGCTCCCTGCTTGAAACACAGAATGCCTTTTGCATGTCTGTAGCCTACGGGAGGGTGAGAAGCGGCAAGGGTTGTGGTTAGTTTCAAACCACAAGTGTGCAGATTGGCCAGCCAGCAGAAGTGCATTGTGCTCAGGCAGTAGCCTTTCTCTTAGTGGGGCTCTGCTTTTTTTGAAAGAAGGAAAGTACTCGTAGCTTATTTTAATTTAAAAACAACAACAAAACCAACACCAGCACACTAAGGAAAATAAGCCAAGAAATGTAAAAATGAGGCAGACAGAGGAAATAAGTTAGCAGTCATGTGTAAAGCTTTTGGCCTGGGACAGGATAAATTTTCATTGTTGGGAGAAGTTGTTACTGGTTACTTGGAGCTATTACACCTTTATGTTAATTGAAGGGTTTTTTTTCTGATAGTGGTAGTTGTGGGGAAGAAGTAGAGATGGTGTCAAGATCAAGTCTCTTGGTGTGAAGATCTTCTAGTGTAGAGGTACAGCCTCTATAGTCACCTATATTCAGGTGACTATACCGACTATTGTCACCTGACGACAACATACACATATCTATACAGTCACCTGACTATACAGTGGCTATAGTCACCTGACTGTAGTTGGTGACTATACAGATATGTGTATGTTGTCACCGGACTTCCTAAATCACGTAAGGTCAATGCTATGACATGTTCTTTTCTTTCCATGCTAGCTGCTGTGGTAGGGCTGGTAACGGAGGGAGTGGATGTGGGGGTGCATCTGTTGTCAGGCTTAGCTGGAGTTTTCAGTCCCTTGCAGTGTTTTGATTATGCCTCTCTTCTGGGGTGCCTTTAAGCTCTGCTGTTTGTATGTAAGCATTAATTCTGCCACAGTGCAGTGTTTCGATCTTTGTGTGTTTTTGAAATAATCCTATAATCCTTTTACATTCTAAGTTGTTACACAATTTGGACTAAGTAAATGCACTATATGTACTTCTGGCCTGCTTTGCAGACACACTGAGCACTTAAGGATCACACTGCTTTGTCAGAAAATCAAGGCATTAAATAAGCAAAAAGTTGTCATAAATTTAAAGTAAGTACTTGTAATTGCGTGCATTCCAGGACCACAGATGTACCCCAAATCCCCATATTTAGTCTACTCAAGAAAGATGTTCCTTGTTATTTGCCTCAAAGCAACAGGGACAACAGGCTGAGGCAAACTGTAGTACAGATAAATGAACATATTCTAGGCTGCCTGAATGCTCATTTTAAGTCTGAGTAACTTTGAGGTGTTATAAACATGTGTGTGGTCCAGAATAATCTGCCCAACAGTTATGAGTTGGTATGTAAGTATTTATTGTAAAGTTCTTTTTAATTAGTAGATAAAAATTCCCATAGAGTTAAGTGTCAGAATTAACCTTTTGGCTTGTCTTCAGTAGCCAATTTTCTTATATCTTGTATTTCACAAACTAGGTATGTGCTCACAGACACTTCCAAGGATAAAAGGAGAAGTGTGAGAGCCAGTGAATGCTGTGAATCTTCTCAGTGTATCAGTTTCCAAAACACCTGCATTAATCAGTGTGGAATGGATCTAGTGTGCAAATGGCTGAAGTGCTCAGTCTTTCAATTCCATATGATTTAATACAGAAAAACTGTTGGGGAGGGGAAGCCAAAACATCTTTTGAAGGTCTAGTCTGTTGATTAAATTTTTGTTAATGACATAAAGTCCAAGTATTGACAGATTCTGAAAAGTAAAATATACTAACTTTTCAAAAAGCAGGGTTACCTATTTGACTAAGAACACGAGGTTTTCACCAGCATCTTTTTTCTACTTATGAAAGATAGTGTAAGACTTTGCAATGTTAAGCCTTTAATACACGAGCCAAGAAAACTAATCAAATTACTTGAAAGCGTGTGACCAGCTTTACCTGATCTCTCAAAAAATGTCACGATGCTGTATCTTAAACAGATATGTTTATAGTACTATCTGTTCGGCTAACTGCAAAATAAATAAGGTAGCTTGTGTGCAAATACTTGCTTTGCTGGATTACCAATGACTTAAGTTGGGGCTAATTTACTCGACTGAGAAACAAGCTGAATTAATCTTTGTGGATTTTTCATGCATTCAGTGTTAGCATGGTTCAGCTGCTTCTAGAGTCTGAAATAGCTCATTCAAAGTTATCTTTATGTCAGTGATCAAAGAATTTCTACAAACAGAAATGTGAGAGTTTTGCAATATTTCTTTTCCCAGTAAACATTAGCTGCTCTGTTTACAAAATAGGCTTTGTTTGCTTTTATCAACTTTTAAATAAAGTCTGTCAAAATAGCACGAGACCACTGGTCTGGGACTCATAGCTGTGAGAATTGCTGGGATTTAGCAGAGGAGGACTGGCGGTACTTACACCTTGATGAGCTTTTTTTCACCATTAAAGGGCTGAAGAGGAGTAGATAGTTATAGTTTATTTTTCTAGGAGGGACAGAAAAGTAAAATTTCACAATAATAACTAATTATTGTTAAAATAAATATGGATACATCCATACTGCATGAATCTCTTTCAAATGAGGCACATATGTGGAAAGCATTGTCTAAACTCAAACAAACATACTAGTCTTGACTCCATAATAAAATACATCTTAGACTGATTTTGAAATTTGTTCTAACTGAGTGTTAAATGGCACCTCAGTTTTGATTAGTTCTGTTGACCACAGTATGGATATAGCAGTGAACAAGAAGTCCTTACCTGTTCTGTATGAGCTTTACTCCATTTCGGCATGAAGGAAACATAGACTTCATTTAATTTTAATCAGAAATGAAACAGCAATAAATACATTATTGCTTAAGCTGAGAAATAGGGTAAGCAATTAGAATCATCGAATAATTTAGGTTGGAAATGGCCTCAGGAGTTCATGTTGTCTAACCCTCACTCAAAGGAGGCCTAACTGACCTAAATCAGGTTGCACAGGGCCTTGCTTGGGTGTTGCTGTGACAGGGGAGCTGGTTTACTTCTTTCATTTTCGCATACGAGTTGAAAGAGGTTAAGAACACATGCTAAATTTTTAACTGTAAATCAGAAAAAAATTATTTATTTGAGCCATTTATTACTTTATGCATCTACTTGCAATCAAGAACTAAAACAGTTTGGTAGAATAAAAATAAGTTCAAAGCATATTCAAAATGCAAGCAACCTTCATCAGATTTAGTATTTGCTGGGGTTTTTTCCCCTTTTCTATTGGCCTCTCCTGTGAGTTTTGCTTTTAAGATTTTGGAAGATTAATCCAGCGTATTTCTCCAGCTTTGCCCTCTGTGATCTCACAGGATAAACTTAGAATTAATCCCTCATACCTTTTCTGATGGAGGAGATAAGCCTTTAGATAAAATGTTATTTCAGTTGCTGTCTTATCCGGATGTTTGAGCTGCCAGTTAAGTTGTAAATTAAAGGCTCAAAACTCTGTATTATGGACTCCAGCTTCATTATTAATGAAAAAATATGCCCTTTTCACAGTTTGTTCATTTTTCTGTCTTCCAACAAACTCTCAAAAAATATGGTGAATCTTTTCACTCTCCTGTTTAAACAAAACAAACATACAGTGACACAATCCTCCCTTTGGAGGATGAAGCTTCTACCATAAGTAATTGATTTGTGCCTATTCTGTCCACTTGAGTGATCAGCCTATGGAAATGTGAAGTTACTTCCATAAGGCACTTCTTGCTTTGGAATAAAGAAAAGCCTGGTTCAGACTTCCCTCATTATACTAGTCTGCAAAGTTTGTGTCCCAAATCTTAATGTGACAGAAACTTCTGCGTTGTCATTAACCTTTGTATACAGCCTGTCAGTTTTGCCACTTCCATTGACTCATTTTCCCACTCACACAGTGGGGATTTATCTCTGTCTTCTCTTCATACTTTTAAATTAAGTCAATTAAATGACTAAATAACAATTGACCATACTATTTCAAAGCTATCTATTTTATTGGGCCTTCCTATAAGGACAACCATTCTTTATAGAATACTACATATACTTACAGCTCTGTTTTATGCGAAATCTTTCTGCAATTGCATTTTAGATATGAAGAGGGAAATCTCACCAGAGCAATGACTTATTTGTAAGATCCACAAGGTGTTGGTTGGTTCAGATACAAGTTCCAGCTCTTTTTGTGGTCTTATTATTTCTGGCCATAGCAGATATAAGTGAAAAAGTTTATGGAAATGAAAAAAAAAATAATGCTAACTTTCTGCAGTTTTCAATCTTTCTTACTTTGTCCTGATTGACTTAACCTTACTCCTACCATGGCGTATGTACAAGTGCAGATAAGAAAGAAAATCAATGTATACCTGCAAAGATTTTCATAGGCATTATAGCCATAAAATTCCAAGCCTTAATTAGAAAATAAGAGCATCCCAGAGAAGTAACAGATGCTTTGATGTACTGCAGTGTGCATATTGTCATTTGAGTGTACTAGGATATCATATATTAAGGTAAAGCAGTTGTTTCACAGTTGGATGATGTATGAATATGTACGTGACTGGGAACTCATGCACATATACATGTGATGTAGTCACCAGTCCTAACAACTATGGTGCCTTGTTTGAAAGTCCACCTCATAATATTTATCATCTTGATAGGTTTTCTGTTCAGTATAAGCATGTTTGGGAGGCAGACCAATTCATTAGGGTTATAAAGTGATCAGCCAAAAAAAAGGGAATTTTAACAATTCAGTGATATGTGTATATATGCTTATTTTATCTCTTTCCAAACAGTTAGTTCTTCAACCTCTGTTCCAGTTTACCTTTAAAAGCAGTGCTCCCCTGAGGCAGAATGCATGCGGGCCTTCTGCGATGGGCCAAATCTTTCTCCCTGCAGCTCACTCAAGCTGGACTATCATGTCAGTTTGCAGCCTTCAGCCTCTGAAATTAGCACTGCTGCATGCTCTTTAGATACTGTGGTGCATCCCACAGGTATTTGCATTTTTTATGTACCTTGTACGTTAACTGACCTTGCAAATCTCTCAGTGTTGTCACCATTTGCTTGAAGAGGGCTGCACATGGGAGCTAGGTTCACTTACAGATTGGAACCATACTTAGTGAAGTGTTTTAGGGCACTTTGGAATGGAAAGCATTATAAGTCTGTACATTATTGATGACAGCACAAGTACTTTGTAACAGTGTATATGGCATATTGATGAATGTAACATGAACTGCATTATCAGTAAAGAGCTATGAAAAGAATATAAGACTGACAGGATAAAAACAAAAAGAAAATAAACCTCATCTATCAGACATACCCTTTTACAAACTTTCTCTGTTTTCCGTTACACAGCACATAACCACCTTGAGCCAAAGGGAGTGTGGTGAGAAAGGCTGAAGATCCTTTATTCATTGTACAGGACAAAAAGAGATGGAGGTGTTGCCCCCTGTGTACAGAAAATGAGTATGCTGAAAGCGATTGCAGAAGTGCGTCTTGAAAATGAGGCTCTGTTTTG
The DNA here is from genome assembly GCF_000699145.1 of Aptenodytes forsteri. Lineage (NCBI taxonomy): Eukaryota > Metazoa > Chordata > Aves > Sphenisciformes > Spheniscidae > Aptenodytes > Aptenodytes forsteri. The sequence goes on along the minus strand of NW_008796044.1, from coordinate 3,789,100 downwards.
AGAAACAGTCAGAGTAAACAAAAAATACGAGGAGGAATTTAACAGTTTATCTTTGTTGGAAATTAGTAATAGTTCTTATGTGGTCAGGAGACCTATTTTCTATCCTTAACTATTACAAGTTCAGTGTCTCTATCAATTATCCCTCCATGCTCCATTTTAAAACCAGTCAAAAACATTTATCTACCTTCCTAAAGCTCCAAAGCATGCTGTGGGTTTTTAAACATTGCTTATTTATCTTAGAGGGTTTTAATCTTCAATAGTCATTGTATATAAAATAACTAGTAGAATATGTTATACCCTTCTAAATGGAAGGATAAATTATTCTGTTGGTGTTAGACACAAACTTATGGGAGCCAAAGCTATACTCTGAACGCCTGTTGAATATATATACACTTGTTCAATGATTGCTGCCAGGGTGGGTCTCCTCAGACACTTCTGTAGATTCCAACCCTTGGGTTTTGTTTCTCCCAGGTTTCTCTCTTTCCCCCAGTTTTAATAAAAGACTATCTCAAGCTGTCGAGTTGTCCACGCAACTGAGTTGCGTGTGATTTGCAAACTCTTCAGGTTCTTTTGACCTGTGTTGATCAATATTTCCTTCGTCTGGCATCTGCTTAAACGATAACTGTGGTAGGCTACCATACTTCCCACTTGCCTGCTAATCCTTCCTTAAATTTTATTCTCTCCATTTCTTGGTATTAAATGCAGATGAATGGATTCAAGGAGGAAAATTTATTTTTTATTGTGGCCTCACACCTCCAGATAATCAGCCAGTCCAATGTGGTCCATCCTTTTGACTATCATAGCTTACAAAACAGCACAAAATGATCCTGAGAGAGGATTCCAAATTTTTTCCATGGTTTAATGTCAGATGGCGCCTAAATTCTGTTCTGGAGGTAACCATATTATCTTTAGAATGTCTCTACTGTTTAGAAAAGATCCTAAGTTATTTATTCAGTGTTCTCAGAATTAGAGCTGGATACTCTGATCAAAAGATGAAGGGCTAGTGAGAAGAAGGGAAGTGCAAATTGTTGAATATTTTTTGTTACACTGCTCCTAAGATTCTTGAGTTTCCACAAAAATAAATCCTTTCTACGTAAAAGCAACTTGAATCAATAGCAAGAATCTTTACAGGACACAGCAAGCAGTGTCCACACTGGTTTTGATTTTTTTTCTTCATTTTAAGATTTTATGTCAGGTACAGCAGACAGCAGCTTTCAACATGTTTTTTGTCATCTCGGTTTTCTGGTTTTGTTCCAGCAGCTGTAATTTACACAACAAGAGGGATATCTTATTTATTTTATTCACCGCCAAGATAGAAGGAAACTTTGTGATCAGAATGCATCTAACAGTGAGATGCCTTGGGTTTGTTGCCAGAGTTCTTTGTCAAAGATGCTCTTTTTCTTTTAAAGTAAAAATAGGTAGGATAACTAAAGAAAATGCCAGCGTACGTCCCTAGGGGAAGTGTAAGTTGCTTCAGAATGAACACAACTAATATACTTAAGACTGTTCCTACAACAAAACTAATATACTTAAGACCAAATCATGCAAATTCTTATTTCTGCTCTATTAAAATTGCTGCATTGTGATTAGAAAGAAAATAATGATTTAGGTAGGACTGAAAAAGCTGATTAATTAATCCTCTCTGTTATTATTGTTATTGTCAAAACTGCAAGTCTGTTCATTAGAGATTCAAACTTTGATCACACGAACCTGTCCTTTCATCTGAAAAATGTAGTCCGTGAGATTGTCAGGTGGGATTCTGTTCACATTGTGTCTTTACAAAGCTAATGTTTCACTCCCTTGTTAAACACTGACTTGTCAAACTAGTCCATTCAGTCCAGGGGGATTGTATGGGAGAGTAACTGCTTGTCACGGTAGTAAAGGTAACTGTCTAGTTTTTAAAGACTAATTAGATGGTTTTTTAAGTGTCTTACTCCATCAAATGTTTAGTTTCTTAAAAGGCTTTGGCTTCATAGTACAGCATTTTGTTGTATTCTGAGGATCAACTTAAGAAATGATATCATTGATTCACCTATAATATCAGTCAGATGACTGACATACCTTTGCTGACAAAAAAAGTAGAGACTCAAACAGAAGTACTGAATTCAGAAATTTTTACCTGAAATAAAGAAGAATTTTCTTTTTGGTATGTTCATTTAGGGAATATATAGCAGTAAAGCCTATGTCTGAGACTGCTTTTTTTCAATATACAATGCTATGGAAGAGACTTCAGCAAGAAAAGATGAAATCAGCTTTCACGGAATCACTCTCATCTACTCTCCCCCTCCCCAAGTTGTCACGTTTTTTCCGTGATAACAGTGTTCCGTAGAGAGCTATACAAATATAATTGTTTATCTATAGCGACTTTTTTGTTGTCTCTCTATAAACAGATGCAAGTAACCACAAGTACTACAGGAAGAATGACAAGTCATTGGGAAAGTAGTTTAAATAGACTACAACTGTACGTAACACATCTAGGAAATATCATGCCATAAGCCATACTGTGCAACTCCTTCACCTATTTCATTTCATTAAGAGCTGTGTTGTGACTGTCCATCCCACTGCCATGCTATAAACATGGTTTTGGCAGAGATGCTGGGTGAATGAGAAGGAGCAGTTCCCAAAACTGGAGTCCCCTGTCACGTTCTCAGTCTTCTCAAGGAGGAGATAGCTACTTCCTACTCCAATTAACTGGAAATATCACCCCGTTTGATTAAGTATGCTGGAGAAAGCTGTAAAGAAAATTTGTTAAACAAAAGCCAACACACCGCTCTGAGTAGAGAAGTTGCATAAAGGAGGAGGAAACCCAACCCCAGCAATCAAATTCAATTAATAATATAATATAAATTATTTCCCATCCCCCTGTAGGCAGCCAGGCTGATGCTTACAGCATATTTGGATCCACTTCAATCATATAGCCGAAAGATTATTTTTCCTCTTTTAGAATGTTTCCCCAAATGGGCAGACGGTGGAGTAAACATTGTCACTACAGGCACAGGAGTCAAAGGGTGAGCTCACACCCCTGTGCCAGCCCAGCACTCCTGTCCTCTCCTTTTCAAGAACCCAAGGGTCCTATGCAGGACTGGCAGGCTGATAAGGCACGGACACAGGTTTTATTCCTTTATTACTTAGACAAAACCATAACATCTACGTGCATGAATAGAGAGATAGACCTTTAAATAAGCATGCAGAAAGGAGATCTGTTGCCCTCTTGCTTAAATGTGAAGTTTAACAAAAGACAAATGTTGTTATTTGTGTCTAGTTACATACACTTCAAATTCTCTTAAATATTCTTTGAAGCTAGTTGTACAGATCTGTAAAAAATATCTTTGTTGTCGGTCAGAAAATCTTTTTGCTTCTCTGTGGAAAAAGTGGGTGAAAGATATAACAATCATTTTTATCTAAAATAAATATAAAACCCTTTCCTTCAAAGGAAAATTATAAGCAATTTCTGTTTTAATTTTAGCATTAGAAAATTAAAACTTGTACTTCAAGAATAAAATGACTTTAGAATGAACTTTGGACAAAATCAATTTAAAGACTTCTAATGACTCTAATAGGTTTTGGACCAGGCCTGAAAAAGATAAATTATGAACCTACCTTCTTCTTCTCCCTCCAGGAACTCAGGAGATCTTATCATCAGAGTGTAAATCTCAAAGGAACAGCTTCCTGCTGCTTTTATTTATCACCTCCCAAAGTTCATTGTAGTTCTTGGGGGAATCGGTTTAATTACGAGAGTAAATACTGTTCTAAATTTTTTCACCCCGTGATGAAAAAGTATACAGCCATAATTACAGTCTGTGCATAGCATCCTTTGCCTCTGATTTACTTGTTTGCCAAAAAGCCATTTTCATGTGCTAATATTGTAGCAGTAATAGTGTCACATGATCTACTTAAATTGCAAGTGTTTAGCACATAGCTGAAGTCATTGCAGAGCATGCAAATATACTCTTTGCAATAATTATAATGATAAAAAAATACGAAATCTAGGTAACAAGAATGAGTTTTTCAAATGTCACCCATCTGCACTGGTGAGGATTCACTATTTATGTCCTTCTCATCAGAGTGACTGTTTCATTACACAGAGATGGAAGGAAGGGGTGGAGAGAAGGGATGTAAGATATATCACTTCTACAGTCGCTATCTCTTTAAACAAAGTAGTCTGAAGGTCTTTTGCCCCCTTCATTGAATGCATTTCATTGTGAAAAACAAAGGCACTTTTTTTTTTCTCCTTCTTTTTATTGCAATGACACATGCTTGCAGGGATGGCTTAAGCACTCAGCTGGAAGGGTTTGAATCCAGTTATTCAGAAGCGTGGAGAAAGACAACAGAGTTTTGGGGGAATGTATGATGGGTGGCTCTTGGTAGAACAGTAGAAAGAGGGCTGCGAGTCATATTTTTAAAACATGAGGAGATTACAGGAGAGATGGGCAGGCTGCTTTTATTCTGACTTTAATAACATCAGGGACAACTGAACTTCTCTCTTAATTAAGTTCCCCTTTCTGCAGAAGTTCAAAAAGAGCTTACCAGGCTGGTGTGAATAAATGATTGTCTAACTGTCAAATGCCACAGACCACCTTGATTTTGTTGCTGCCAGGTCATCCAAAAGTGCTAGCTCTCTAGAGAAGAATCAATCCTGTGAAAGCACTAGATGTCTGTTAATAGATTTTTTTTTCTTTCTCAAGTGGGATTGGTTTTCTGTTGGTGTAAGAAGTTTCCTCATGGATCACCAGCTATCATACTGATAAACTGAAAGTCTAACTAATTCACAGAAAGGAAAGGAAATATAGCAGCATATGAAGATGAGGGGTTTTCGAATTAAAGCCCAGATCCAATCATCTTATGAACCAAAACACATTATCTTAAGCGGTAGCTAGTAAACTAGCAATCACATACAGGAGGAAATCTTGGCACCATCCCATCAAATCTCTGATGTGTATCAGAGAGAGAGGCAAGAGAAGACATTTTTTTTCTTAACAAATCACAAGGGTCATTTAATCTGCTGCTCCTTACAGAACATAGTAGTTTATATATATACATAAACGAATGTATATATGAATATATTTTGCTCCCTTAGTTGAGGTGTAAATTAAATTCTGTGGTGGGTGAACACTTTGAAAGTTTCTTGGTGTGAGGTTTCTAAGTTTTCTAAGTTTCACACTGACAGCAGGTCTGTAGTTACAATGCACAATATGTAACACAGACTATTGTGCTGTTGTAATCATTGTTGAAAACACGTCATGGAAATAAGTTAGTTACTTAAATATTTATTTTATTTTAATTATGAAAGGCTTCCTTTCCTTCAGGAAACACAGAAGTATATATCTTCTACAGGAAAGAAAAAGTGGAACAGATAAAATAAAAATTTCATGTGTTACCTTTGTGTCATCCTTTCTGAAAAATATATCGGCATTTTTAGAAAACCACTAAATTAAATCCCACTTCAAGTCAAACATATTGAAATATTCAAGTATATTTATATGGCAGTCCATGGATATATGTTTTGTAAATATTTTGCATGTTTAGATTGAACTTTTTAAAAGTATTAGATTTGGAGAAATATTTAACTCCCTGTCACAACATATAGGGCTAAAAGCATGGGTTACTTAGAATCAGATTTCGGCAGAGAGAAATAAAGTCTTTAAATATATGTATTTTTCATTATTTTTGAATTAGACATTTTGGTGTGGAAACATTTCTATTCAAAATTTTCCAATGAAATTTTTCTAATAATGTCTCTTTTTTTTTGCTTAAGATTGATGTAATTTTTTTGCTGGTAAGTCCTGAAACAGAACAGTGGAAGAAAAAATGTGTAAGTTTCAGATACTACTTTTAAGATTCGCAACCAAAATAGAATTCTTTTTTTTAAAATAGTTCTGGATCAGAACACCTCATTTGAAAGTATTACAAATAAGGATCTGATTAATGCCCATCTATTGTAAGCTGTAAATCTATATAGCTAATACTACATATTTTTTACTTTTTCTGATTCAATCACGGCATGGGCAGTTATAGGAGGATGTGTTGTTTATCATTTTATTTATGCTGAAATGAGGGGCAGGAGTTTCCATGGTCCCTTGAGAGATCCTGACCTCATTTTCCTGCTGGATAAAATTCCTGTTCCACTGCGTGCGCAGTTCTGAGATTCATGGAGTCAATAGAACTCCGCTACCCCAGGATATTCAGATCAGCTTTCCCTTTTGGTTAATCCCTTAGGCGGAAAGCGTGTCACTTCCAACATCTAGTGAGACAGACTGCTTTATAATCAAGCTGTGTGCATCAAGCTAGAGCTCTACAGCCTTAGAGTCTGAATTAAAAATGAGGGTGACAGAGCACGGGTATGTTTTAGGAGTTTAAGAACCATATATTGATGTGTGCTTAAGATAAATGGAAGAATCATGCCTCTGATTTTGATTTTCTCACCCGAGGGTACCAACTGTCATCAAGAGCCTACAACAGAAGCATTATTTCCAAGTTCCTTGCAGACTATGAGGAAATAACATAATTCGTATAACATAATTAGAGGCTGATCTTATCACATGCAAGTTCAGATTCTGTTTCTGGTGGATTTACCTAGCTCATTTTCTATATTTGATACTTTCAGATTACCTAAAAATGCTCTCCTTTTTTCCGCATCCTCCTCTCTCCCAGTATATGGCTTTAGGACGGGTTATTGAAGTATATCGTTCAGGATAGGGGCTTCACAAAGGCGTAAACAGTTTGGTCGCTGTCCTGCTGTATCTTTTCTATATATAGATGTCTTCAGTCTCCAGACAGGTCAGTGAAGCTCTATCTAGAACATTCATTTTGAAAAGAATGAGAATTATCATGTTTTAATAAGAGATGTGTTAACTGCAGACTCCGGTAAATAAGTATTTACAAAATCCCCTCAGTGTGTTTTCACCACATCAGGAATTAATGTCGAGTGAAGACTTTTGTGTGTGAAATGCTTGGCTAGTGATTGACACAGTGATTGAGTCACAGGGATTGAAATAGCTCAGGAGTTATTGTCTATATGGGGAAGTGTGTTAAAAATAAATAAAAATATGAGTACTTGTAAAGAACAGGGACCTGGTTTTCTCTTCCTGCCTAAATTTGTAATCCTGCACTGATCTTAGTTGTATTTAATAGCCTGAGAATTGGAATTAATGAGCAATGCTGAACTCTTGCAGATAAATCCTCCAGGTCTGCTATGACAATTCTGCAGAGGCCTTAAGTATGAGGGGTTTTGTTTTGGAGTTTTCTTTTGGGGTTTTTTTTCGTAATGCCACCAAACAACTTCAAGTTCTTTGAAAAGGAAGCTTCCTAAAACCAAAGAGCAAAAGTGGTGTGCTTTAGCTTGCCATTTCTTTGCTAACTATTATTTTGATATTGGAACTTAAGCTTGTCAAGCATCCTTAATGAAACAAGTGAGACGGAATGAAGGATGTGTCATACCAGTTCAAAGTTTTTGCTGCTTCCCCAAGTGAAGGCAAATTAGAAGGCAGATGGAAGTTGTAAAGAAAGCAGGTTTAAGGGTTGTGTGGGGACTGTTTACAAGAATACACAGGGAGATCAGCTTTTTGTTCTCTCTAAATGAGGTATGCGAAAATCAGTAATATGACTAAGACTGTATAGTTAGCTACGGCAAGAATAGCTTGTTGTAGTTGATTTTCTTGGTTTCATTGCTCACTCCCATTTTTATCACCGCAGTATTGTTGTAATTTTTCTCAAAGACTGGGTATGAGAACATAGTGTTCTTTGTGGAATAATTAGGGTGCTCATATAACACAAGCAAACTTGCCTCACAGATGGAAACCTCTCCTTTAGAAATTACTTGGAGGGAATTTGCTTTTCAGAGCCTTATTGAACAGCTCAGTGCAACAGAGGAGAGACTCCCCATCCCACATTGAAGGCGGTTACTGTTTCTCAACCATAGTGAGCAAGTGAATGACTACAGCCTTTAAAAGGAGATTTGCTTCACATTAAACTTGGAAACTTAAGCCAAGATCTGCTGAGTAAAGATTAAGCCATATAAATTGAAGTGGTTGGATTTTGTGTGAGATGATTTCCATGGTTTGACTTAGCCCACTTTACTTTGCATGATAAGATACGCAATTAGAAGCACTAAAAGCTAGTAAAGAAGGGGTTGAAAATGACACTGGTCTGAGACTCAATTTTAGGGAACTTTTTCAAAGCAGCTAAGGTAGGCTTCCCTATTCATAGCAGCCGCTCTTTAGATGTGACATTCATATTTTCACACAGTGGGAAGATGGGATGTATTGTTTCCAGCTCTGAAAAATAATTCTCATTACCATTTTGCTGCTTTTCAGATATATTATTATATAATGTTTATATCTAGTTGCTCTGAAGCTTCCAGCATCCATAACAAAAGCCTAATACCATTTCATTTTTTAACTTATATGTACAAGATGTCAAGGGTAAAGTCTGTAGTTAAAAGATGTTAGGACAAATCTACCCTGCAACTATATATTTGGGAGCTATCAGTTCATATGCTAGGTCTCTGTCTCACAGTTTTTGTGTGCACACACACACCTTTACAGTCAGTAGCCACTTGTATATTTATGTTGCTTAAGACTTTCCTAGACAAAGGATTTTATGACCTTTTTGTGAGAAGCACTAGGAGTTCTGTTGTTTGCAGAAGACACTTGAAATTGAGCCATGGAGTCAGAGCATTGCCTTTCTTTGTCCTGAGATTCCATCCAGGTTTAGCTGAGGTATAAAGACAGCGTTATCAGAGAAATGTTTGCAGAAAATGCATTTAAACCTTCCAGTCTAAGACCAGGTTCCAGTCATTGCCAGAGGAACGTACTGCTGGCATAACGAGGACTAAACTGAAGGAAATGGGACAGAGATCTGAAATGGATCTCCCACTATAATCTTAGCAAGTTAGGTGAGAGCGTGATGCCCACCGTGTATACAAAATACTGCAGAGTAGAAGCAGTAGCAGTAACTGAGACCTCAGACAAATGAACACTGTTATTTCTTCTTCCAGTTTTTAAGATCATCAAGATTATATTGACCCAACTAAGTAGTTTAAAATCCCATATAATTATAGTATTGACTCTGCTGGATTTGCTTTCAAATTAATTCTACTCAATGTTGTGGCAAACTAATTTTGGAAAGTCATTAGAAGCATCAAGGTACTTACATTTTAAATCAGCTTGTTCCTGCTGTACTAGCCAAAACCTCAAAATAAAAAAAAAAATTGTGGAGCATTAGTAACAGTAGTTGAAGGGTTAATAAGACTGTAATTGAGTCACTACTTGACCAGGCAAATTATATCCCTATTCAGCATGTGCCATTTATACAAGTTTTCCATTATTTCTTTCCTAAGGTAATAGGCCTAGCAGCTAGCTGGCTGCTGCTCCTGCTATGCATCGGCAGCTGTCATTTTGACATACTTTATGCTTTCTTTAGAAGAGAGAGGTTGATTGAATGTGAGAAAAGTGGAACTTTGACAGGCTGTCAGAATCCCTTGCAGCACAAACCTACCTGCCAGCTAACTTGTTTCAGGTTTATTTCAAAGAAGGTTTCCAGCACACAAACTTCCATTACTAGCCCAAGAAGGTCTTAAATAGGTAGCTTCCATTTTGTCAAAAATCTGAATTAAATAATTTTCACTTCAAATTGGTTTAAATTTCAGGAAGTCCAGGTATCTCTGAGAAAGCAAAAGCAAGTTCCCTTTCCTCTGTCCATATGCAAAGGCCTTCTTTCATTATTTTTATTGTAGTCAGTTATTTGTCCTCATTTATGAACAGACTTCAGAAATTCCCGTCAGTTCATGAATTGGTCAGGAGTAGGCATGTTGTAAGGGATCATTCCTTAACAGGGGATCAAGCTGGGAGGAGATGCAGCTGTTATTACTAATGGAATCAAGCTGTTATAATTAATAGCAGGCAACTATTCACACAACACATTCACTTATTCACTGACATAATTCACTTACTCACAGCCATCCTGTTGGGGTGATCCCAACAGCATGTTCAGAGGCAGAGGTTGTACTGGTGTCCTAATGGCACCTAGTTAGGTGTTTGGAAAGTCCCTCTGAGTGCTCTTTGCTTTCTGAGGTTTAAATATGTATTCCTGAAGTCTTCATCTGCATGTAGCAGCTACTGCCCTCTTGGATCAGGTCCGACTCACACAACCCGTAGGTGATGCCAATGTGGGCTAGTGGCCTTGGACAGATTCAGCGTGTTCTTGGTGTCCTGTGTTTATCCGTTCCTGCAGGTGTGACAGGGCTACTGGTCTACAGAGTTAAATTAGTCTTAGGAAACATTCACACAGTATCTTCTCAGCAGGTGCTTTTCCTTTCTTTGGCCCGGAGTTTTCTGATAACTATGTCTCCATCTAAATCTATAAATACCTATAGAACCCATTCACTCAATTCACAGATGAGTGGTCTTTATGAAAGCCAAAAATAAATAGAGGTCAGATGATCTCAAAGAAAGGGACTTCTCATCATTCTGATCATCCTGAAAAACATGTTTACATTTGTCATTTTCACTTTGCTTGGTGGCTTGCATGCAAATGTTTAGTAACAATATACAATATTTATTCATCCGCATTATCAGACACCTTTTGAGGCACATCCATAACATTTTACATGTACCAGCTTTGGTATTTGCATTTACCTATATTTGCTAAATGCAAGTTCTTTTGCCAGTCTGCATGCAGTAACACAGTTTTACCTATGAAAATCTCTTCTACAGTATATGCAGTGATGAAATGAAACCTTACATTCCACTCTGGTCCTATGATAATTATCATATACCATCTCTTCTGGAATAGGTCTGTACTATACCTGCCAAAGTAGTCACAAAGCTGTCTGATTGAAGGGTGCGCCTAGCTAGGTTCTCAGCCTGAATCCATGCTACCTACAAAGTCACTGTCTCTCCTACTGATTTAAGGAGGTTTACGGAACTATTTATAACTAAATAATAGCAGAATGGTGTAAAAGACAAAGATTAGTGTAACTTAACTGACTAAGATACAAAGTGAATCATGTGCCTGGGAGATATAGTGAGCATACAGGTGAAAGTAAACAAAAGAACGTGCTGACCCATCTCCTCCTAATGCATTTTCATAAGAATAGATGCTTGGCTTACTGTACTTAGTAAAACCTTGTTTCCTCTTTTCTCCATATCTTGTAAAACTTTCAGTGTCCACTAGTTGGTCCCGACACATGTTGGACCCAGGTTGCTTTTCAGTCATTACAGTTTTGATACTGTCTTAGGATGAGAATCACTGTATAAATATAATTATTTATTACAGAAGTTACATACAGGAAGGTGGAAGAAACCCAGCTCCGGCACACGGAACAATTTGATAATGTGGGATAAATTCCTACCTATCCTCTGGTAGGCAGTTTGCATGATGCCTACAGCAAATTCAGTCCCACTCTAATCCGAGGCTTGCTAACAGTGTCCAACAGTGCTACCTGAAGAGGTTACCCTTTATTACAATCAGTAGGTGCCATTGACTCAGATAATACCAGTCTTCCTAGCAGCAGTAACGGATACTAATAAAATTTTAAAAAATAAAGAAAATAAATGAAGTGGTGTAAGTTAATCTTGCTGCTGTACCATAGCAATTTTTGTTCGTAAGAAAAGGAAAAAAAGCACTGTCATACTGAGTTGAAGGAGAAAACCAAAATTAATTCAGGCAAGGTTCTGCAGATATTTCATTTTTCCTATGGAGGACCAGGGAACTTACAGAGACCCTTATATAACCCTTAGAGTCAAGTTAATGTACTCTGTGACCAGTTTCCCATAGGAGTGATGGAAGAAATTGTCAGAATTCTATTTTCTTGCCTCAGATAATTTTTTCCTCTCCTTCTAAACATGATTTCATGCACCTCCCCCCTGCCCTTGTGAATCCAATATTTTTGCAGTACAGTTATCCAACTTATTCCTCACCAAAACACACAAACTTCCAAAAATGAGCGAACTTTATGCAGCACTGCCAGATACTGTTAGTCAAACAGGTAAGATACAGCAATGAAAAATATTTCTCAAGACAACTCAGAATGCTTTCAGAAAGTTATCTAGCCTGCCTTACTGCTTATTTATCCCCATTCTTTACGTACATAGTAATTAGTCACAAATTAAAACACTTGGATTATTCAAACTGTGATTAGCCAGTTAATCACTGGAAACCCACAGATGACTTAGAAGTCCAGTCTGTACTGGGATTCTTTTCCGTGCAGACATTGGCAGAAAAAGAGTGGAAAATTTGCAAGATTAGTAGACAAAGCTCTAACAATTATGTGGTTTCATTGCTTGAAAGGGACTGTTCAGAAGCAAATTCATTGTAGGAATTTCACTGTCAGAATAATTGAGAGTTTTGATTTAATCTGGAGTTGAGAGCGCTTGCTCAAAATGTAGTCAGAGACCTAAGTTCTAAAAATTACGCATGTTACCTTTAAAAGCAGAACATGGCATTGGAAAGCAAGCTAGAAGTCCTGACTAAAACTCAAGACCAATTTCGTCATCTGAAAGCAGGAACATGATGGATTGTTAATGATCGTTGTTCAGAAAATATCTGTCAGTTTTATGCGTTCATAGAATCTAATATGACACCTTAGCCCAATTCAAGCTTTCAAATACTGCTGCTATACAAATATTAAATTAGAAAAATATTAATTAAATTAATCCATGTTTTACTTTTCCATATGAAAGATTTTTCCTTTTCAGAGATATATGTTCAAGTGACATGTAAAAAGTCATTTCTAGAAGTAGATTTCCATAGGACTTTGTTTTCTCTCATATTTCTGTATTTATTTGACTACTCTTTTATTATTTGTACTTAATAAATGAGAGTTGGGCATGTAAAGACCAGATATAGATTCCAAAAGACTGTACAGTTTGCAAGATTTGCACATGAATCTATCTGTATGCAGACAGAAAACCATGCGGTATTCCATATAGAATATTAAGGACAATATGAGGAATGTGAGAATCCGTACAGAGTTTGTTTGAATGCTAATAAATCATGGAATCACTTTGTTTTCTGACCATTGGGACTTGCCACGTAGGAAATATTCACTTCAACACACAGAAGTACCTTGTGCACAATTTTTTATGCCACCTCAAATCATTGACATTTGGGTAAAGAGCGGACATGTCCTTAGTGGCAAAGGAAAGTGAGTTTTCAATGCATATGCAGCATACTTATCCTTCCATCCTTAAATTTGATGATGATACTGTTAATTGTTTAATCTTTACTTTTCTTACTCTCACAGATTTTTCTATGAATTTAACTTCTAAAATCATTGTGGTTTTGGCTGAAAAGGTTGTGTGCATGCGCAAGCATGCATGTGTGTGAGCGTACGTGTGGTACTCAAGCTTCTGGTTGCCAAGTTAGTTGAAGGTTAGATTAGGTATCTGTACAATGCATTGAGATTTCTATGTTTAGTTATATATTTCAATACATGCGTGTATATGTGTATATGCAGAAATACATACATACACACACCCCACATATAAATTTGCATACATGCAAAATATTTATATACATATGTGTATGTGCATTAATATATACATGTGTTTGCAAAGATAGTTTTACTCCTTCCTGAACTCACGTACTGTATTCATAGTTTTACCAGACTCTTCCTCTAAGGCACTTTCTAAACTAAATGCATTTAGGTAAGGAAGAGGGTGGTCCTGCCAGGCAGTATTTTGAAGTAGAAATGAGAAGAAAGAGCTAATTTTCTTCACAATAGTGGGCACAACCAAAGACCTATCAATATAATACGGGAGAGGCAGAGGAGGCAGAAACATGCTTTCATGTGAAATTGAAGTTGTCTAAGAATATCCGTGTTGAAATCTTTAACATACTCCTCCTCTGGAAAAATGACAAGTACATCTTTTTCTTTTCCAGTTCAATGGCAAAAATCTTCTTTAAATTGACTTTGCTACAGGGTAGCCATCAAACTTTTGGAACAAAGAATGCTGTTTGTCATGTTGACCTTCCACACTATGGCATGAAAACAAACAAACAAACAAACAAACAAACCCTCCTGGAAAAGGTGCTCATAATTATTGTGATACACCATTCCTCTTTCAGTGCCATGGGCCAGCCTTTTAAAGGTAGGACTATTGTTTCTCAATAGAGCAGAAAAAGATCTGTAGAACAGGCAAGTTGAAAAGGCCGTGAGAACATTCTAGGAAGTCAGCACACAGAAACTGGAGGCGGGTTCATGTCAGCTGCTGGTTCAGCATCCTTTGTGCTCCACCAAGATCTGCCAGGAATTACATTAGTACTTTTGAAGAGCAAGCACACTGTTCACTGTCCATCTCTGGCCGCATTTCAACATCACAAGGGGCTGGAAGACCCTTGTCAAGTGTGAGGCTGAAAATGTAAAACAGTACATTCCAGCCCAGCTTATCCTTCATGCTAATGAAAGGAATTGCTTTCCTTTTGCAAATGAAGGAATAAACTAGATAGAACATGGATTAAAATGTACATCTTCGGTAACAAAGTAAACACGTTTACATACCTCATTTATACACACCTATGAGCATCTACTTAATAGTATCTGTATGTTTGCAAAAAGACGTTAATTTAAAAGTATAGAAGAAACATCTTCTTATAGCATTTCTCGTGGAAAAGTCATTCTGGTGATGACTGTAATCACATTAATCCTCTTTCACATATTTCATTGCTCATCCCGAATGAGGAACAGGGTGAATTCTAAGGCCATTTTGGATTTGACAGCATGCCACAGAGTAGAGGAAAACAAGGAGCAAGGGCAAGGAAGCACACTTGTCATCCCTCCCCTCACAGGAAAGATTCTATAGTAGACTTGGTCTCTTTTCCTCACAGCCAATTTTTACATTCTGTGCAGAACTCTCATACTGGCTTAGTATTTCAGTTTTCTCCAAGCATATTTCATGCTGTTGTAATTCTAATTAAATACATTTTTAGTAAAATACCAAATTGTTAATTTTCTTAATTAACTTTGATATTTTAGCTTCCACATCTATCTTCCAATCTTTCATGCATATTTTGGTTTGGAAGTGATACAGTTCTATATTGCATATACATAAAACAATGTGTATTGTTTTTCTTTTTTTGCTTGTTTCATACTTACACATGAAGTTTTCATTTAAAGGATACAACCCTAATTTTCTTTTCCTCCCTTTTCTTTCCTCCTTAATGCTTACTAAGGAATAATGATTCTTTGCAGAGCTGTTACAGGAATAATTAAAATAATGATTGAAATTATGATTTGTGGTACAATGACATGAATGATACTTAGATACTACTATACATTCTTCTCGTTCAAGTTTTTGTTAATACTGGTATAACACTTCTGACCTGTATTCTCAAGAAACCTCTGCAACTATTTTACTGTGAATCTTGACTCCTCATAAGAGGAAGCATTTTGCAAACACAGTAGTGTCATCTAGAACAAAAAAAAAAAGGCATATTAGTCTCCTGAGTCTTGTGGCCTCAGCCCACCCAGGCAGTGATTTAGTGAAATCCCATTGTTTATGATGCATCTGAAAGGGTTGACAAGAGCTGCTCAGCTGTGGGTATTGATGTCTGCTTGCCTATCATATTGGCGCTGGCTTTGAATTAAATATGTAGATTTCTCTTCACACCAAATAAGCAGAATACTCAGGAGTGAGAGGATAAGAATTCTTTCAATCGTATATCAAATAGTATCATAGGTTCTGCCTAGCTTTTAATGTATAATACACAATTTTTATAAGTTTCCCATTGTATACAGATACACAAAATTAACCAACACATTTTCTTTTAAAGGAAACACATTCCTTTTAAAGAACACATTTGTATTCATTTTTACCAGCTGCTAGCACCCAGTCATTTCCTTTTGACTCCTGAAAGCAAAGATGTTAGAGCTTAGAAAGCCAAGAAGTGGTACAGATGTGGAAATTAACCTCACATTTTTTCTTACACGTGGAGGCTAAATGATCATTTGTCGATTCTCCTTAGCAAGAAGGAATAAAGGAAAGAAAAGTTGCAGTTTAGCAGAGAGGAGAAATTGCTGCATTGTAAATATGTCGAGTAAATAAATGACAAGTAAATATATGGTTTATGGATACTGTTGTCCTGTTCCCTACGTCGGGTTTTGATAGGTGAGAGAAATGCAGAGCCATAAGTAATTTATTCTCCAAAGTGAGTCACATCTTCACTAAGGAAAACTGGTATTGCCACACTTACTTCTACCTGTCTACCAGCTGAGTATCAACCACATTAGATTAATATACAGTGTATTTTTATTGCAAGATATTGGCAAGACTGGAAAGAACCTTGTTACCTTCAACCTTTCCATATAAAAAAGATATATCACTGATGATACTGGGTGCTCACCTTTTTTTAAATTTTGAACAATAATAAACTAAATACAATGTAGAGTTCCAAGTAAACTAAATACAATGTAGAATAAGAAATAGGTTGTCTTATATTAGGAATACTATATTTTGTCCTTGTGATAATGTAATTGAATTTAAAAGTTTAAGGTCAGTGGCTTTTTTATATTGTTAGGTAGTCTTTAATTTATAACAGCTAAAACTTAGTTTTCTTCCAACAAGATTGGTTCAGATTGTCTCAGTTGTCATTAAAAGCCATGTGCAATTGCTCATTTTTGCTATACATGATTCAGGTGATTGATTTGCAGCACATGGAAAAGTAAGTCTAGAAAAGTGAAGTGCTCACTTAAATACCTTGTAACTCAGTTGTGTGTCCTGAGCTAGTGTGGTATGTTTTATGCTTTGCAGCATGATTTGATTTCCAGTAACTGGGCATGAAAAACGCTTTTGAACAGCCACAGGTCTGTACTGGGGCAGTGGCTGACGGAGCGTATTTAGTTCTGCTCTTGCAGTTGAAGTTTTTCCTACTTCTTTCCTTGATAAACTCCATGTCTTCTGCTGACATATGGAGGAAATTGCACTCTAAGAAAAATGTGATTCTCTGTTAATCTAAGTGAGAGATAGAGCCTCTGGAAATGTTATTTGGATGTTTGGTTTTGTACAAGTATGGTTCTGGATTTGTTACTCTAGTAAGAAAAAATAATCCTTGGTTCATATCCAAATAAGACTATTTGAAGCTGATTTTAAATCTTGTTCAAGGGAACAGATATATACAATTTTTAAAATGGTTAGATCACTAGGAAATGGCATTAACTTTGTAGGTTCATTGCTCTTCTGTTATACCAATGACTGCTTACAAGGCTTTACTAGAGTTTTGCAGGTAGAATAGATGCTGCACAATAGGCAGATTTCACGTTCAGTTTTGGTGGTGACTATAAAAGCTATTTATTTTCCTCTGTGGGTCAGATTTAAAGTGCTAATAAAAGCTGCATGACTGAACTGGGAACATAGGTGGTGCCCATGTTGGGACAGGGGAGAGGATTGGAGTTATGAGAAGATGGAGAGTGGCTATGGCCTCTCTGGAAATTCTGCAGCCCGCACTTTCTCTACTATGTTTGCTTACGAGCAGGATCCCATGACATGACCAATATGCTTCCAAACTGAGGAATGGGGGGAAATCACCTCTTTCATTGGTGTCTGACGTGGCTTACCTTGCTTATCTTTGACAAACATGCAAAATCTGGGAGAAAGAATGAAAAGGACATAGAATGAACTTGGGATAAATAGCGAATGGAGGAAAGGATTGGATGGTTGTAGTTGTTTCTTTGAAAAATAAACAGAAGAATTTGCAAATTAGGTTTTTTAGCAGCATTTTAACTGCTTAGCAGATGATAATAGCAGGTGACTAGGAAAAGGCTGTTGAAAATAGGGTGGAAGTAGAGTGATTTTTCACAGATATATTTTCTTAGTCTCTGTCAGTCATTAGTTTAGATAATTTCTGAGATTTGAAGCTGCCCTTAATGGACATACTGGTTAATTATTTGCCTTCCCTGCTTTGCAGCCTGATGCCTTCACAAACTCCCATGACAATGAGTTCCATAGTTCAGTTATGCAGTGTGACATGGAGCTCCCTTGGTTTAGTTTACACCTCCTGCATCAGCACTTCACTTGGTAAACAGTCTGTAATTGCACTTCACTTGGTTAACAGTCTGTAATTAACCAGGTACTTCCCAGAGCTCTTTTAAAAATTAATATCATATTTGTCACCTTCCATTTCTCTGATACTTAATAAAATTTACATGATAGATAAGCAGCATTGTGGAAAATGCTAATATAGTTCATATATTAGTGCAATCTTCCCTTGAACCAGCGTAAGCTTTTAGGCTTCACAACATCTTTGGCCAAGAAGTTCCTTAGTTTTAACTCTATGCTGCATGAAGGACACCACTGTTTGTTTTATACTTGGCACAGACAAGTTTCATTTGATACCTCCTAGAGCTGGGACTAGAAGAGATAGTGAGTAGTTTATCCCTATCCATCATCCCAATGGCAGGCGTGATTTTACAGACCATTATATCCCTCCCTTAGACAGACAGGACAGCCCTAGCTCACATAGATGCTGCTTTTACAGAAGCTGTTCCATAACTTCTAATCCTACCCTGGAGAGTGTCAGTGTAAATCTAGACTGGGAGGTGACAGCAGTGTGATGGGAAATAAGAATCTATTTCTCTATTCATTTTTTTAACTTCCCAAAAAGAGATTTGCGTATTCCTGGTCAGTTGAGTTGGAATGAAGATGTTTGAGTTCTACTGCTGGCTTGTCAAGCCATGTGATTTAATCACTTCTTCAGAGACATATCTGCAAAAGTATAATGGTAGTTTTATAATATAGATTTTATGTTATGATGATGATAATAATAATATGGCCATAACAATAGTAAACCAAAAGTGATGTTGTGAGACATAATGGGTTAATGTTTCTTAAGTGCATTGAAGGTCAGAAAAGGAGGACACTGGAAATGCAAAGTACAAAATTGTTTTATTATATTATTATTGTTATTATTATATAAAACTAGGATAACCACAATGTATGTGTGAGGCAGGGAACACAGCATTTTTTACAGCACTTAGTATGTTCATTACATTTAAATTCTCACATTCAGTGTGTTCATATACTTACGTCCTTAACCTGTAAAATAATTAGTTCCTGGGTAGTTCATAGATGCATATAAATATTATGTTTTCACATCGATCTCAAATTTGTTATATTGCAAAATCCTGACATCCTGCAATAAAAGTCAATTTCTGCTTAAGAGCTGCCCAGTAAAAACAGTTTTGTTTCAAATTTCTTCATGGGAAAGAGTCCACTGCACCTCACTGAATCATGGCTGCATTCACCACTTCCTGAATGACAAATTCAGTCAAAATATGTCAATGAAATGTTTTAGTATGTATACAGCAGTGATATTTAGATAGACTAGCTTTATTCATTAGCATACCTCAATAAAATAACCATGCTCAGTGATTTTTTTCTCATTAATCATGGCCAGGAAAATTCAGAAGGAAACAGTACATTGTTTTTCATTGCTTGTGTTAAGCAAATAAAGTAGAACTGATAGACAGATTGTGACCCATATTGTCAAGTACTATTTGAGTACAGGGTGGGGGGAAGCACCTTTTGCAATATGTCATTTACTAAGGATTTTATAAAAACAGAAGTGTCACTACCTGAGTTCAGATTAGGAAACTCAACCTGTCAAGTGCCTGATTTTTACAAAACTCTTCCTTTGCCCTACAACCTGCATTTTCATGTGGCTTTATATTATTTTTTTCAGTCAATAAAACTTGAGAGCAGTGCCTACTTGTTGAGATCTAAGGTTAAGTTCCACACTTTTTCCAAACAGAATTCTACAAAAGGCTCCCTGATGACAGCTATTGATTAAGGCTGCAGTGCTCTTCTCTATTACATGGCATTGAGGTGAGAAGCGTGCTAACCACCTCAAAGTCCGTCAGGGAGTTATCCTAAGAGGAAGGGCAACACCTGGAAATGGCAAACCCACAAGAACAGGAAGTGAGGTAAGTAACTTGTCTCTTATTAGGAACAACAGGAAAGGTGTAGAGTTAAAAAAAGAATAAATGAAAGAAAAAGTTGTTGAATATCATTGTTGTGTAAGTAGTTACTCTAGCAGTAACAGAGCATGTGATGGAGTAAGACAGTAACAGATCAGTAATGGAGCAAATTTAGTTCTAGGTGGAGGGATGGCATGTGACTGCTTGGCTGTGTGACTACGGTTATGCCATACGACGCTGGAGCAGGTTGCTAACACTCCCCCTTTTTGCTTTGGTCATGTAATGGAGTCATACCCGTAATCTCAATTCACATTATCAGAGCCACTCTGCCAAATGCTGTTAGAGGAATCTCTTCCCAGATATCATTGGTTGCCTGGACTTTTAACTATACCCTTGTCTGATCAAGGAGCCCACTAATGCATAGGCTTTTGGGCACTTTTCCCAAAGAGACATAAGAAAACAAACACTATGAAGCTCAGGAATCGGTGGCTCTTCCATAACCATCTCTTCCCCCTGTTGTCATGCCTGGAAGACAAAGGATTGCCAGGTGCCAGTTTATGTATATTATGTATATTGTATATATTATGTATATTTTTTTACCTTGTTGGAATCTCTGGGAGAAACTGGCAGGATTATAAAACAAAAAAGCAAGGATTACACACACACACCCTGAATAATCAAATGACTGGGTGTAGACTGTACCTTGTAGTTTTCACCGTATGAGGCTATTTTACAAAAATTATACAAGCTAGAAAAAGTGAAGCAGTCTCCAACTACTCATGTGCCAAATATTTTCTGATTTATTTTGTTGGTTTGTTTTAGTAGCACTAACACTAAGCACCTAGATTAGCTCTTGTAAAAAACCTGCTATCTTGTCCTCCTAAATACACTTCTTTTCCAAAAGCTGAAATGAGCAAATGCATGTGGATAAAGAGATAGAGTAAGAAAAGAACCCCAAGGAGATCTTGACCTGTAGTCTTTGATATTACAGCCCAGCATGTTAACATTAGACCACTACATCACATCGTACAGAAGTGTGTGTTTAAAGGCCACCAAACTCTACAGATTTTCCCAGTCTTTCACAGTTACAGAAACACCAGTTCTAAATATATTTGGGCTGATGATTTAATAGCCAGAGCTACCCAGTGGAAATGCAGTGGGGGCAATAATTTTTACTTGCCTTCATGTTGAACAGATATTTATGCTGAAGGATGGACAAACTTTGAGTTTTGTGACAAATCGTTTCCAACGTACACCACTTTTCTGAGGAGAGCATCTCAAAATCTAGCTGAAAAGACTGGTTCTGTTTCTGCAGGCAGGTAAAAGAATGGCTTTGAGTAAGTGTAAGTGCCAACACAAAGTGGTCAAAACAGTGTGTTGCTATTATACATCTGTTTATCTCTGGTTTTTTTTCTGTAAATGGACAATGTCTATCTTGGCAGCACTACAAAATACACTGTGTATGTATGTATGTAAAGCACATGAATGCACTCCATATCATTTTTCTCACAAGGATTATTTTAAAATATTTTGCATATTAAATCTCCTCTAACTTTACAATAACATCAGCAATGTGCTATAAAGACACTTCAGGGAAGGGAAAGTAGATTGTTAATACTAGTGTATCACCTGCCATCTGGACACACTTAACACATGGTGAGATGTAAAGATTCAGCCACTTGTGGAATTTGATCCCAGAGCTCACTTTCAATCAGGTAAAGTCATGTCTAGACAGGCACAGCTGTTGTATGTACATCATGTAGTTAGTTTAATTTATGGCTTGATTGTGTTAGAATAATGCTGTATTGGGATTAGCGCAAAACCACAGTGCTCTGCTAGGTGCATTGGTGACATTCAAGTTCAAAGGAGCGTGATCCATCCCAGTGTCCCCAGTGCACGGCAGCATATATAACAGCTTCATCAAGGTGGTACATTCTCATTGATTTAGACCACAGTCAAAGGAAGACAATGGAACAGTAATTTTGCATATCATCTACCCATTGTGTGGGTTGTGCTAAAAAACCCGTAGTAATATCTCCGGGGTTCTCCACAAAATAAATATAGCAATTCTGGTGATTCTTCAGGTATGCTGCAGACAAATGTTGATGTTTCATATTCCTTTTGCCTACATTGTTCCACTGGGCCCAGGGAGCGTACACTTTTCCTTTACTAGCTTTAGCATATATGGTCCTGAACATGTAAGTGGAATCTTATCTAATATAGACAGCTTTAAATGGTAGATAGTGGCAGTGCTGTAAAAAAAGGAAATCTAAGTACATACTGAGGTCTACTGGAGCAGTTCCTTCTATTTACATCAATAGTTATGTTTATGGAGGTAACCATACTTAAAATACTCAAATTTCTCTGCAAATTCACCACGTGTCCTCAAAATGTTTTTTAATGGGTCTTTTTCTTATTCATAAATATCCAGATTCTTTCTTGGTTTTCCTTTACATAAAAATGTAGCTCTTCTCCAAGTATTGTCTTTACAGATCCATGTTTTTAGAATGCACATTCAGTAAGCAAATGCAACCAGTGAAATACAAACTATAATGACATTGCCAGGCACCCTCACTGATCAATGTATAGCTATCCTTTTGTGATACTTAAGAATATGTCAATACCGAGCAGTACAATGTATTAGTTTGTGTAGCTTCTCTCATGCTAACTCTATCCTGAGCCTCCCTACTGAACCTATGTATTAACTATGAACACCATAACAGTCCATTCATATTTCACGTATGCACGCATGTATTGGCATGGAAAAGTTGAAGAATGTGTTTTGAAAACATCACTTCTGAACATAAACTTCCAGATGCAGGATTAGGATTGCATACAGTGGGGCTACGGCATGAGAGCTGTATTCATGTAGTAGTGGTGTAGAAAAAAGAGAGTGAGCAAGGACGCTCTCTTTACAGGTTGAAAAAGGACATAAAAGGTCGGTGGAGGTAGACCAGTCAGTTTCTCCTCTCCGTTGGCAGATGGCACTAAAAACATTTCAGTCAGTTATGTCCGCACATGGATATGGTTTTGTTCTAAGGCAGCTGTAATCCTCCAGAGCCTACCATCTGTTACCTTCACTAACATACGCACTATGAGGTAGGTATGTACATCCTTTAGGGAAAGATGATGGCATCCATTTCCAGAACAGGGTTGCTCTTCACCACAACTGGGTATATTGAAATGTGCTAAAAATTCAGTGTTCACCATCTACAAATAGCATCTCTGTTATATGTCCTGTAGCTAAGGAAAGAGAGCTGTCTATTGCTTGGCCATTTCATTGATCCCTAAAGGCTGGATGTTGCCTGGAATATGTCATTCAAAAGTTGACATTTAAAGTGTAAATTTAGCATTTGTCAAAAATTGCAGTCTATATGTGATATCTTTCCTAGGAATATATTACTCTCACAAAATTTTTACCTAATGTTAAAATACCCTTAGTTACCGCTAACAATAGCAAGCTTATCTTCCTTTTTATTTCTGAAGCTATAGAAGGCCTTCATGAGTTTCTGCAAAATAGTAGCATTGCACCTCCTTATTTCTCTGTTGAAGATGACATACCTTTTTCTTGCTTTTGTTATAGATTCAGGCTGGCTTTCATGTTTTAAAAGCTCTATAAACAAGGCGAGTGGTATAGAGTTTTGTACTTAACACATCAAGACTTAGATATAGTCAATAGCAATTGGAACAAGAATTTGAAAGGTGTAATGGGGAAGTAAGTTTCAAATATTACTTGGAGTAGTGCTGGCTGATTGGCAGTCAGCCACCAGGAAAAAAACAACTTCTCTCAAACTCCTAGAAATTTAATATATTTGTCCTTTTTTATACTTGTTTCAGATTTTATGGCTACCCATGCTGTCTTGCCCCACAGGATATTAAATAATAACAGTCTTCAGGCAGCAAAGAGAAGAACTAATTGTCGTTCTTCTTCTACTTCACCACTGCTGCTGTAATTGGAAGTTATCTCCTTATAATTGCATCTGTAGTGAATAGTAATTATAATTCTTATCATTAGCTTTTTCTTTTAATTAGTTTCTTACCCTGATAAAATAATATTTTGTACTAGTTTTTGTCTGACTTCAGAACACAAAGACAAAGAAATACTCAAGATCAGTATATTAATATTGTTGTTGCTGTGTTCTTAAATGCAAAGGTGGATTCTGCATAGCTAACAGTAAACTTGTGACATGATCAGCAGAATGGAGTAAGGTAACAGCTGGAGAACATGAGCTATGAATTGGGGAGCAGAGCTTTTATTTTAATCCTTCCTTAGTCTGTACATAGAGTGCCGAACATAGAGTTTGAGTGCTATGACTAAGTATAGCTTTGAAATTAATTTAGGTCAAACTGAATCACTTAAAAGTACCAAGAAAGCAAGCTTGTCAGCTCTTACTCAAATCAAACAGATATGCTTTTTAAAAATCAGGTTTTTTACATCTGCATTTTGGCATATATTAAGAATGGGAGCAAACATTTTATCAACAGGGTATGTTCTATAAAGTGTAAGCATGGTGAAGAGATTCCCAAGCTCTCTCTGGAGTGAGTTTTGTCCCAGACAAGAGTGAAAGCTAGTCTCATCTCTTTTCCACCAGTTCAGTTTTGTTACCAAAGAAAGTTAATTTCATTTGTGAAATGTGAATATTCTAGAATTATACTGCATGATGCAAGAGAAAGGAGAGATTTAAAGATGGCTATGAAGTTTTATTGGAGCCAGAGTTTCCCTTCCCTGTATATCATATAAGCATGGGGCACTTATATGTCTGCTCACAAACTGAGAAAACGCTGATAGCTTTAGCAAATAATAAAACGGATTTGACTGCCATTTTTAAATTTAAGTTGGGCTGTAAGTATTCATTAAATACTTTATTACTGTATGCTTGTATATGACTAGTATATTTTGTACCATTCATTTGTAGGTCTAAACAGCAGCATAAGGTTAGGCTTGCAGCACCCAGTTGAGTGAATACTGGTTATTTTTTAACTCACTCGCTTTAGCAAATAATAAAACGGATTTGACTGCCATTTTTAAATTTAAGTTGGGCTGTAAGTATTCATTAAATACTTTATTACTGTATGCTTGTATATGACTAGTATATTTTGTACCATTCATTTGTAGGTCTAAACAGCAGCATAAGGTTAGGCTTGCAGCACCCAGTTGAGTGAATACTGGTTATTTTTTAACTCACTCTTCTGACCTATCACTCTTCTGACCTAATTTTTACACTAGACAGCGGGAGTACCTGTAGCTGAAAATACATGGTGAAAGGGTCTGTGATGCACAATAAACTCCATAAGCACATTCCATATAGATTGTGATTGAATATACTTGCAGAATCTAGTCCGACTGCACTTCCTGCTATATTGTTACTCAGACTAAAGCTATTATATGTGGGCTTTTCATTCTTTTTTTTAACTATCACTTTGACTTTCAGATGTGCTAGAAATCTCCTCTCCGTTGTCTCATTTTTGAGCTTAGACCTAGTATTGTACACAGAGCATTTCTTAAGACCTTGAAAATCCTAATTTTCCTCTGACACATATCTTCTCCCAGCTCCAAAATTTGGCACTATAAATTTAATCAAAACCTCTTTTTATTAGCGTGGTGGACTAAATATATCTTGAACATGTGTTCCACAATTTCATAACAAAACACAGACCATGTGTGTAGAAAATTGCATTGTAAGTCAACTTACCTGTTTACTTCTATTTTTTCCCTTGGATAAACAAAAGCAATTGGCAGATGCAAAGTTTTAATTAAGAGGAAGCTATTTTGGCTTTCAGTCCATAAAAGAGAAAAATATATATAAAGCTACAAAACTTCTCTTGTCTTCCTTTGGTTTTTGAAATGGTGTAATCTAACCCTCCTATGAAAATTCTATATATCTCCAAAGCCCTATTTATATATCTATAGATGTATGATAAGTTTCCACTTCTAGGATGAAATCTTGTATGCCAAGATGTAGCCTTTAGGAAATTTTTAACAGTGAGTTATAAAACCCCAAGGAACAGGGTTTTATAATGGAAATGCTGACACAACCTTAACTAAAGTGGCACAAAAGGCAAGGATAGAATACAATTAAAACAACAGAAGTCCAGAATGTCAGTATCTAAGCAGGTCTCCTTGACAAGTTCTCTGATTTTTAGCTTTACAGCTTTAACAGCATCAACTGTTTTTTTGTGGGAGGTTTGTTGGTTTTTTGGGGTTTTTTTTTGAACAGATGTATTAGAAAGAGATTTATAAAACTGCAGCAGAGGGCAAAACAGCAGTGAAATGATTGAAGATGTGCATTTGAATCAGTTTGGTTTACAGGGATTACTTAGGCTATATGAAAATCCATGAAGGTCATAATGACATTTATGTAATTCTAAAACTGATGTGTCCTATTTTTTATTCCCTTTATACACTGAACATTCAATGATTTTAAATGTACTGTTGAATTAAAAAGTAGTTTTATTCAGCTTTTAGTACAGAACAAACTTCTAAGGAAATATATTATCTATAATCTAAATTCATACCTTTTGGAGCTAAATAACATTTTCAACTAAGCTGCAATTTGACCAGAATTAAAACCAAATATCTACTCCAGCTAATTATCTCATGTGTTGTTTTTGTAAACAAGCATTTATGGGGGATCTGTAACTGTTTTTTTTAAATTTTGAAGACTCTCTTTTGCTGTCAGTAATGACTGAAGTCTGAGAATCAGAAAATACAGGCATCTTCCATTTCATGTACGTCATCTACAAGCTTTCTCTTTACAAGTATGACTTTTTAAAAATAAATTTGTTATAGGCACATCTAGATTACAAATTCATAAATATTCCATAAATAAACGCTACATTATAGTTTGCCGTAAGTATCAGATCTTTAATAGTCAGGCATCTTGTCATAGGAGCTCCAAAAGCAAATGAGTTGTATTCCTAAATCACCAAAATAAGAACACATTCAGTTTTAGCAACCACATGACACATGGCTTTAGTGTTCTTCATATAATTTTTTTGTTTTCTCCATCATTTTTCAGCTAGAAACTGAGGGGAGAAAAGAAAGCTGAGATTGGTAGAATCCAACTCATAGAACTGTAGGCAACAGTGAAAATATACCACTTAGTATATTCAAGGTACCTTATTAACCGAGACTGCTTCACAAAGCATTTTGTCATATGCTTTAATTTTATGCTTACCTGCTCTTCTGACTCTGTCTTACTAGTTGTTTTATAGAAACAGATTCCTTTTCACACTTTTGTTATCATTGCCCCATTTTAATAAATAAAGTTTGTTCTAATTCCTTAGTCCTTATTCTTTAAATAAGGGGAAGTCAAGGTTTACAACTCTTACTTACCAAATGGCCTTGTATTGTATGCCTTTGATCACCACTGACCAATAGTCCTTCATGTCTTATGAACAGCAGTCTTGCAAAAGCCTTTACCCACATGTACAACTTCGCAGATATCAGTAATTGTACTTCATTTCAAATATTACAATGACACCAGTTGCATCTGAAAGTCAGAATAAATATAAACCTATTGCACTGTTTTGTAATGTGAAAAAATCTTTTGATCCTTATCAAAGGATCTTGTACTTGTAGATCAAGAGCAATATTTAACTCAGAGGACTGGTCATGCCTACCATAGGAACAGGAATTAGAGGTCATACCATTTTTGTGTTATGCTTACCTTTTTATCTCAAATGTAAACTTACTCAAGTATTGAAATGACTGAAAATCAAGACAAAGTTAGTAAAGAGAATCATATGGCTCATGCTGTTTGGCTTAATGCTAATAAAATAGTTTTGGTGTTTTTCCCAGCAATTAGAAGACTTTTCTAAAATACATTCCTAAATATTTATGTAAAAGAAGCACACACAGCATGGAATATATTTATTAACCGTCTTTTAACTTCAAAGCTTTTTATTTTTACATAATTTCATCAGTAGAAGAAAATTTTAAAAAAAAAATCCTTCTGAACTTGCTTGGGTCTCTTAAAATTCAGTAATCAGAGCTGATCAGCAGTTGGTAAAATTAATACATAGTAACTGTTTATTCAGTGTGGCTCAAAATGTAATCCTACAGCTTTCAAGAATTTCAAAACCTCACAAAACATAATTATATCCTGAAGATGTTAACATGTAGGGGAGGAAAAAGTTGTCAATAAAATTCCTAGACCACAGACAGTGCGGCTGGAATGGGGATCAATTGGAAGAGGTCAATTCTGAGTTGTAAATTGTGTCCCAGATTACATAAGAAATCACTAGAAATTTAAAAACTAGAGAGAGATTTCCAGGATTCAAGAGTTCATATTCCTATTTTAGGCTTAATGGGAGCATTTTATACACAAACAAAACGATACATGACCAGATGCTTTTCTTTAATAAAAGTCTTAAAGAGCATTCCTAAGAAGGTTTTGACATTTTTCAGATATTTTGTTTACCCAGGAGAATTTTACTAGTTATATCCATGTGTTGCTACTAGAGTAACACCCTTTTAAATGCTCATGCTGTGGTATAATAGCATTTTTATTTGGCTTAGCTCAAAGCTTTTCCTAGAACTCAAAAAAAAAAAGAAAAAATGATCCACAAAACAAATGCAGAACCTTGTTCGCAGCAAATATATTGATTTAAACCTACATGTCAGGTTACATAGAATTTTCTGCTGTGAAATAGGAACTCACATCAAATTTGGAACATGTCAGAGTATGGACTGACGTATCACAGAACGTAGTGGTCCCAGAGTACTGACACTCTTGAGAAAGAGTTAGATACTCAGACTGTGATTGTTGCCTCCTGTAAACCCATGAAGATCAAACCCCAGGATTTAACATTTCAGCTAACATTTTAAAGTGGTGGCTACAACTCTCATCTCCTGTGCTTTGTCAGCTGCCTTTTAGACTTGTTGGGAGGTTGAAATGAGAGCTATGGGGAATAATGCAGTGCTGTCCAGAGGTACCCAACATACTAACTGACCAGGACTGTTCCTGGAAGCGGTGCTTGTGTTAGCATGATTCACAATGGCATGGGTACTGTCTGCTTTTTGGCAGGGCTAATTAGATGAAGCAAAACACAGAACTAAGGTGGTTATACTGTTTCAGGTTCCCAAATCCTTTATTCAGAGCTAGTGCTTATATGTCTGCACACCACGGCATTACGTTGTGCAGCCACATCAATGACTGTAGAAATCTAATTTTGAAATTAAAAGCAACTGTTTTGCTGCATCCAGATGTTCAAATTCAATGAAACATTGTATTTGAGCCAGGCCAGTTAAATGGTCACTGGTTACCACTGCTAGCTGGTTTCTTATTCCGAAAGAGATTTCACAAGAATTCATTACCTGTGCAGTACTTACACAATGGTGAGGAAGATTCACTTTGGTAAGGATTAGAGGATAATGTTAACTAACACAACAGGGTTTGTATTGTCTATCATTACTGTCCAAGTTTTCTAGCTATATCCTAAAGCGTTTGCTTTCCTGTCACTGAAATATCTAGGGATTAGTGTGTTTCTCAAAGAAGCAAAGATCTGTTTGTCTGTGTATTTATGCAGCATGACTCTTGAATGTTCTCCTCAAGTCTTTGACAGAGTTGTTGAAAGGTGGAATGGGAGTCAAGGTAGGGTGGGATGAAGAAATGGGGATGATGGAGTCATATAGATGATGACACTCAGCCAAGGAGATGGGCTTTGTAAGAAAATAGAAACAAAATCAAGTGCTTCTATTGCACTGATGCACATCTCTGAAAAGAAGGACCTATTTGTTATAAATATAGAGTGCTTCCTCAGCAGCATGGTGGCTCCTAAAGTACTGCTTCTAAACTACGCTGAAAGCACTTCTCTTGTATGAGGAAAATGTAGCAGGTTATAAGGCATATTTCTGAATATTCCACTGCTTATTAACAAAGTAGAACTGAAAATGGTTAAGAAGGGAGAAGAAAATGAGAAATTAATGAAGATTTTTCTATGTGTACATTGGAACAGATGTTTTCAGGACAGGGAAAAGTGGAACAATGGATGTTGTTTAAAGATCCTGTTTGTTTTGTTGTGTGTTTCTTCTCACATATGTTGAGTCTTTCACTGCGTTTTTGGTTCATAGTTCTTGGGTTAACATGATAGATTATATTGGCTTCAGTGAAGTTCGTATTTGTACCAGGTCACTGACCAAGGAGGGAAAAAATAATCAAAGGAGGAAAAAAAGACTCTCAGGGCTTTGTAAGAGCTATTACATTTCTTAAAGATCAAAAAGTCCCTCAATAAGCATTTGCCCAATGGTCTTAAGCTATTATAATGTAGTGAGTAAATAGTGTGCCAAAATAATGTGTATGTATTGCTGGATAAATCAGATGCATTTAAAATCCGTAAGTATAATGAACGTCAGTTTTTATCATACATGCCTTAGTCCTCCTCTGTACACTATGACTCGTAAGGGAGGGCCAAAGAATCAAATAGGAAATGTTTCATTTCTTTTGTACAGAGACCAGCTGAGGCACAACTATTTCAGGTAGTATGTTCTACGCTGCTGCTTGAAGAAATGATGGCATTAGTGTGTCTACTAAGAGCATCTGGCTAGAATACATAAATCCAGCTATTGAAAACTCTGCCACAGATATTAATTTAATATATTCTCAGAAACAAATCATGATATCTTACAATTATGCACTTCAGAAAAGTTTACAACCTAAAAAGAAATGCTAAGACTATTTTCTGTTTTAAATGCACTTGAATATGATTGCAATTCAGCATAACTTAGTATTATCCCCAGATTTATTAGGTTTTCTACTAAGAAGTAAATACCTGATGTCTCATCTAATACTTAAGTTTGGGCCTCTCCTTGCTCTGCCTAGCACGGTGTTAACCCAGTGACCAGTGGCTGAATCATTACCACATAGGAAGTAAGAGTAACAACAACGCAGAAATATACTCCCAACATGAATGAGCCAGACCCCTTCCCTTCTTTGAAGCCATAGGACAAGAATGTTTACCATGTATAACGGTACACACATTCTTTGTCCATGTATCTCCCATGCCAGGGGCCTTTACAGGGTCACCCAAGGAGCAAATGTGTTAGTATTGGCGTAGCACACAGTCCCTGAAAGTGGTACAATGGCATGGCTCTCCGCAGCTGCCAGCATCACGTGGGTACTGTTGTCACGTCACATGATACTGTGGCAAAGGAGCAGAGAAATGGAGGGATTAAAATTTCTAACACCCTTCCTCTAGCAAAATAATACCTGAGTAAATAGAAAACACTGCCATTTAATCCTGAAGAAATATAATTTGGATCTGTTTTGTCTTTGTGAACCATGCTGACTAAAATCTCTTTGAACAACTGGGTATATATGGAAGTAGCCTGTAATGGTTCTGACTGTTAAGTGAATGGACTCATACGGAATCAGAAAATTTCCTTAGGGTGAAGTTTCTGCCAGGCACCATCAAGGATAGCTATGTGGATATATTTATGGGAATTGTAATAAAAACATTTTTCTAATTGATTAGTTGACCAATTAGACCAACATGATGATCATGTTTTTCATGATCGTCAATAAGTCAAAGTAATCAGTGTGATATTTTGGTTTACCACTTGATTGCTTTAAAACAATCCCTATTATGGAAGTGACCTATAGAAATAAAAGAGATTAAACCAATAGAATTTTATAGAATTTTAACTGCATCACATAAAAATCATTCCAAGAGTACAGAATTGAATAGAAAATATTAGTCTCCTGTAGTGTTTGCGAGTAACCTGCCAAATTTAGGAGTTACAATAAGTAGGCTGTTGGAAAATTCTCTTGAAAGGATTTCTTTTCTCTGATAAAGTATAAATTTCTTCTCTGAAATAATGTATTTCAGTTGTGAAACCCTAAAGATGCAGAAAGAAGACCACTGGTTGGCTGCAGTAGGACTCCTTCACATTGCTTTGTAGTTGTTAGAACACATTTGGTGGATCCAGATCCAACAGGCTCCAACAGCTATTTGTGCTCTTTACTCCTATATAGGTTCCAATTTATTTTTCCATTTAAGTCAATATGAAGTCAGAAACCCAAGTGCATCACTGAATATGAATGATGGTGGCTGTCAGAATGGGCCCTATAGCCATTACAAGTAAGAGTAAATCAGAGCAGTCCCAAGGCTGTAATAATTTATGCTGGTGACATTTACCCCAGGTAGTCAGGGATTACAATATACCAGAAAGTCATGTTTTCCCCCAATTTACATTACATTAATCATAGCGTAGCTAAACATAAAGATCCAGCTTCAGGTTCAGTTGCATGTCATATCGGCTACCAAACAAAAACTCAAAATCAGTTGCTGTGACTTCAAGCATTGCCTAGTTCTTCAGTGTTCAAATACTCAGATTCAAGGAAAGGATTTTTTAGAAATCAATTACATCTTATTTATAAAACACTCAGCAATGTGGACAGTCAGATTTAAAATAATTTCAAACTTCCTGGCTGTAAATCAAAGCTTATGGCCAGGCAAATCATTAGTTGTTTTTATCTTCAAATTTAATAGCTGTATTCTACATTGTATAAATGGTTTAGGAGCATTAGGGTTCTTAGTGTCTGTAAACTACATTGTTGGGACTTGTTTTTAAATATTTATAAGTCTACTGTTAAGAACAAATTATTTTCTCAATCTATTTCACTAACAGAAATTATTTATAAGTATATCATTAATTATTTAGATTTTCCTGGTATTATATTTACATTAATAATTAAATGCATCTAATTATTAAATCATATAAATAAGATTTAGTTTCATTGATGAGCTGAAATGCAAACAGCAATTCTATCACTGTCTGTAAACATTTGAAATGAGATACTCTTCAGTAACAAACCCTCTTACTTGCCAGAAGTCATGACAGTAACCTGCTGAGCTAACTTACTCTCTCAGTGTCTCTGGTACGTAATTACTGTACCTGTGACAGGTTTTGGATTCTCCCAACCTGAATCAGCTTTGTCCACCTCTTACAGTTATTACAGTGCAGGTAGCCAACAGTCATAACACCAGTGTCTTTACACTGTCCACCGGTCACCTCAGTACTACCTAAAGGCAATTACCTTTTACAGAGTAGGTGAGGATGCGATTCACACCCCAGGAACCATTGGCCATCTCCTCATTAAAATCTTCGAAGAGTGCCACAGCTTAACGAAATGTGTAACACTGTGCCTTAATCCCAGAAGTTATAACCCATCTCAAGGGGCACTTTGATTTCTGCAGTGCCCCAACGTGTGCATTTCTGCAAAGTACCAGCAAGGTCAGCTTCCTCAGCGCAGCATTTCCAAGCCACAGAAGGGTGAGGTTCGTGCTCCCAAGATGACACAGTTAACAAGTGGTTGATTTCTCACTCAGTTGTGTCTTGTACAAAATATAATTACATGATGAGTAAAATGTAACCTGTTTCAGCCCCTGATTATGGTAAAGTTAGACTGGGTTCAAAAGCCTATCATTACCTATATGAAGTCTTCTGGTGATTACAGTTCTTTAGCATAAACCTTCAGCTAATACAGTCCCACTGCTATTTCTAGGCTTTCCATTATCAGGGATTACTCTTGTTTAGTGATTATGTTCGGTGACCCATGTGTGCAACTTTCACAGCAGACAGACATAAAATCTTTACATCTTTTGAAAATGCGGAATGGCTATTTTCTAGGATTCTTTACTGGCATTGGAAACAAGTAATCATTTTGAACCTGGCACCTTGAAGACCTGAGGTCTGGACTAATGACCATACTTAGAAACTTGGTTTTAAACATTTTTCATCTTTTAAATATTTAGATGGCACCAGACACCTAGTGTATTTAGTCCTCCTGGAAGCACTCTTAACAGAGGTCTTTTCAACTTTTTTTTTTTGCCTTCCTGCGTTCCCTTGGGTATAGTCTAATAAATCACAGAATAAAACTTTCCAGTAAATTAAAAAGTGTAGATTTTCCAAATGGGATTTTCTGTTGTTCATAGCAAGTAAGCACCTGTTATAAATAACTGCACTTAGTTGAATGCAGACATAAAACATTCATAAATATTTATTATAGCACTCCATGTTTTCAGTACCAGTTTGATATTTTCTTCTCAGGTCTTTATTTGATAATGTAATCCTGAAATCTTCAATTGCCTGCTTTCATCATTATTTCTTTATTCTTTTAACCTACTTCCAGCCATGCTGGTTTATTGAGAATAAAAGTATCATCATTATTTCTTTATTCTTTTAACCTACTTCCAGCCATGCTGGTTTATTGAGAAATAAAAGTAAGAATAATGTCAACGGTTTCCCAAGCAAAGGGACCCAAGGGAACACTTTAGGACAATTTGAACTATAAGGAGAAAGAGCTGAGCTGACGCTAACTTACATGAACTTTTAATTTGAGGATAATGTTAGAACTGAATCATAATCTTCAAGGTGAAGAAGTACATTAGCTTCCTAACTAAGCTGACGTAACCTTAACTGTGAAAGTGACATTAATTACCTGACATACCTGTTATAATTATCTTTCCAGTGCTACAAAAGCTGAAGAATATTTATTTTCAAAAGATGATGCATTGGCAGAGTATATATATTCAAACAATGAAGAACATGCAATTGGGATAGGAAGAAATCTAAGAAATCTTCTGCTCTATGTGTCTTATATTCAAAGAGAATTTTCTAATATGTCTGTAATATTCTTTTTTTGCTTTGTTTTATTTTGGGTTTTGGTCATCTGGTTGATTTACTGGAAAGCTGAACTGTAATCACAGAAAATGTGGCGAAGAGATACAAGGCTGACTGAAATTGTGCACACCATAGGAAGCAAAGAGCAGAGTGCGTGCTATAATAGTCCAGTTCTACTTTTAGCAAGATTAAATGGCTAGTGAACTTCAGAAGGGAGCACACAAATAGATTGCAAGCATCATGCCTTAATGCTTTTATGTTACAAAGAACTCTAATTGCTCATGCAGGGATGGGAAGTCAGGAATTGGAAAAATCATGACAATAATTGCCCTCAAAAGAATCACTAAACTTCAGCCAAAGCTGTCCAACTTTCTGTCATATCACAGTCCTCCTTGATTTAATTATGTACAGCTGTCGCATCTAATCCTAGACTGTGAATTACCTCAAGAAGAACTTTTTTATTCTTTTTATTTTTTTCCTGACTCAATGGGGTTTCCATGTCTAAGCTCTTTCTATCTCCAGCTGTCTCAATCTATGATACCAGTTTTTCTTCTACCAAAGTTACTTTGCTTAAATTATTTATGCAAAGACAAATTTACACATCAAGTCAGTTATATCACTATTCATATGTACCCAGGAATTCACTGGATCTCTTTTTTGGGAGGAATTCAAATGCATACTGTGTTTTTGCTTGCAGGTTGCATATTCTTTATGAAAAATTGTCCTAAGTAGAAAAAGTGTAAGGAGTCAGTGAAATGTTATGAAGACTCTGCACATCAGAATATGATCAAGTTTCAGAGGATATCACTCTGAGTGCATATACACTGAAATTCCTGAATTACACAAACGGGCTCTAAAATAAGTACCTCAAATACAAACAACAAGAGCAGCTTCAGTGGTCCATGGCTTAGCATAGATTTTAAAAGCCATCCAGAACCCTACATAAATAATCAGGCAGCAAGTCTTTCCTGAGTTTTCTGTAGCTACGCATCTGCAACAGCCCTTGCTAAGCTCATTTATAACTAGCTCAGATGCATCTGCTTGAGCTGTAAGTACTACTTGAACTTGAAATATATAGCTGAGCTTTTTGTATAGCCAAACTCTGTGAGATGGTTTCGTATTAATCTATATGTTTACTTGTTGATTATGGACCTACTAGGTGTAAATAAGTTTTAGTTTCCAGACGTGTCAAAAGACAGTCCTTTGATTTAGACATGTAATTGTTCCATGTCACCTTCTATTCACCCCAGCTAAAGAAAGGGTCTTGCTTCACTGTCAGTGTTTAGATCCGTCAAATGATAAGGCCACAAATAAGCATATATAATAGCGTTAAAGCTAGGCACATGGGCAGAAATGGCAGTAGCAGATTGGAAACAGCTCTCTCTTGTCAATAGAGATTTTGCTTCTCTGAACTCTCATCCAATTTGCAAGTAATTAAAATTTAATGCTCTTTAACATGATTAGGCAAAAATCTCAATCATAAGGCAGATTGACCTACATGTCTGACAGACTGAAAAAATGCCACCTTACACAAATGTCTTCTGATTACAATTCTTGATGGAACCAGTTATTTGGGAATGCGGTTCTGCAAACTCTGGACACAAGGGTATCAAGAAGTGGTTTGGAAAGTTGATTAAAGCACCAGAGCCAACTTATGTCATCTTTATGAAGTGTAGTAGTAGTAGCAGTACTACCAAGCTGTACTTAGTTTCCAGAAGACATATGGAGTTTCTAATCTTTCTTTATAAAGCCAATGGGTTTTTTTGAAGGGAAATCATTGGAGTACATTTTAAAATTAAAATATCCTGAGGGTGGGATTGGATCTTGATCAAATCTATGCTTGATGATGATGAGATAAGATCAAATGAATTTTATTAGTAGGATAATAGTTGTACAAGATCATATATATTCAGATTTGTCGATAACAAACATAGATGGGAAAACAGAATTAGATTTCTAAGCTCTAGCCAAAAGAGAAGTACTGAAACATTTCCAGAGCAGGTGGAGTATGAAGGAGATGGTGTAATATGATAGAACTAAGAAATTAATGAATTAAAAATTAAAACTTGTGACCTTTGCCTTTGGGTGTTCGATTTGCTGGTATCCTCAAGAGGGGGCTGCTAAGACTCTTAGTTGTCATTTGTTGATTGTTGCTGGTACTGAATTTATATTGACATTAATTAAATCTGTGCTCGAAGGGTTCAGCTTGGAGACTTAACATGGCTAGAAAGAGATGCTGAAGGGATGCACTAACATGCCTAGAGATATTAAGAAATCTCATAAGTGATTAATTCATATACCCTCCTTTGCTCAGGATTAAAATGGTCACTAGACTTGTTTCCCAGAAGAAAATTTTCCCCATGTCAAATTGTAGTCTATTGGATTTGGGATGGGTAGGAAAGAAAGAAGTGTGTAGCTGGAGAGCACTTACCTGGATAATCTGCATAATCATCTTTTCTTGGCTGGCTAAAACTTCTGACTGCTGGACCCTTTCCATCCGCGTGTTTCTGTGCTCCTAGATCCATGCCTGTAATGAAGCCCCAGGTGCAAATTCCCCTGAGCTTTTAGATTCAGAGATCCATTTTTATTTGGGTAAATATTATCAGAGGTGGGCTGATATTCCTGTACGCAGATATCCTGACCATGTCTTACTTCTTTTTTATACCGACAGCTATCTACTTCCAGGGGGAACAAAATGTAGCTTTCTAGGTAATTTTTTGACTCCTACTGCACATTAAGCAAATATTTTCATTGAAATACCTATTATAACTTCAAGAGTTCCTTGAGTGGTAATAGCTAGTTTAGAGCCCATTATTTTATATATTGTTATAGTTGTTTCTCCCCGTAAGCATTATTTTGCATTTACCAACACTGATTTTCATCTGCCATTTTATCATTGAGACATGAAATATCATTACATATTCTGTAAGTCTTCTCACCTTTTTACTACATTTACTACATTTACTCATTTTTACTACAATTAATAAATTTGTATCATTAGAAAACTTCATCCTTTGCCCAGGTCATCTATGAACACGTCGAGCAGCACAGTCCCCAGCATAGTCCTCTGCAGGATTTTGACTTGAAAAACTGGCCATTTATTACCTAAATGTCATTTCAGGTCTTTTACTTGCTTACAAATCCATGCACTGGCTTTATTTTGTAGACTATGGCAGCTTAATTTCAAGAGTACTTTAGAAAAGATGGTAATGAAAACTCTTTGGATATCCAATCATAAACTTTCCCTATTAGTGATATGTTTGAAAATTCATATTAGTTCTGTAGAGTATCACTACCCCCACAAGGGTCCTTACTTATTCCCGTTATATCGTATATCCATGCATCTGCCGATTCAACTCTTCTTAAGCATTCCTGCCAATCTACCTGAAATGATTTGCTGTACTTTTCTGAATTCCTCCTTTATAAAATTCTGAATTCCTACTTTGTAAAAATTATATCATATTTACTGTCTTCCATTCTTTCCATGCTGAAGCAGATTTAAACAATACAACACATATACGACTTGAAGGCCATTTTCAAAAGAATGCTTCTCATTTGGTGAGAATATGTGAAAAAGGAAATGGGGCCAAATTCTTGGCTAGTATAAACTGACAAATTTCGCCCATAATGTGCCACTGATCTAATTTGATGTGAGTAGCCAATCCACCAGAAAAAAAAAATCAACACTTCAGTAGTCATAGAGGTCAGTGCAAATCACGCAGTTTGCCTGGGAATACACCCAAGTGCCCAATTGGGCTTTACAGCTCCAATTTACTACTGCTACAGTGACAGTGTAGTAATCAGTATTCATTCTAACTAGGTTGAGGCCTTAATTAAACAGTAGACCCAATATAGGGCAGAACTTTGTCCGTCTACTGTGAGGACATTTCTGTCCTTTCATTTTTGTCAGGCCAGTATGTCCTTTCCTTAAAGGTAAGCTGAGGAGACCTTAAGTCTAAGGTCTCCTTTAGTCTTTACCTAAATTTGGTAAATTTACCAAAAGCATTAGTTCTACGTGAGCGCTACAATACCAGAGGCCAAGATGAAAGTAGCTCAGGCAAAAGATTTTCCCTCAGTCTGCACAGTTCCGTTCTGGGTGCGATCACTACCTAGGCAGCTTCAAGTTAATTGAAACTTTTAATCTGATAACCTTTAAGCAATATGACAGTAGCACTTCTTACCTTAAGCCATTTTTTTATGTTGAATGCTAAGTATATCTGATATGTTATGCTAACAAAATAGTAAACGTGACAACCTCAAAATATCATTTTAGAGTCACTTAGCAGAAGACTGTATTTCTAGGTTTTTTGCAGAAAAATATTTTGAATGCAGAGGTTGAATAATACCAGCCTGCAGTGGAAATACTGTGGTGGCAGGCTGAAATGCAGGCACTGTGCAGTGGGAAGACCACCGTTTACCAGATAAGCCAGGAATGTTCCACTGGAAAATGTTCTTTCCATTTCAAAGTTAAAATTTGCATGAAAAAAATGTGCTTGATGTCTGACCCTGGCTTTAGCCTGGACAGAGCCTATTGTGTCTCTTTGTAGGGAAACACAGGAATAGTGGGGATTGACTCTACAGGAAATATGAATCCAACTCATTTTGTCTACTGAGGTCCGTGAATTCAAGACCAGAGGTAGCCTTAAAAGGCTTACCGAAGGATTCTTCAGCAGGGCCAATTGGAGTTTAATTTTGTTAAATGCA
Source organism: Aptenodytes forsteri (assembly GCF_000699145.1). Classification (NCBI taxonomy): domain Eukaryota; kingdom Metazoa; phylum Chordata; class Aves; order Sphenisciformes; family Spheniscidae; genus Aptenodytes; species Aptenodytes forsteri. The sequence continues at coordinate 3,749,861 of NW_008796044.1, read as the reverse complement.
TGTAAATGTATCACATTCATTTCTGTGCCTTATTCTGCACAATTTCTTGCCCTTGAACTGAAAAAGATGATCGTTTTCTTGTATTGTTCAAGATTTTGTGTTTCTCTGTGATTTATGGATCAATACCATTTGCCTTAATGAAAAAAACTAACATTTTTACCTTGGTACCATTTTCAGCATAAGATAGCTTAATTTAATGAAGGCAGATTCCACCTGAAGTATTTCCATTTAGGGGGGCTTATTTGTCTCAGGCAGTATGTAAAAGTGGCATGTGAAAATTATTCTGTGTGGCGATCCACATTCACATCAAATTTGAAGTTAAATGTGTAACAGGAAGCTTTGAATTACTACTATTGATGCCTGGTTGTATTAATATCAAAATTTATAATGCTATAAAATATGTTTATGGCATTGTAATTGATAAGGCTATTAATGCTATGCAGTATTAGCACTTGCAATTGTATCACTATAAAACTAATTTATAGTTATGGTAGTAGTCTCTGACATTCAGCTTGAGATCTAAACACATTTTATACATCCATAAAGTATTTTTGCATGCAAATTCTGCATTTCTAAATAAAAAATAATTCGCACTCCAAGCTGAAGATTTTCTCAATGTGCCTTTCTCAATTTTGCTATTTATTTACCTGTATCCTCATGGAATTAGTTTCTCCATGCTTTCTAAAACAACTGCAGAGAAGCATATAAAAAACACTCAACAACCTCTGCAAGAACCAGCAGGAACTACATTTTTCATAGACTCATCTGTATCCTTCATTGTTGCTATAGCTTGGGAATACTGCCTGGGCTAGATATGTGGTTGAAGTATTCACCAGCCTGAGAAATGCAGTAATAACTTCCAAAAAGGGACCATACTTGTTATTTATTCTTATTTTAGAGATGTTTCACGGCTTTTTCTTATATATAATGTTAACACCCATTGATGCTACTGGATGAACCTATTTTTTCTAATTACTTTCTCTGTCAAGAACTGGTCAGTGAATTTGCATGATCAAGAATCATCTTGGATCCAATGTTTCTTTTCAGTCTTGTTACAAATCAAAATCTTTTTTGAGCTTTGAAAAGTCTCTTGGAAGTTTCCTTCAACATCTCTGAAATAGCTATGTAAAATTATGATACAAGTAGAAAAACAAAAGCCATTTCTGTGGTGATTGCATGAGTGGATGATCTTTCTACCCCCGCTATTATAAATCCTAAATTCTGGTTTTAACAGCTTCCATTCTGTTCACGCATGCAATGTTGGTTATATTGTGTGTCACTGGACACCATCTTCCTTGTAGCCTGCTGCACTCCAATATCTAAAATGATTTGACGGTCAAATTGGTTTAAATTTTAGGAATACTGTGATTTGAGCAGGACTTTTCAGCATCCTAAACCAGACTCATTCCCTCTTCTAAGAGATGGATTACCCTGAATGTATGTGATTGTACATAGAAAAACATGCTTTTTGCCTAGCGAAGTTAACAGGTGAATAATGGACTTCATTCTGCCAACGACAAGAATGAATGAAAATTTGCAATGTACGAGTGGACAGATGAATGTTATAATTTTAAAGTGGAAAGATAATCTGTGACTTCATTTTTGCCCTTTCAAACCTGATGCTTTCCCCGGGAGGTAGGATGGCCATAGCAGAATAGCACACGTGCTCTGTATAGTTACAGGCCTCCCTGACAACTCCGGGCTGTGCTCTTACATAGGGAGGGCTCTGAGCAGTTGTCTGAATCCTTTCTGTAGACGTTTGGGCTGGTGGGGATTGCCAGTGGGAAAACAAAACAAAACAAAACAAAAAATTACCAAGCTCTTTGGTATACTCTATGCTTTTTATCCTAGCTGATAAGCTACCTCTTAGCTCCAGGAAGGCTTGATATCTTGTAAGACAAGCCACACTGAGATTTCCTAGCGGTTGGCCCCCGAGACATGAGCTCCACTTTGTCATTTTATTTCATTCCAGGCTACACGCTGGTTTTGGAGGAAGATTTCTCAAAATCATGCGATCTATAAGGTCGATCTAGTTGTATCTGTATGAATATTTCACATTACAGAGCAGCGGCTACACCGGTGATTTCCTTATAATCCCAAAGTTACCAGGCTATTTTAAACAATTGAACTCGGTCTTTAAAATCAAAAGCAGCTATGACACAAGATAGCATAAAATGACTCAGAAGTCAGTCTGTTTCCCACTGACAGTTTCAGCGCCCATGAGCTCTGGTGAAAGGACGAAGAACAGAGCTTTCAGCATCCCAAACCAAATCCCAGTCTCCCACCCTCACCCTGCTCCCTGGCAGCCAAAGCCCAGACACTGGCTCTCACCACGTACCCACGCGAGCGTGCAGCTGCTCAGGGGCCGGGCCGGGAGCCACTGCCTTGCATGCCAACAGGTTTCCATGGATCTGTGTTTCCTTCCTGCGTGCTGACAGAAGCTCCTGCCTCCCCCACTTTCACAGAGATACAGTAAAAGAGTTCACCTAATACCCTATTACCTATCCCTGCGTACATCCTTCATCAAAAAGGCCATTCTGAGCCTGGCCTGCCTTAGCATAAAAGTATGTTTACCATTTGTATTGTATTAGGGGCCTCCATCACAGACAATATTCAAGCTGTATTAATCACTGCACAAGGATCAAACACGAAGTCTGTACTCCAGCAAGCTCACACTCTAGCTAGAAGGTGGGGGACAGCAGGCACATGTAGAGAGATGCAACAGGAAACAATGAAACTATAGTCATCCATATCATAAACAGTGATTTATTTATTTTTAATGAGTGCACCTAAAACCTGCAAACCAGCTGCTTCTGGGGTCTATGGCTTATTCACCCTAATTTAGTAACAGGATCCAGCAAGTGGAAGCTGCAAATCTTCTTTTTGCTGTAGACAATAGCAATATGCATCTTGCCAAGATTTTTTACCGCATTAGGAAGATATTTTAAAAATTGGGACTGGAAAATTAAACTTTCTAATCTATTAGTTTATGTTTGCATAGACTTTTTCTTACTACCACGAGGAAAAAGGTTTACTCCACAGGAGGATGTAAAACTCTGTGTTTCTGTGAAATCCAGCTGCATGTAAATGAGAAAACAGCTCCTCAGGAACTGCCTCCTCTCATTTGGTTAAGCAGGTGTGGAAGTTTTCCAAAAATGTTTTTGAGGCACTGCTGTAAATTCAGAATACAAATGGAAAATCATTTCCATTTCCCTTTCACAGGAAAAAAAATCTGTTTTCTTTGAAGATTCTTAATATTATCAAAATCTAGCTATACTTTCTCCACTTAGAAGAAAACGTAAGTGGGTAAAGGCTACAAAGAGTTCATTACTGTGCCAGGAACAGCACAGGAAAGCTGTGGTTTGGTCAGGCCCACTGATGTTAAGTAAAGGCGGTGTGTCTGCTATCGCTGACAGCAATGCTAATTATCTTTGGGCAGGGGCCCAGCAAGGATCCCAGCCAGCCCTTCTCATGTGTAAGATAACACCGACAATAGCAGAGTGACTGCAGCTTTTGTCTGAAGGATCACTTGTGTGCTGCACCAGGGGCTGCAGTCTTGTGCTGCATAATCTCTTACTGAAGAGCCTACACCCAGCCACACAACCTGTTCGTCTAACAATGGCAAGTGGGCAAAGTCTGCCAAATAGTTTATTAACTTGTGATATAAAGTGAGTTATCCCCTTTTCTGTGACTTTACAACCAAAATCACTTTAGTCAAAAGGTAGTGGCATTGACCGTAATGGATAATCTTTTTCCCACCGTGTTTGACCTGGGTTTTCCAGTTTGAAATCAGTGTGTCCTGAAGAGCTCTGGATGAAGCAGATTTAAAACAATAAATACCAATACATATATTGTCTTATCTACATCTGACATCCCTGTCACTCCTCTACGTAGACATGATTTAACCTTGCCATCTTCTGTTCTCTTGAGGAGAAAATTACAGTCCACTTCTCCTTTGATCTGTCATCTTGGAGCAGCTGGCAACTTGTCAGCACCCCTTCTGCAGACGGACATTTTACTGCTGAGAGTAATACCCCAGCAATCTGTACGTACTCAGCCTTGACAAAATGACGGTGTAATCAGTAGCCAAGGAGTCGCTTTTCTCACTGCTGTTGTGTTTGAGCATTTTTGCAGATTCATACTTCACCTACTTCCCATTATTGCAGGTTCTCTTAAGCAATCGTCCCCGTTGTAAGGAAACAAGTCCTTGAAGGTAAACAGCAATAGTCCTACCAGCAATAGAGATACTTCCTAGCTTTCAACAATGCCTGCTTAAGCATGTGCTTAAATTCAAGCAGTGTTCTCTTTGTAGCTCATGGAAGCCATGCATGTGCTCTTGGAGGATTGAGATCAGTTGAGATGCTTTGAGAAGTAGCTGTAAGTGGTAGACAAGTTGCAGACAAAGATCAGGAAAAACAAGGTGACATCCTGTCCTATGTAGCCAAGAATGTGGAAGCATTAATGGAACAAGAATGTACGTGCTGCATGCAAATCTTAATGAAATTGGTGATTTAAAATCACAACATTTTTTTTAAATGCAGGTTTCCAAGTCTCATTAACTTCAAACAAGAGGATTCATATTCTATTTAACTAGACTTCACACTGAGCTACTTTTCATTTACAGTATATTCCTAAAGGTAGAAGCAGCAGGGAGATGAAATGACTTCATTTACTGGAATTACAGCTTCTTTTATATAAAATGTTAATCATTTTATATATGACAACCTTATGCTTAATGTTGCTAGAATACTCCTCATAAAACATTATTTTGTGAATGCATAGACTCTCCTACTGAGCACATAACAGCTTTCAGTGGATGTGCTAATCCAGTTTGAATATATGTAGTATTTAATCTTAATTATGATGCTGAAGTCTATACAATGTTAATTATTCATTTTGCATGTTCCTTGCACTTTATTGTAATTCATAATTTCCTTAATCAAAATGTAGCTTTTAATTATAACTTTAAAATTTGGATGAAACCTGCCTGGTAAGCATAAGCAGACTTTTTTGTTTTGCTTAGATTTTAGTGTAAGATAACAAGGGGAAATTTGCCGAATTGGTGAGAAGAGAGTGTTGGATGAACAACATTCAACCAAGTAAGCAGCATCTGCCCAAGCCCTCAGCACGGCCCACTGCGGCTGCTAGAATCAGCAAGGACTCTTCTGCTGACATTTGCTAAATCGGAAATCTCAAGGCCTGAGAGCACAGGGTGATTTTTAATCCGGCATTCTTGCCTCCTTTTCATCAGTACCAGAATGTGGTACGCTTCTGCAGGTAGCGTAGTGCGTATTTCTTTGAAAAGCTTTCAAACAGGATAAGAAGACTGCTATAGTACACAGAAAAAATACTAAGTAGAACTAAAAGAAGCCGTTACAGTTCCAACATCCTTAACAAAATGTATTAAAACAGATGAGAAAATTTAGCAGAAAAATAGAAGAAAATGGATAGTGAGGGTTACTCTGAACAGAGATTAGGAGTAGAAAGTCTCTTTTTGGTGATTTTTAATCCGGCATTCTTGCCTCCTTTTCATCAGTACCAGAATGTGGTACGCTTCTGCAGGTAGCGTAGTGCGTATTTCTTTGAAAAGCTTTCAAACAGGATAAGAAGACTGCTATAGTACACAGAAAAAATACTAAGTAGAACTAAAAGAAGCCGTTACAGTTCCAACATCCTTAACAAAATGTATTAAAACAGATGAGAAAATTTAGCAGAAAAATAGAAGAAAATGGATAGTGAGGGTTACTCTGAACAGAGATTAGGAGTAGAAAGTGTCTCTTTTTTAAAGTATGTCGGGAAAAAATTAACTTAGAGTAACAATTTTAAACTACTGCTGCTTTTTATACAGAATACACTTTAAATAACAGCTAAGTGTTAAGTTACAAAGGTTGGGAATGCTGAAGATGATAGTGTCACATCTCAGTTGCAGCATTTAACTGAATATCTATACGACAGCAGAATAGTAAGTTCTAGCTTTTCGGGGGGTTATTTCATTTTAAAAGCATGTATTTTTAAGTGGCAAAGTACTCAAAAAAGACTGAAGGGAGCACAGTGTCATAAATGTGTACATTAGCAAGTCAGAGATGCATGCCCTCTGTTCATTTTTATTCTTTCTGGAGTCCTGGAGGAATAAACTCAGAAATACTTATTTAGGGTTCTTATCATCATCCAGAGAAGCCTAAAACATATCTAGTCTCATAAAGGAAACCTCTGTGTCTTGGCAAATCTGTTCTTGCAAACCCTTGCCATGCCAAATTTACAAGCAGCTATTGATGAAAGTTACTTGTGAAATCACCAGGGAGGAAATCACATCTTTTTAGCCGGAAAGATATATTGGCAAATATGAACTGCCACACAAGCTTTGATATGAGCTGCAGCTGCAGCTCCTCATCTGTCTGGAATGTCATAGTTCAGTAGCTACACCTTTGGTCAGATGTGCTGTGGCAGATCCCAGATGACTCAAGGAATATATCCTTTCTCATTAGTTATGTAGTCATGAAATGACCTTTAGAAGGGAAAATAAAAATTCTAATGGAAAAAGATTAATCTGTGTCTTAGGATCTATTTTCCTCATCTAGGATTTGACACTTCAGTTTTGGCTTACAGATAGAACTACTCATGTTCAAAATCCCTATACGGACAAAATAACCTTGTTTATGAAGTTGCCTATTCTCCCCTCATCACCTGGGAGTTGCTGAGCCAACCAACTCGCACGTTAACATATTGCCAGTATTCAAGAATGAGCTACTTACAAAAGGGCGGCAGGAGAGGCTGAGCACAGGGAGAAGCACAGGAAACTGTTAGGCAGACGCATTTGTTGTTTACATGAGTAACAATTACAAGTGCCAGCCAGCCAGACTATCCGTCTTGTTGGGATTCACTTTTCCATGAGATCTGTGCTGCAATAATCTAAAATTGGCTGGACCTTTAGCACCTTAATAATGCTTTATCAGTGAGAGATCATGACCCAAGGTTCTTTGACCTGTATGTTGAGAAATATGTACCGTGTCTCCTTGCCCTATAACCATTTTGCATTGCAGTTCTAGCCATGTGAAAGGTGGTTTCACACCTCACAAGATTTTACACACGCAGTTGTAATATCTTGCAGAGATGATACATTAGTTCTTTGCTCAGTTGTGTCTTGTTTTTTCCAAAATATTTCCGTAAGAGGAAAGAAAGGTAACCGGTACTAAAGGGATGTATGGCGGTTCATGGCTGGAATATGCAATTTTTAAATCTCTTTTTCTTATTGATATTAATGGTTAATATTCTGCATTTTAGAGGCTTTTGCAAAAATATTGGTATTCCAGTGATGCTGCAGACTTTCATAAAGCTGTTGTGACATTTAAGAAATTAGCTGTGAATAAATCAAGGATCCTCTGGAATACGCTGTGGAAGTGCAGAGCGATTGGAACTATGGCTGTCATAAGCAAATAGCGATCACTGTTGTTATTTTTTGGACAGATTGATTTCATGGAGAGATTTTTGGTTTGTGTGTTAAATCTGAAGTACCTGAGCATGGAGTGCTTTTTAAAGTTAGTATAAAAGCTCAAAATAAGAGCTTTAATACATTTCACTCTTTTTCTGTGTTCTAGAAACCTTGTTCTTTTATTGCCTTTAGAGTGTTTACAGTCTAAGTATACAATCGCTCAAAATACATTCATTGTAGAAGAGGAATTCTCCTTCCAGTTTTCAATCACCTGTACAGGATTTATGCATGTTACAGTCCATTTTACTGACAAGGGGATGTAACTTAGACAAAAGGGTGTGTTTCACTGATTTCCATCTTACTGGAAGTTTTGAAATCTTTTTATATGTCTTCTTTAGAACATAGTGCTACGATTCTACAATTCCCACAGCTGCTTAAGAGATGCATTTAAAATGCATTTTAAAAGTTTCTTTAACTAAACACCTTCAAAGATACCTATTTAAACAATTTTTTTCTTCTTTAAAATTTAATCTCTTCTCATTCCTTTCCCATTTTCCTAAGCCATACTCTTCTAAGGTTTGACCCATAGCATAACTGAAGGCAGTAGAAAAATTCCAAGAACAATACAGCCCTTTCAAGCTTTTCCTAATGTTCTTTGAGTTCTCTTCTGTTGTCATTTTCATCTTTTATTATTGCCATTGGCTATTTCCTAGCTCTCCGGTGTTTGTGTGATTGTGATTCTTCGCTTCTCTTCTTTGTCTGTCTTCCATGGTTTCCAGCTCTTTGTGATGTTCAATGAGTTGATCATCTTGTGAGATTGTACAGAAAGGATATTGATGAGTATATATGATATCATAACAAGACTAAAGCCTGTTAAATTAGTTATAAATGAGTTACAAAATAAATATTTAGAATTTTATTTTAGAAAAGATTACATAATTTAAATATTAACACAGATTTTGCAGAAGCTGGTTGACTAGGTTTAGAAAACTAGGGGAGTGGGCAAATCAAGAAGAATAATCAATGGCAAATCATACTAATTTGTTTTCACAAATCATTTATGAGTAGTCTTGGCTGTTTTGTTTGTTGAGTGTATCAAATTATTAGCTGAAGGATTTGTGCAGGTTATTTACACCTGTGGTCTGTTTGCAAATTTTGCAGTATGATTATTTACTGTCATTAGTTGTGACATATGATTATTCATGTAAATCACATGATATTTCTTCTTTCTTTAATGGATTGTTGGGAAAAAAAAAGTTAAATAAAAATCATGTGGCTTTTATTTCCTATTCACCTAAAAAATAAGATTCTTACTAACCGTTTCCTAAATACTTAGGGCAAACTAAAATCACTGGTACTAAATAATAACTATGGCTGAATAAAGCCGTTTTATATGGTATTGAACTGATTCTAACAGGAGATACCAGGACAATATTACTTAACTATTTAATGTAAAACTGAAATTGTGTTTTAGAAGAAACAAATGCACCTTGTTTATACCCTATTCAAAGAAGATTGAGATCTCCAGTTTACTTTTAAAACGAAATTATTTTTCTCATAGCTGTCTGGCACAACCTCACTACACTGACCTGACTATGGTTCACTGACAAATTGCAGTGTCCTACATGAGAAAAGAGTAAGTTCCAAATCCCTAGAAGGATTATTTTTATATCATATTCAAGTGATCTATCATCTGAGACTAGCATTAGCTAAGCTGCTATTGTTTTTTAACTTACAGTCATACTTGATAACCATATTTTAGTCTTTCAAATGCTATAAACTAAAGCTCAAATGTTTAAAACACAGTGGTAATAAATAAAATATGAGATCTACAGAAATTTAGGGGGTTTATGCCAAAATGTTTCATAAGATTATCAAGGAAGTAGTATTTCCTTAATTAGGCGTTTTTAAACTTTTAAACATATTTCTTTATTGACAAATATATATCTGTTCTGTTAAAAAAAATTAAATATGTAAAAACTGTACTGAAATTATGTTGAGATAAACAACGGAAAGCAAAGATTGCATGATGAGGCTTCTACAGTCTGTGCTCTATTTTGTTTCAACAATCACAGGTTTTACTCCTATGAAGTCCATTGATTTTAAAAATACACAAAATATTGAGAAAAGATTGTGAGGTATTTCACTTGCTTTTTGTTAACTTTCATCTTTCTACTTGTATTTAATCTTTAATGCTGAATGATTGATGAACACTGGATTTCTACATAAAAATCCTACATTCCTCAGAGGTGTTGGCTCAGTTCTAGTTTGGAGCTGCCCCAGGAGTGCAGTTCAATATTACTATCTACTAGAACCCTGAAATAACCTGATAACTTCAACTTTGTGGCATGGTTTGTGCAGTGCAGCATCATGTTGCAACACAGAGACCTGAGGTTTTTTCTGTACGGATTTGGAATCTGAAGCACCACACTGTTTGAGAAAAGATGCATTGCAGAAGTGATATGCTTATTATCTTAGAAAGACATTGGCAGTGCTGAAGAGGGGCATGGGCAACTGACTGGCCAAGAAGTAATAGAAATATCAAGTATGAAGGTAAAACCGCTCTCTTCTTTTTCAAAAATAAATTATAAAGATGCTGCAGAGGGAAGAGGAATCGAAACACCCTATTACTGCTCACGATGATAAGAGAATCTTGCAAACAGGCGAGCAGAAATACTGTGGCTGTCATCGCAAACTACGTAAGAATGCCAGTTGTGTTCAACACTATAGACTACTGTCCAGCAGGTGGGACAAAGCCAGTTAGAGATTTGCTTCAAAGCCTTTTTCATAGGGATGTTTGACTTCCCATTAAAGACGACTTTGTCAGCTGAAGGGAATGATATAATTCATGCTATTTTAATGGTTCGTAGATGTCTCACTTTAAAATACATTCACCATTAAAATAACCTATATCCTTACAGTCATATACTTCGTACGTCTCTCCTCTACTACTTATAGAAATATATGTGTATAACCATGTGCATAACTTTAAGGTTAGGTGTCCCTGAGAGGTATTTATCCAAATGCACACCTAAATTATGAATCACTGATCTTGCATCACACCAATGCATCACACATATGTACAAGGACAATCTCAACATAGGTTATATGTATACCTAAATATTTTGCTTATCCAGGTGGAAAGTACAGTTATTTTGATTAATAACACTGTTACTCGGACTACATTTTGTATCATGAAACATTTGATATGCTGAAAATATTTGTTATGACAAGACAATATAAATATTAAAATACATAATGTTCCCTAATTCACAGATACTGATTTCCTAAATAATTCTCATTTTTGGAGGCAATGGGTTTAAAAAAACCTAATGGTTTTTTTGTTATTTGTATTTTGTTTGACTTTAAAGCAGGATATGCAGAGCAACCATGTGGAGGAATTTCCTTTGTCAATGATTTAGGTTGCTTTCAGAACTGACTTTCCATAGTATTCAAATGTTTGATACTTCTGTATCAAAACTATAGAACTACTCTGACAGAATATTTTTGTCAGAATCCTAGCCCATCATTATTCCAATTGATTTTGTAAAATATTCCATCTTTTATAATCATTCCTACCTGTTCTGGAATTTAACACTACCTGGATTATTCAGTAATACTTGCTTATGCATTGTGACACTAAAGACTGTAAGATTAAAATCAGCAAGCACTCATGTAACAGAATTGTAATTTGTACTTGAAAATTAAGCACTTGGGAGTGCTACAGAAATACTGCTCTTAAATGACTCATCATATATTTAATAATAATCACTTTTAAAAAAGATAAATTTCTGTTCTTATTTGTGAGCTTGCCAGAGCCACAGGTTAACAGTCAAGGTTTACGGATTCTGCTCTGAGTATTGCCAGTGTATTCCTTGCTTGACTTGAAGCAGTTCAGCAATTTTTCTTAATTTCAATTTAACCAATGATAGAAATTTTGCATTGTTAACATTTGCCTCAGTGTGGGGGTAAGAATATTTGATGCAAAGGACTCAACATTCAGCCCGGTAATTGTGTTAGAGGGTTTACTTCAGACCAGTTTGGTTCTGTGAACTGAACGCCTGCCAGCACCGCTTCAGTTACCTTCCCAGGGCACATTGTCTGCTTCAGTTTCCACACATTCTGCAGCTTCTCTGCAATGCAAACCAGAGCATGAAACTAGGGACAGTTTGGAGACTGGCCTCAAAAGCAACTGATTCAAACTAAGTTGCTGACATCAACACTCACCAAATAGAAGACCAAATTAAATTGCTTTCAGTTGACCACATATGAGGATGCTGGGAAGGTTCAAAATGAGCTCTGAACTCCTGAGTTTCTCCTGTGCTGAAAGTACAAGACCTTCCTCCTTGTTAACAAGGAATTACAGAGTGAAAATTTGGCAGAAATTTTACTGGCACAAAAGGGAAATGCTTTCAAGAGAACAGACATCCCAAACAGATGCTGTAAACCAAAGAAGCGCTATTTCATGATGGGACGAGAGTGCCTCTTAAACATTCCTCTCATAAAAGGAATCCACAAGAGACATAACCTAATGGATTTTTATTCCCAAATGAAGGACAGATACGTTGACAATTGACAAGGGGCAAATCTCCCTGCAGCTTTGTTTGTAGCTAGGAATAACTAGAAGGCAATTTCTACTGCCAGTTCCGCACACCTGGAACTGTGGAACTCCACTGATGTGAGAGAATGCAGCTGTAGCATCTCTGTTCTCAAATAATTTGGGAAACTAATTGTTTCCTAGAAAAGAGAGTTGAAACATTTGGAAATAAACTAGGAGTCAGTTTTATTTCCAGTCTCTTTTTTTTTTGGTCAGGTACAGGCACTCTTTGTAAACAATTTAAAGAGTTCTTACTTGCATCGGCTTGTGCTCAGTAGGTATTTGCTTTTAACAATGACTTGAACTTTAATAAGCGGGTACCCATAGCTTGTGCCATGTTGCTTCAAGAGATGAAAGCTTATTTCTAAAATAAAAAAGAAGATCATAGGATTTTAACTGCCAGCCAGAAGTAGAATTAGAGTTATGTTTGAATGGTTCGTGTTTTATTTTTGCTATTAAAAAGAAAATAATGGTTTACTTTAATTTCCTCAGCACTGTTCCTTTATTCCAGAACTTCCTTTACTTTTTTTTTCTGGGTTTTTTTTTTTGTTTTGGAGACAGAAGTGGGGTTCATTAAGGATGTGCAAATCTGAAGACTGTTAACGCACTGTATATTCTTTGAACTTCTACCTGGATTACAAAACACTGCCAGGTTCTAAGTACCAAATGCAAAGTTACAGCCACATGCTCACGTGCTCACTATGTCTTCCTCAGTATTGCTAGTAAAGATGTTTTGTTAACATTAATATGACCATTTAGATTTAGTATCCTGTTCAAATAGCTCTCACTGCCTACTTCTGAAATGCAGGCAAAACCAGAGGCACAAGGCCACACTGACATCTGATTAAGCTGAGGTAAATCCATAGACTTCTCTGCAGTTTTTACCCACTTAAATGAAGGTCCAGATAAGTACTTGCATATTTATTGGAATTTCTCCTGGTTTGTAAGTGAGCCAAATCCGCAAAATTTGGCCGAAATTTTCGTGGAAATGTCTCTTTTAATATTTGGTTTGGGATTTTTTTGGTGAGTTTGAGTTTGAATAACCTTTTCATGATAATTAATCATTTCAGATCCTACTGATAGTGACAGATTATGCATGTACCTGAAAGTAGAAAATGTAGCAAAAAATTAAACAGCAATTTTTAAAAAATTGGGTTTGTGGTTGTTTTAACTAGTATTTGGTTTGAGCTAAAATTTGAAACAATATTTCTGAGATTATTCTATGTGATTGCCTGTTCAGAGTAAACTATGTAGTAGAAGGATGCTGAAACATGATATTAGCATCATACTTCTAAAATGATAATCTTACTCAGTGTTTGCTAAAGAAATTGAACTAAATATTCAGGATGAGACCATCTGATATTATACTTGCACTGGAAAGAAAAGTTGTCCTATTGTTAATACTACTAATACATATTGATAGGTGAGAAATAGAGTGAACTGGAACATATAGTTGGCATCATGAAAAAAGAGTCCTGTCTCCATGCCAAAAAGTTATTGAATACAGCTGTAAAGGACTTGTTAATTGTGGACATCTTCAAAGGAGCCAGCTGATCGTTAAGGCTTTAGAGCCTTTTCCAGCTGCATTGCATGAGGGATATGTGTTTAATATATTGGTGGGGCTGAAACTGCTACTAGTTGAGCACAAGCTTCTCAACCTGTGTGTGGTGAAACCTGTGTGCATGCAAAGCTCTGAACTTGCACATTTCTAACAGTTGCTTTTCTTGCAGGGCTTGCTATTCTTCTTAACAGTAAGAAGCCACTGTGGTATCTGATGCAAACACACTATTGGAGCCTGGGGTGAGTGTTTGATTTCAACGTTGTTATGGGGTCCTTAGCCATTAGTCTGTGAGCAATGCTTTGTGGACTGTGGCTGTAACCTCTTTGGAAGAGGCAATGGCCCAATAGCTTTCTCCAACAGGCACAGTCAATTATGTGCTACTTGATCGATATACTGGTTGTGTTCAAATGTATAAGAAAAGTCTGTCTCTATGTAAACACTGCTAGTTAGATGATAGCATGCATTGACAAGCATTTTCTGAGGTGTAATATTTGAGCATGCTGATGAGTTAGAGATGTTGAACTTGTATGTATGTACTGATATTATATATGAAAAATATAAGCTTTGGTAGATTTGTCTAATGATAACTTGTAACACTTTTTGCCACAAACACACTTAAACTTTCCTCACCAAAAGTAGTTGCATTTTTAGGAACATAGGAAGACTTAGATGAGCAGTTTCCAGAGCTATTGCAAATTAAAGTGAAAGGTAAGGAGTTGTGTTTAAATCAACAGAAAGAAATTATTCAAGGTCTTTAATGTGGTTTAGAAAGTTTTTTTGAAAATTAGGATTTTTTTTATGTAATAAAGATATGTATAATACATAGGTTAAGATCTTTAATTTAACATGGAAATGAACTAAAAAGAAAAGCATTTTACTTGCTCTGAATTTGCATTGCATAATTGCATTTTAATGAATTAACTGCACTTCACAGACCTAAAATGAATTTAAAACTAATAGCTGAACCCTCACCACATGATGTTCTCATTGAGGATTCAAAGCAAGACTCTGTTATCTATAAATTATGTTTTTGGTTTCAGTGGTGAAAGGATGATGTGTACAGTAACACAAGTTACAAATAGTTATAATATTTAAATAAACATATACAAAGTACCACTGTTTGATGCCTTCTATTTATGTCCCAGTTCTATCTCTGTTTCTAGAGACCAGAGTAATTGTGAAACAATTGGGGAACCTTTTCAGGTAGTTGTGCTAAATTTGGATTATCCTGCCCCTAGAAGCAGAAAAAGACACAGTGTCCTTATGTGTATGTCATGTAGTCAGCCTTTATGTCTTTTGCAATTAAATGTAAGAAAAAGTAATAACAAGAGCCTTATCAGGAAGATTTGGATAACTTAAATAAAAATTTGGTGCAGTCTTTCTTTCAAAAGACTTTGCTTATTCCTCCCCCAACAAGTCAGCTAAATTAGAACAATTATCAGGTATTGCAGGAGAGTTTAGCTGTGGCATCACTCTTTGAGGTATATGCTGTGTACGATGTACTATTCTTAGCTCTGGCTCAGGAGATGCCAAGCAATGCACTCTGATTCCATATTCTGCTTGGATTTCCTAAAGGCTTTGACAAAACTTCTTGCAAAAGTTTTATAAGGAAACTGGGCAGTAGAGGGAAGATCATAGCTTGATAAATAACTATTAAAAGATAGGGAAGGCAGAGTAGGAATAAATGGGCATTTCTTATGATGCAGTCCTTACAATAGGTTATTCTTACAATTGGTCAAGCTTACGAGCAGGCTTCTGCTGAGACCTGTGTTGTAATGTACATTCATAAAGGACCTGGAAGGGGGTCTGCTGTGAGGCAACAGTTTTATGACTTCTTTCAGGGTAGTAAGGGTGAGCACTAGCTGTGAAGAGTTCCAGTGGAAGGCAAATAAAATGAAGGTGAAATTCAGCATAACTTGAGTGGTGCACATAAGAAGAAATTCTAATTATTTTTTTGTATGTACAGCATTGGCCTCCAAGCAGACAAAAAATCCAGTATCTTGCTCCAGAATCATAATAATAGGTAGTTCCATGGAAAAGCTGGGTTTAGCTATCTCCAGGAAAGCAGGGCTCCATCACACATGATGGTTGCTTTGGAAGACAAATGCCATAACTCCGAATGTCCATGTCTGTTCCCGTTCCCCTTCCCCCTCC